>NC_037356.1:0-314453 GCF_002263795.3 Bos taurus
GCTCGTGCTACTAACATGAAAAGATTCAAAAAAACAGAACTGTCCTTTGTGTACTTGAATCTATGTAGTTTTCGTTGCATTTATTAACGTTAAGGCTAGCTGAACAAGGCAAGAGAAAACCCCAGAATTGAAAAGCAATGACGGCTTTGAAAGAAACAATTGCAGTGCAGCCTCTTCCTGAGAGATGCTTAAATCAAAATCTTGACTCAACAACATATAACTGTGGCACTCTTCAAATCTCCAATGACAAAACCCGAAGCGTCCAGTGAAGAAAGAGAAGGGCAAGACAAAAAAGAGCAACCTTCCCCCTTGGTGCCACCTGTAACCACTGCTTTAGTTCTTCATCTCAAGGACTAATCACTGGCCTGCTCGGTTTGTCTGATTTCTGTTTCGGGACCTGTGTCTCACACAAGGCGTCAAGTGGGTGTGTTTTGTGTGGGGGGAGCCCTGCTGTCCATCCATCAGAGCACCCAGTTGACAATCCAGGCCTGCCCAACGCATGAGTGTGCAAACAAATCAACGGTAGCCGGTGAACAATTGCGTATTCTGAAATCCACTCGTTGGCTACGACGTGGTGTGGGTCTGGAACCTAGACCTAACTTCTGGACGATTGCCAAATGACACCTAAAGTCAGACGAGAAGATCTTCACATTTCTGCAAGAGACCACAACCTCCAGAAGAACCACAAATCTTGCCTGAAATGGTCAAGTAAAGTCTTGGACTCAACGTGGAAGTCTCCACCTTTGCTATGTGAATCAAACATCTTTCTTATGAAATGAATAATTGAGCAGTACTAACGTTCCCATTTCTTCCAGAGCATGAAAAGCCCTAACTGTAAAATCTGCTGTTATCGATTCTTGAAAGCAAGAACCTATTAGATCATGTCTCATGGCCTAGATTGGTGCCTCGAATATAGTGTATCATTCATCAACTCCAGAAAGAAAAATTGGGAATCTGCCAAATAGACAAAATGAGATCAAGCCGACCAAGTGACCACCTGAGCTCCAAGAGGCTTTCGTCTTCACACACTAATAAAATATCTCTGAGCACTACGATGAGCCTAAGGAGGCATGTAAAAGTTTTCAAGGAATATGAAAGTGGAGAGAAGAAGACACAGAGTCCTGCTTTCACGAGACACTCTAATGAATACATGACAAGCAGATCCTGAAACTCAGCAGTGCCTCTCCCTCACCTACAAAACCTGTGTGGTCGAGGAGTGCTTCCAGAGCCTACCATTCGTGAGTCCATAGTAACCTAGTAAACCAGGTTGAATCAGAAATTCAGGCAGGAAAATAGCATTTGGAAGCCAGGACCCAGCGAACAAGACATCAGAAACGAAAAATGCCCTATGGGATGGACCAAAGCAATGCAGAGGGCATCCACGCAAAAGACATCAGAAAACGTGAGGAGCAAGCCTGAAGGAAATGTCGACTTCAAATATGCTGGAAAACAACGAGAGCCGGTTGGAAGCATGAGGTACAGCATTGCACGCATTCCAAAAGGTCATCTTGCTCCACAAACTATATGGGAGCTCAACCAAACTCACAAGAGAACACTTCACAGAGCCGATGGCTCACTGCGATGTCCGTCAATAACCAATGCCGGAGTAAATTAGCAAATGGGAACCCCCCAACTGAGTTGAAATGCCGTGGGTAGAGCGCGTAAAAATGAAACAGATTATGGTATGTTCCCGAAGGAACAAAAGGTGAAGTATCGTATGGTTCAGCAGTCCGACTCCCACATAAGATCCATCCACAGTATAATGAAACAAAAGAATCCTCCCTTTGGCTCATCTATCTGGCGTCGTGCCACAGCGCATTGCGCGAGGCCTCGAAGCAGGGGGTGGCGGGCGGGAGATCCTGCTTGATGGTGCAACTCCCGGAATTGCCTGAGCAACCAAAGACCCCAATGACGGGACTGCCGGTGCCGTCGGGTGTCCTGGAACGAATGCGAATTGCAGGCTCGCGGGCCCGCGAGCAACCCAGGTCCGCCGGAGTCGTGGGCCCGCCGCCTAGCCGCTCCCCGCCATCGTGAGGCCTGGAGGCGCGGGGGGACCAATAATCGGACGCACTGGCGTGGCTAAAGGAACTCTTCCTTTGTAGGCAAGCCTCGACACCCGATTCCCATGGCTCCCAAACCAAGACCAACCAGCCCTGACCCTCTAGCTCCAAAAACGAGATCGGCGCTCAGCTGAATAGGCCAGCCGGAGGCGTTGGCCGCGGGCGCCCTAACCTTGCGCCCGCCCCTTTCGCTCTGCCTGCAGCCGTCCAACGGGCCCGACATCCTCGTCGCGCGTCGAACTTGAACGCACGACCCGCGATCCGGACTCCACAGCTTGACCGGCCCGCCCCCCCGAACTAATTGGACCGCCTAACACCAAACCAACAGCAACGCGCCTGGCCGCCCGGGCCCGAGGCTCAGGACCCCCATGAGCCGGAAGGCCGTGCCCGCCGAGCGTGCCGCGGCCTGCGGCAGGGCCTGAGGGTGCGGAGTCTCGCCCCCACCCGCGGCCAATCCAGACCCGCGCGCTCGCTCGACGGGCCTCCCCCCGATCCCATTCCGCACAGCCAGCGCGCCCCCGAGGTGTCGGCCTTCGCGCCCGCCGCCTCCCAACCTCCCAGCGGCCCAGGCCTCTGAACCTCCGCGGCCTAGACCAGCGAAACGAGCGCCCACTTCCCGGTCACCTTCCGGGCCCAACCCACCATAAGCCATGGAGGCGCGGTCAGATCCGAGCTCACCCTCCCTATCCTCTACTGAGTTCCCTCTTCCCTTTGCCCCTTCGCCTTAATTCCCCTTATCCTTTCCTGAAGAGCAGACAGCACAGGCAGCACACAGACAACACAACGAGCACTCGCACGCACCAACGGCCAAGGAGACCAGCTGGCCTGCGCAAGTTCCTCAGCCAGCCAGAGCGCCTGAGAAGCCGGGGCCAACGAACGGGCCGGCGGCTGCGTCAGAGATACAGAGCAAGAAAACTAGAAATTCCGAGACAGACCCAAACGCAAGAGAGATACAGCACACACACACACACGACACAACACACACACACACACACACTTGAGGTGGTCTTGAAATACTGTGTTCGTAGTGCATGGTGAACCCAACTTTAATACAACCCATGACTGCGGCCCATGCAGCCCTCTGTCCGTGCAATTCCCAGGCGAGATACGAGTGGGTTGCCATCCCTTCCCGGCGGGATCTTCCCGAAGCCCAGGGATCAAACCCCATCTTCACATCCGCGGATGCCTCCATCATGAACCAGGACATGCTTAATCCCAGGCAAAATACAAAGAAAAGCTCGTGCTAATCAAAATGAAAGATGCCAAAAAACAGAAACTCCTTCTGTTGGACGTTTGGGAACTTATGTATTTAGTATTTTACTGCTAATAAAGCCTAACTGAACAAGGCAAGAGGAACCCAGAAATTGAAAACAAATGACGGTTTGAAAAAAACATGTGATGAAGCTCTCTCCTTTTTGGAGATCCTAAATGCAAAATCTTGATTCCAACACATATCTTTCACTTCTTCAAATCTCCAATGACAAAACCCTAACGCTCCAGAAGAAAGAGTAGAGGGCAGACAAAAGAGCAACCTTCCCCTGGGCCCATCCGCCACCACTCTTAGCCTCATCCAAGGACTATCACTGGCTTCTCTGTTGTCCTGATTCTTGTTCCGGCTGGACCGTTCTCGCACAAGGCTGTCAACAGTGGGGTGGGTTCGTTGTGTGTGGGGGGACCCTTCCTTTCCATCACATGAGACCATGACAATCCAGCCCTCTCACGCCATGAGTTTGCACAAGCAATAATCAACGTAAATGCCCGTGAACAATGCATTCCCTGAACACTCCTTGGCTACTACTTGGGTGGTGGTCTCGAACCTGACCTGAAGCTTCTGGATCGATGCAAATGACACCAAAGTCTGAGGACGAATGGAAGATCTCACATTCCTGCAAAGCCACACACCTCCAAAGAAACCACAAGTCTTTGCCTGAAATGTCAAGGTATAAGTCTGACCAACGTGAAGTCTCCACCTTTCTATGGAAAAGTAAAACGATCTTTCTTTGATAAATGAAAATGAGCATACGAACGTCCATCTTCTAGAGCATGAAGCCCTAACTTGTAAAGTCTCTTACGAGTTCCTTGAAAGCAAGAACTCTATTAGATATGTCTTCATGCCTTTAATGGCTCGAAATAATGTACACATCAACCCAGGAAAGGAAAGAATGAATGCAAAAGACAAAAGTCAAAAATGCCGAGCCAATACCCCTGAGGCTTCCAAGATTCTGTCTTCACACACTAATAAATCTGACCACCTACGATGAGCTAGAGGCATTAAAATTCAGTGAATAGAAGGGAGGAAGAAACACAGAGTTCCTGCTGTCACTGAACGCACTCTAATGATACATGACAGGCAAGATCCTTAAACCTCTAGAGGTCTTCCCCACCACAAAACCTGGGTGCAGGAAGCTTCCAGAGGCACCATTTCGTGAGTCCCATAGGTTAAACCTAGTAAAACCAGGGTTAAAAAAGCAGAAAAATTCACAAAGCAGGGAAAATACGCATCTTGGAAGCTAGTGACCAGGGAAAACCTTAGACATTCAAAAACGAAAAATGCCCATGAATGAGAGCCAAAAGATGCAGAAGGGCATCCAGGCCAAAAAGACATCGAGAAGAACGAGGATCAAGCCTAAGGAATGTCGTACTCAATAGCCGGGAAAATAAACTAGAGCCCGTGACAGAGGTACAGCATTTGCAACTCCATTCCAAAAGGTCACTTGGCCACACAAATAATGGAGGAGAGCTGCAACTCCAAACCCAAGGAGGGACCACCACATGCAGTCCGATTGGCCTCCGCGATCTCGCAAAAACCAATCGGAAAGACTGAGCAAAAGAACTCTCCTCCCGGTGAGTTGAAAATGCCTGGGTAGACCGGTAATGGAAAAGATTATGGAGTTCCGAAGAACTAAAAGTGAATAGCATATGGTCACAGATCCGACTCCCACAATAGATCCAACCCACATATAATGAACAATATAAGATGCCCGTTTTGGCTCACATCTGTCGTGCGTGCGCACATCCCGCACGGCGTGGCCGCGAGCAAGGGTGGGGTCTGGGGACCGGCTTGAGTTGGTCAAACCCCGGATGCCCTGAGCAAAGCAAAGAGCCCCAGATGGAAGACGTGACTGCTGTCTCGGTGTCCTGGAACCGAATGCGAATGCGGGGCTCGCGGGCCGCGCGAGGCAACCGCAGTCTGCAGCGTGATTCCGGCCCCCGGCCACCGCCCCCGCGGCCCGGAGGGCTGGGCTGGGGGGGATCCCAAGAATCTGGTACGCAAACGGCGGGGAGCTAAAAGACCCTTCGTAAGGCAAAAAGCCTCAGCACCCGGGATCCCATGTCTCCCATCAAGATCCAAACCAGCCGACCGCTACTCCAATCAGGACAGACGCGCTTCAAGGCTATAGGCCGGAGCCGAGGCGTTGCGCGGGCACCCAAGAGCCTGGTCCTTCGCCCATTTCGCTCTGCCCGCAGTCGTTCCAACGGCCCGCACATCTCGTCGCGGCGGCTGTACCTGTAGCCGCAACCGACCCGCGACCGGACCCAGCTCTGACTCCGGCCCGCCCCCCGAACACCGCCAACACCGAACCAGCAAGCGCCTGGCCGGCCCAGGGCCCGATGGGGCTTAGGACCCCCCTTGACCGGAGCTCGGCGTGCCGTGCGGCGCAGGCTGCAGGCTGAGGTGGAGCTCGTCGCCCTCTCCCACCCGGCCGGCCAGTTGTCTCCCGACCCCGCCGCCCGCTGACGGTGCCTCCCCCCCGATCCCATTCGCTGCTCATGGCCGCGCGGCCCCGGGAGTTCTTCTCGCGCCCGCCGCCTCCCAACCCCGCCCCCAGGGCTCTGAACCTCCTGCGTGCTAGACGCAGCGAAACTGAGCGCCCAACTGCCCGGCACCTGTCCGGGCCCAAAACCCACCAGAAGCCAGGAGGCGCGTCGACCGAGCGCCTCACCCCCTCCCCCGCCTTACCGGGGAGCCCCCCCACGTTGCCCCACGCCAAGCCCTCTACTTCCGAGAGAGCAACAGCCACAGGCAGCACCAGACAAACCACAACAGGACACTCGCACCACCCACCCAAGGAACAGCTGGCCTGCGCAAGCCCTCACCAGAGCCAAGCGCACGCTGGAGATGCCGGACCAACTTAACGGCGCTGGCGTCAGAGATACAAGGCAGAAATAACATGAAGATTCCGAGACACAGACTCCAAGACGCAAAAGAATACCACACACACACACACACACACACACACACACACTGATGTTCTTTGGGAAAATAACTTTCGTCCAAATTGTGCTGGGTTGAGCCCACGTTGTAAATAGCAACCCATTGGGACTGCGGCCCATCAGGCCTGCTCTGTGGCATTTTCCCAGGCCGAGATAACTGGAAGTGGGTGCCATTTCCTTCCACGCGGGAATGTCCGACCACAGGGATCAAACCCAGTCCTCCTGCGCGACGGATCTGCGGCATCTGAACCAGGACATTGCTAATTCCCTAGGCAAAATACAAAGAATAGAGCTCGTGTTCTACTAAATGGAAAGATGATTTCAAAAAACAGAAGCTGTCCTTTGTTGTAATCTTTGAATCTTTATTAGTTTTCGTTGATTTTTACTGTTAAGGCTAACTGAAACAAGGCAAGAGAGAAACCCAGAATTGAAAAGCAATTGACGGTTTTGAAAGAAACATGTGCAGGTGAAGCTCTCTTCCTTTTTGAGAGATGCTTAATGCAAAATCTTGATTCAACACATATGACTTTTTGTGCACTTTCTTTCAAATCTCCATGACAAAACCCCTAAGGCGTCCAGGAAGAAAGGAGTAGAGGGGCAGACAAAAAGAGCAACCTTTCCCCTTGGTGCCATCGCAACCAGCTGCTTAGTTCCTTCATCTCAAGGACTATCATCTGGGCTTCTCTGGTTTGTCTGATTCTTGTTTCGGGGACCGTTTCTCGTCACAAGGCTGTCAACAGTGGGGGGTGGGGTGTGTGTGTGTGTGGGGGGGGGAGCCCTTCTTTCCATTCCACATGAGACCCAGTGGGACAATCCAGGCCCTGCCCACTGCATTGAGTGTGCAGCAACAATATCAACGGTAATGCGGTGGAACAATGCGTATTCCTGGAATCCACTCCGTTGGCTACTGACTGTGTGTGGTGGTGGTCTGGAACCTAGACCTGGAAGCTTTCTGGATGATTGCAAATGACACCAAAGTCTGAGGACGATGGAAGATCTTCACATTTCTGCAAGAGCCACACACCTCCAGAAGGAACCACAAGACTTGCCTGAAATGGTCAAGGTATAAGTCTTGGACTCAACGTTGGAAGGTCTCCACCTTTGCTATGGAAGTCAAACGATCTTTCTTTGAAATGAAAATGGAGCATACTGAACGTTCACATGCTTCTAGAGCATTTGAAAAGCCCTAACTTGTAGAAATCTGCTGTACGAGTTCCTTGAAAGCAAGAACCTCTATGTATGGATATGTCTTCATGCCTTAGATTGTGCCTCGAATATAGTGTACACATCAACCCAGGAAAGGAAAGAATTGACTCGCCAAATAGACAAAGAGATCAAAAGTGCCGAGCCAAGTGACCCCTTGAGGCTTCCAAGAGCTTTTCTGTCTTTCACACACTAAGTAAATACTGAGCACCTACGATGAGCTAGGAGGCATGTAATAAGTTTCAGGGAATAGAAGGCGGAGAGAAGAAGACACAGAGTTCCTGCTTTCACTGAGACGACTCTAATGATACATCACAGGCAGATCCTTTGAGAACCTATAGAGGGGCCTCTTCCCTCACCACAAAACCTGGGTGTCAGGGAAGGCTTTCCAGAGGCACCATTTCGTTGAGGTCCATAGGTTGAACCTAGGTAAACCAGGGTTGAGATGCAGGAAGAATTTCAGGCAGGGAAAATAGCATCTTGGAAGGCTAGGTGACCAGGGAAACTTAGGACATTCAAGAAACGAAAAATGCCCTATGGGATGGAAGCCAAAGAGTGCAGAGGGCATTCCAGGCAAAAGACATCAGAGAAGAACGTGAGGAGCAAGCCTGAAGGGAAGTGGTCGTATCTTCAATATGCTGGGAAAATACGAGAGCCGTTGGAGCAGGGAGGTGACAGCATTGCATCTGCATTTCCAAAAGGTCATCTTGCTCCACATCACTAATGATTGGAGAGGCTCAACTCCAAACTCCAAGGAGGGACCACTTCACATGAGTCCGATTGGGCCTCACTGCGATGTCTGTCAATAACCAGTGCTGGAGAAGATGTGGAGCAAAGGGAACTCTCCTCCACGGTGAGTAGGAATGGGCGTGGGTAGAGCCGGTATGGAAAAGATTATGGAGGTTCCCGAAGGAACTAAAAGTGGAAGTAGCGTATGGTTCAGCAGTCCGACTCCCAGGCATAGATCCACCCACAGTATAAGTGAACAAGATAGATGCCCCGTTTGGGCACATCTATCTGTGCGTGCGTGCGCACATGCGCATGCGCGATGGCCTGCGAGGCAGGGGGGGGGGGGGGGGCGGGGGATCTGGCTGGAGTCGGTGCAAGCCCCGGGATTGCCTGAGGCAAGCCAAAGGAGCCCCAGATGGAGACGGGACTGCCGGTCGTCGGGTGTCCTGGAAGCCGAATGCGAATGCGGAGGGGCTCGCGGGCCGCGCGGAGGCAACCCAGGTCTGCAGCGGGAGTCGGGGCCCCGGCCAGCCGCTCCCCGCGGCCCGGGAGGGGCTGGGGCTGCGGGGGGGATCCAAGAATCGGGACGCGCGGCGGGGGCTAAAGGACCTCTTCTGGTAGGCAAAAAGCCTCGAGCACCCGGGATTCCCAGGTGGTCTCCCATCCAAGATCCTAACCAGGCCCGACCCTGCTTAGCTTCCGAGATCAGACGAGATCGGGCGCCTTCAGGCTGATAGGGCCGGAGCCGGAGGCGGTTGGCTCGGGGCGCCCTAAGAGCCTTGCGCTTCGCCTCCCTTTCGCTCTGCCCTGCAGGTCGGGCCAACGGGCCGCACCTCTCGTCGGGGGCGTGCTGTACTTGAGCCGCACGACCCGGCGACCGGACTCCAGCCTGCTGACGCCGGCCCGCCCCCCGAACACCGCCAACACCAGAGCAGCAAGCGCCTGGCCGGGCCCGGGGGCCCGAGGGGCTTCCAGGACCCCCCATTGACCGGGAGGGCGTGCGTGCGTGCGTGCGCGCGGGGCCTGGGGGCTGGGCTGAGGGGTGCGGAGGTCTCGGCGCCCTCCCACCCGCGGCCACTCCAGACCCGGCCGCGCTCGCTGAGCGGGGCCTCCCCCGGATCCCATTCGCTGCTCAGGCCCGCGCGGCCCCGGAGGTGTCGGTCTTCGGCGCCCGCCGCCTCCCAACCCCCGCGGCCCAGGGGCCTCTGAACCTCCTGCGGGCCTAGGCGCAGCGAAACTTGAGCGCCCAACTTGCCCGGCACCTGTCCGGTGCCCAAACCCAGCAGAAGCCAGGGAGGCGCGGTCGACCGGAGCGCCTCAGCCCCTCCCCTTCGCACTACCGAGGCCCCCCCTTTGACCCCACGCCAAGCCCTCGACCTTCCTGAGAGAGCAGACGAGCCACAGGCAGGCACACAGACAGACACACAGACACTCGCACGCACCCACGCCAAGGGAGACAGCTGGCCTGCGCAAGCTCCTCAGCCAGAGCCAGAGCGCCTGGGAGAGGCGGGGGCCAGACGAACGGGCCGGCGGCTGGCTGTCAGGAGATACAGAGGCAGAAATACATGAAGATTCCGAGACAGACTCCAAGACGGCAAGAGGAGATACACACACACACACACACACACGCACACACACACACACACTTGAGTGTGGTCTTTGGAAATACTTGTGTTCGTAGTTGCTGGGTTGAGCCCAACTTTAATACAACCCATGGACTGCGGCCCATCAGGCTCCTCTGTCCGTGGCATTTCCCAGGCGAGGATACTGAGTGGGTTGCCATTTCCTTCTCCGGCGGGATCTTCCCGACCCAGGATCAAACCCAGTCTCCTGCGCTCGGATGCCTTGCCATCTGAACCAGGACATTGCTAATTCCCTAGGCAAAATACAAAGAATAGAGCTCGTGTTCTACTAAATGGAAGATGATTTCAAAAACAGAAGCTGTCCTTTGTTGGTATCTTTGAATCTTTATGTAGTTTTCGTTGATTTTTACTGTTAAGGCTAACTGAACAGGCAAGAGAGAAACCCCAGAATTGAAAAGCAATTGACGGTTTTGAAAGAAACATGTGCAGGTGAAGCTCTCTTCCTTTTGGAGAGATGCTTAATATGCAAAATCTTGATTCAACACATATGACTTTTGTGCACTTTCTTTCAAATCTCCATGACAAAACCCTAAGGCGTCCAGGAAGAAAGGAGTAGAGCAGACAAAAAGAGCACCCTTTCCCTGGGTTGTATTAAAGTTGGGCTCAACCCAGCAACTACGAACACAAGTATTTCCAAAGACCACACTCAAGTGTGTGTGTGTGTGTGTGTGTGTGTGTGTGTGTGTGTGTGTATCTCCTCTTGCCGTCTTGGAGTCTGTCTCGGAATCTTCATGTATTTCTGCCTCTGTATCTCCTGACAGCCAGCCGCCGGCCCGTTCGTCTGGCCCCGGCCTCTCCCAGGCGCTCTGGCTCTGGCTGAGGAGCTTGCGCAGGCCAGCTGTCTCCCTTGGCGTGGGTGCGTGCGAGTGTCTGTGTGTCTGTCTGTGTGCCTGCCTGTGGCTCGTCTGCTCTCTCAGGAAGGTCGAGGGCTTGGCGTGGGGGCAAAGGGGGGGCCTCGGTAGAGCGAAGGGGAGGGGCTGAGGCGCTCCGGTCGACCGCGCCTCCCTGGCTTCTGGTGGGTTTGGGCCCCGGACAGGTGCCGGGCAAGTTGGGCGCTCAAGTTTCGCTGCGTCTAGGCCCGCAGGAGGTTCAGAGGCCCCTGGGCCGCGGGGGTTGGGAGGCGGCGGGCGCCGAAGGCCGACACCTCCGGGGCCGCGCGGGCCTGAGCAGCGAATGGGATCGGGGGGAGGCCCCGCTCAGCGAGCGCGGCCGGGTCTGGAGTGGCCGCGGGTGGGAGGGCGCCGAGACCTCCGCACCCCTCAGCCCTGCCGCCAGGCCCCGCGCGCACGCACGCACGCACGCCCTCCCGGTCAATGGGGGGTCCTGGAAGCCCCTCGGGCCCCCGGGCCCGGCCAGGCGCTTGCTGGTCTGGTGTTGGCGGTGTTCGGGGGGGCGGGCCGGCGTCAGCAGGCTGGAGTCCGGTCGCGGGTCGTGCGGCTCAAGTACAGCACGCCCCGCGACGAGAGGTGCGGCCCGTTGGCCCGACCTGCAGGGCAGAGCGAAAGGGAGGCGAAGCGCAAGGCTCTTAGGGCGCCCCGCGCCAACCGCCTCCGGCTCCGGCCCTATCAGCCTGAAGGCGCCCGATCTCGTCTGATCTCGGAAGCTAAGCAGGGTCGGGCCTGGTTAGGATCTTGGATGGGAGACCACCTGGGAATCCCGGGTGCTCGAGGCTTTTTGCCTACCAGAAGAGGTCCTTTAGCCCCCGCCGTGCGTCCCGATTCTTGGATCCCCCCCGCAGCCCCAGCCCCTCCCGGGCCGCGGGGAGCGGCTGGCCGGGGCCCCGACTCCCGCTGCAGACCTGGGTTGCCTCCGCGCGGCCCGCGAGCCCCTCCGCATTCGCATTCGGCTTCCAGGACACCCGACGACCGGCAGTCCCGTCTCCATCTGGGGCTCCTTTGGCTTGCCTCAGGCAATCCCGGGGCTTGCACCAACTCAAGCCAGATCCCCAGCACCCCCCCCACCCCCTGCCTCGCAGGCCATCGCGCATGCGCATGTGCGCACGCACGCACAGATAGATGAGCCCAAACGGGGCATCTATCTTGTTCACTTATACTGTGGGTGGATCTATGCCTGGGAGTCGGACTGCTGAACCATACGCTACTTCCACTTTTAGTTCCTTCGGGAACCTCCATAATCTTTTCCATACCGGCTCTACCCACGCCCATTCCAACTCACCGTGGAGGAGAGTTCCCTTTGCTCCACATCTTCTCCAGCATTGGTTATTGACAGACATCGCAGTGAGGCCCAATCGGACTCATGTGAAGTGGTCCCTCCTTGGAGTTTGGAGTTGAGCCTCTCCAATCATTAGTGATGTGGAGCAAGATGACCTTTTGGAAATGCAGATGCAATGCTGTCACCTCCCTGCTCCAACGGCTCTCGTATTTTCCCAGCATATTGAAGATACGACCACTTCCCTTCAGGCTTGCTCCTCACGTTCTTCTCCGATGTCTTTTGCCTGGAATGCCCTCTGCACTCTTTGGCTTCCATCCCATAGGGCATTTTTCGTTTCTTGAATGTCCTAAGTTTCCCTGGTCACCTAGCCTTCCAAGATGCTATTTTCCCTGCCTGAAATTCTTCCTGCATCTCAACCCTGGTTTACCTAGGTTCAACCTATGGACCTCAACGAAATGGTGCCTCTGGAAAGCCTTCCCTGACACCCAGGTTTTGTGGTGAGGGAAGAGGCCCCTCTAGAGGTTCTCAAAGGATCTGCCTGTCATGTATCATTAGAGTCGTCTCAGTGAAAGCAGGAACTCTGTGTCTTCTTCTCTCCGCCTTCTATTCCCTGAAACTTATTACATGCCTCCTAGCTCATCGTAGGTGCTCAGTATTTACTTAGTGTGTGAAAGACAGAAAAGCTCTTGGAAGCCTCAAGGGGTCACTTGGCTCGGCACTTTTGATCTCTTTGTCTATTTGGCGATTCAATTCTTTCCTTTCCTGGGTTGATGTGTACACTATATTCGAGGCACAATCTAAGGCATGAAGACATATCCATACATAGAGGTTCTTGCTTTCAAGGAACTCGTACAGCAGACTTCTACAAGTTAGGGCTTTTCAAATGCTCTAGAAGAATGGGAACGTTCAGTATGCTCCATTTTCATTTCAAAGAAAGATCGTTTGACTTCCATAGCAAAGGTGGAGACCTTCCAACGTTGAGTCCAAGACTTATACCTTGACCATTTCAGGCAAGACTTGTGGTTCCTTCTGGAGGTGTGTGGCTCTTGCAGAAATGTGAAGATCTTCCATCGTCCTCAGACTTTGGTGTCATTTGCAATCATCCAGAAAGCTTCCAGGTCTAGGTTCCAGACCACCACCACACACAGTCAGTAGCCAACGGAGTGGATTCCAGGAATACGCATTGTTCACCGGCATTACCGTTGATATTGTTGCTGCACACTCAATGCAGTGGGCAGGGCCTGGATTGTCCACTGGGTCTCATGTGGAATGGAAAGAAGGGCTCCCCCCCCCACACACACACACCCCACCCCCACTGTTGACAGCCTTGTGACGAGAAACGGTCCCCGAAACAAGAATCAGACAAACCAGAGAAGCCCAGATGATAGTCCTTGAGATGAAGGAACTAAGCAGCTGGTTGCGATGGCACCAAGGGGAAAGGTTGCTCTTTTTGTCTGCCCCTCTACTCCTTTCTTCCTGGACGCCTTAGGGTTTTGTCATGGAGATTTGAAAGAAAGTGCACAAAAGTCATATGTGTTGAATCAAGATTTTGCATTTAAGCATCTCTCAAAAAGGAAGAGAGCTTCACCTGCACATGTTTCTTTCAAAACCGTCAATTGCTTTTCAATTCTGGGGTTTCTCTCTTGCCTTGTTCAGTTAGCCTTAACAGTAAAAATCAACGAAAACTACATAAAGATTCAAAGATACCAACAAAGGACAGCTTCTGTTTTTGAAATCATCTTTCCATTTAGTAGAACACGAGCTCTATTCTTTGTATTTTGCCTAGGGAATTAGCAATGTCCTGGTTCAGATGGCAAGGCATCCGCGCGCAGGAGACTGGGGTTTGATCCCTGGGTCGGGAAGATCCCGCCGGAGAAGGAAATGGCAACCCACTCCAGTATCCTCGCCTGGGAAATGCCACGGACAGAGGAGCCTGATGGGCCGCAGTCCATGGGTTGTATTAAAGTTGGGTTCAACCCAGCAACTACGAACACAAGTATTTCCAAAGACCACACTCAAGTGTGTGTGTGTGTGTGTGTGTGTGTGTGTGTGTGTGTGTATCTCCTCTTGCCGTCTTGGAGTCTGTCTCGGAATCTTCATGTATTTCTGCCTCTGTATCTCCTGACAGCCAGCCGCCGGCCCGTTCGTCTGGCCCCGGCCTCTCCCAGGCGCTCTGGCTCTGGCTGAGGAGCTTGCGCAGGCCAGCTGTCTCCCTTGGCGTGGGTGCGTGCGAGTGTCTGTGTGTCTGTCTGTGTGCCTGCCTGTGGCTCGTCTGCTCTCTCAGGAAGGTCGAGGGCTTGGCGTGGGGGCAAAGGGGGGGCCTCGGTAGAGCGAAGGGGAGGGGCTGAGGCGCTCCGGTCGACCGCGCCTCCCTGGCTTCTGGTGGGTTTGGGCCCCGGACAGGTGCCGGGCAAGTTGGGCGCTCAAGTTTCGCTGCGTCTAGGCCCGCAGGAGGTTCAGAGGCCCCTGGGCCGCGGGGGTTGGGAGGCGGCGGGCGCCGAAGGCCGACACCTCCGGGGCCGCGCGGGCCTGAGCAGCGAATGGGATCGGGGGGAGGCCCCGCTCAGCGAGCGCGGCCGGGTCTGGAGTGGCCGCGGGTGGGAGGGCGCCGAGACCTCCGCACCCCTCAGCCCTGCCGCCAGGCCCCGCGCGCACGCACGCACGCACGCCCTCCCGGTCAATGGGGGGTCCTGGAAGCCCCTCGGGCCCCCGGGCCCGGCCAGGCGCTTGCTGGTCTGGTGTTGGCGGTGTTCGGGGGGGCGGGCCGGCGTCAGCAGGCTGGAGTCCGGTCGCGGGTCGTGCGGCTCAAGTACAGCACGCCCCGCGACGAGAGGTGCGGCCCGTTGGCCCGACCTGCAGGGCAGAGCGAAAGGGAGGCGAAGCGCAAGGCTCTTAGGGCGCCCCGCGCCAACCGCCTCCGGCTCCGGCCCTATCAGCCTGAAGGCGCCCGATCTCGTCTGATCTCGGAAGCTAAGCAGGGTCGGGCCTGGTTAGGATCTTGGATGGGAGACCACCTGGGAATCCCGGGTGCTCGAGGCTTTTTGCCTACCAGAAGAGGTCCTTTAGCCCCCGCCGTGCGTCCCGATTCTTGGATCCCCCCCGCAGCCCCAGCCCCTCCCGGGCCGCGGGGAGCGGCTGGCCGGGGCCCCGACTCCCGCTGCAGACCTGGGTTGCCTCCGCGCGGCCCGCGAGCCCCTCCGCATTCGCATTCGGCTTCCAGGACACCCGACGACCGGCAGTCCCGTCTCCATCTGGGGCTCCTTTGGCTTGCCTCAGGCAATCCCGGGGCTTGCACCAACTCAAGCCAGATCCCCAGCACCCCCCCCACCCCCTGCCTCGCAGGCCATCGCGCATGCGCATGTGCGCACGCACGCACAGATAGATGAGCCCAAACGGGGCATCTATCTTGTTCACTTATACTGTGGGTGGATCTATGCCTGGGAGTCGGACTGCTGAACCATACGCTACTTCCACTTTTAGTTCCTTCGGGAACCTCCATAATCTTTTCCATACCGGCTCTACCCACGCCCATTCCAACTCACCGTGGAGGAGAGTTCCCTTTGCTCCACATCTTCTCCAGCATTGGTTATTGACAGACATCGCAGTGAGGCCCAATCGGACTCATGTGAAGTGGTCCCTCCTTGGAGTTTGGAGTTGAGCCTCTCCAATCATTAGTGATGTGGAGCAAGATGACCTTTTGGAAATGCAGATGCAATGCTGTCACCTCCCTGCTCCAACGGCTCTCGTATTTTCCCAGCATATTGAAGATACGACCACTTCCCTTCAGGCTTGCTCCTCACGTTCTTCTCCGATGTCTTTTGCCTGGAATGCCCTCTGCACTCTTTGGCTTCCATCCCATAGGGCATTTTTCGTTTCTTGAATGTCCTAAGTTTCCCTGGTCACCTAGCCTTCCAAGATGCTATTTTCCCTGCCTGAAATTCTTCCTGCATCTCAACCCTGGTTTACCTAGGTTCAACCTATGGACCTCAACGAAATGGTGCCTCTGGAAAGCCTTCCCTGACACCCAGGTTTTGTGGTGAGGGAAGAGGCCCCTCTAGAGGTTCTCAAAGGATCTGCCTGTCATGTATCATTAGAGTCGTCTCAGTGAAAGCAGGAACTCTGTGTCTTCTTCTCTCCGCCTTCTATTCCCTGAAACTTATTACATGCCTCCTAGCTCATCGTAGGTGCTCAGTATTTACTTAGTGTGTGAAAGACAGAAAAGCTCTTGGAAGCCTCAAGGGGTCACTTGGCTCGGCACTTTTGATCTCTTTGTCTATTTGGCGATTCAATTCTTTCCTTTCCTGGGTTGATGTGTACACTATATTCGAGGCACAATCTAAGGCATGAAGACATATCCATACATAGAGGTTCTTGCTTTCAAGGAACTCGTACAGCAGACTTCTACAAGTTAGGGCTTTTCAAATGCTCTAGAAGAATGGGAACGTTCAGTATGCTCCATTTTCATTTCAAAGAAAGATCGTTTGACTTCCATAGCAAAGGTGGAGACCTTCCAACGTTGAGTCCAAGACTTATACCTTGACCATTTCAGGCAAGACTTGTGGTTCCTTCTGGAGGTGTGTGGCTCTTGCAGAAATGTGAAGATCTTCCATCGTCCTCAGACTTTGGTGTCATTTGCAATCATCCAGAAAGCTTCCAGGTCTAGGTTCCAGACCACCACCACACACAGTCAGTAGCCAACGGAGTGGATTCCAGGAATACGCATTGTTCACCGGCATTACCGTTGATATTGTTGCTGCACACTCAATGCAGTGGGCAGGGCCTGGATTGTCCACTGGGTCTCATGTGGAATGGAAAGAAGGGCTCCCCCCCCCACACACACACACCCCACCCCCACTGTTGACAGCCTTGTGACGAGAAACGGTCCCCGAAACAAGAATCAGACAAACCAGAGAAGCCCAGATGATAGTCCTTGAGATGAAGGAACTAAGCAGCTGGTTGCGATGGCACCAAGGGGAAAGGTTGCTCTTTTTGTCTGCCCCTCTACTCCTTTCTTCCTGGACGCCTTAGGGTTTTGTCATGGAGATTTGAAAGAAAGTGCACAAAAGTCATATGTGTTGAATCAAGATTTTGCATTTAAGCATCTCTCAAAAAGGAAGAGAGCTTCACCTGCACATGTTTCTTTCAAAACCGTCAATTGCTTTTCAATTCTGGGGTTTCTCTCTTGCCTTGTTCAGTTAGCCTTAACAGTAAAAATCAACGAAAACTACATAAAGATTCAAAGATACCAACAAAGGACAGCTTCTGTTTTTGAAATCATCTTTCCATTTAGTAGAACACGAGCTCTATTCTTTGTATTTTGCCTAGGGAATTAGCAATGTCCTGGTTCAGATGGCAAGGCATCCGCGCGCAGGAGACTGGGGTTTGATCCCTGGGTCGGGAAGATCCCGCCGGAGAAGGAAATGGCAACCCACTCCAGTATCCTCGCCTGGGAAATGCCACGGACAGAGGAGCCTGATGGGCCGCAGTCCATGGGTTGTATTAAAGTTGGGCTCAACCCAGCAACTACGAACACAAGTATTTCCAAAGACCACACTCAAGTGTGTGTGTGTGTGTGTGTGTGTGTGTGTGTGTGTGTGTATCTCCTCTTGCCGTCTTGGAGTCTGTCTCGGAATCTTCATGTATTTCTGCCTCTGTATCTCCTGACAGCCAGCCGCCGGCCCGTTCGTCTGGCCCCGGCCTCTCCCAGGCGCTCTGGCTCTGGCTGAGGAGCTTGCGCAGGCCAGCTGTCTCCCTTGGCGTGGGTGCGTGCGAGTGTCTGTGTGTCTGTCTGTGTGCCTGCCTGTGGCTCGTCTGCTCTCTCAGGAAGGTCGAGGGCTTGGCGTGGGGGCAAAGGGGGGGCCTCGGTAGTGCGAAGGGGAGGGGCTGAGGCGCTCCGGTCGACCGCGCCTCCCTGGCTTCTGGTGGGTTTGGGCACCGGACAGGTGCCGGGCAAGTTGGGCGCTCAAGTTTCGCTGCGCCTAGGCCCGCAGGAGGTTCAGAGGCCCCTGGGCCGCGGGGGTTGGGAGGCGGCGGGCGCCGAAGACCGACACCTCCGGGGCCGCGCGGGCCTGAGCAGCGAATGGGATCGGGGGAGGCCCCGCTCAGCGAGCGCGGCCGGGTCTGGAGTGGCCGCGGGTGGGAGGGCGCCGAGACCTCCGCACCCCTCAGCCCAGCCCCAGGCCCCGCGCGCACGCACGCACGCACGCCCTCCCGGTCAATGGGGGTCCTGGAAGCCCCTCGGGCCCCCGGGCCCGGCCAGGCGCTTGCTGGTCTGGTGTTGGCGGTGTTCGGGGGGCGGGCCGGCGTCAGCAGGCTGGAGTCCGGTCGCCGGTCTTGCGGCTCAAGTACAGCACGCCCCCCGACGAGAGGTGCGGCCCGTTGGCCCGACCTGCAGGGCAGAGCGAAAGGGAGGCGAAGCGCAAGGCTCTTAGGGCGCCCCGCGCCAACCGCCTCCGGCTCCGGCCCTATCAGCCTGAAGGCGCCCGATCTCGTCTGATCTCGGAAGCTAAGCAGGGTCGGGCCTGGTTAGGATCTTGGATGGGAGACCACCTGGGAATCCCGGGTGCTCGAGGCTTTTTGCCTACCAGAAGAGGTCCTTTAGCCCCCGCCGCGCGTCCCGATTCTTGGATCCCCCCCGCAGCCCCAGCCCCTCCCGGGCCGCGGGGAGCGGCTGGCCGGGGCCCCGACTCCCGCTGCAGACCTGGGTTGCCTCCGCGCGGCCCGCGAGCCCCTCCGCATTCGCATTCGGCTTCCAGGACACCCGACGACCGGCAGTCCCGTCTCCATCTGGGGCTCCTTTGGCTTGCCTCAGGCAATCCCGGGGCTTGCACGGACTCCAGCCAGAGCCCCAGCCCCCGCCCCACCCCCTGCCTCGCAGGCCATCGCGCATGCGCATGTGCGCACGCACGCACAGATAGATGTGCCCAAACGGGGCATCTATCTTGTTCACTTATACCGTGGGTGTATCTATGCCTGGGAGTCGGACTGCTGAACCATACGCTACTTCCACTTTTAGTTCCTTCGGGAACCTCCATATTCTTTTCCATACCGGCTCTACCCACGCCCATTCCTACTCACCGTGGAGGAGAGTTCCCTTTGCTCCACATCTTCTCCAGCACTGGTTATTGACAGACATCGCAGTGAGGCCCAATCGGACTCATGTGAAGTGGTCCCTCCTTGGAGTTTGGAGTTGAGCCTCTCCAATCATTAGTGATGTGGAGCAAGATGACCTTTTGGAAATGCAGATGCAATGCTGTCACCTCCCTGCTCCAACGGCTCTCGTATTTTCCCAGCATATTGAAGATACGACCACTTCCCTTCAGGCTTGCTCCTCACGTTCTTCTCTGATGTCTTTTGCCTGGAATGCCCTCTGCACTCTTTGGCTTCCATCCCATAGGGCATTTTTCGTTTCTTGAATGTCCTAAGTTTCCCTGGTCACCTAGCCTTCCAAGATGCTATTTTCCCTGCCTGAAATTCTTCCTGCATCTCAACCCTGGTTTACCTAGGTTCAACCTATGGACCTCAACGAAATGGTGCCTCTGGAAAGCCTTCCCTGACACCCAGGTTTTGTGGTGAGGGAAGAGGCCCCTCTATAGGTTCTCAAAGGATCTGCCTGTGATGTATCATTAGAGTCGTCTCAGTGAAAGCAGGAACTCTGTGTCTTCTTCTCTCCGCCTTCTATTCCCTGAAACTTATTACATGCCTCCTAGCTCATCGTAGGTGCTCAGTATTTACTTAGTGTGTGAAAGACAGAAAAGCTCTTGGAAGCCTCAAGGGGTCACTTGGCTCGGCACTTTTGATCTCTTTGTCTATTTGGCGAGTCAATTCTTTCCTTTCCTGGGTTGATGTGTACACTATATTCGAGGCACAATCTAAGGCATGAAGACATATCCATACATAGAGGTTCTTGCTTTCAAGGAACTCGTACAGCAGATTTCTACAAGTTAGGGCTTTTCAAATGCTCTAGAAGCATGTGAACGTTCAGTATGCTCCATTTTCATTTCAAAGAAAGATCGTTTGACTTCCATAGCAAAGGTGGAGACCTTCCAACGTTGAGTCCAAGACTTATACCTTGACCATTTCAGGCAAGTCTTGTGGTTCCTTCTGGAGGTGTGTGGCTCTTGCAGAAATGTGAAGATCTTCCATCGTCCTCAGACTTTGGTGTCATTTGCAATCATCCAGAAAGCTTCCAGGTCTAGGTTCCAGACCACCACCACACACAGTCAGTAGCCAACGGAGTGGATTCCAGGAATACGTGTTGTTCACCCGCATTACCGTTGATATTGTTGCTGCACACTCAATGCAGTGGGCAGGGCCTGGATTGTCCACTGGGTCTCATGTGGAATGGAAAGAAGGGCTCCCCCCCCACACACACACACCCCACCCCCACTGTTGACAGCCTTGTGACGAGAAACGGTCCCCGAAACAAGAATCAGACAAACCAGAGAAGCCCAGATGATAGTCCTTGAGATGAAGGAACTAAGCAGCTGGTTGCGATGGCACCAAGGGGAAAGGTTGCTCTTTTTGTCTGCCCCTCTACTCCTTTCTTCCTGGACGCCTTAGGGTTTTGTCATGGAGATTTGAAAGAAAGTGCACAAAAGTCATATGTGTTGAATCAAGATTTTGCATTTAACCATCTCTCAAAAAGGAAGAGAGCTTCACCTGCACATGTTTCTTTCAAAACCGTCAATTGCTTTTCAATTCTGGGGTTTCTCTCTTGCCTTGTTCAGTTAGCCTTAACAGTAAAAATCAACGAAAACTACATAAAGATTCACAGATACCAACAAAGGACAGCTTCTGTTTTTGAAATCATCTTTCCATTTAGTAGAACACGAGCTCTATTCTTTGTATTTTGCCTAGGGAATTAGCAATGTCCTGGTTCAGATGGCAAGGCATCCGTGCGCAGGAGACTGGGGTTTGATCCCTGGGTCGGGAAGATCCCGCCGGAGAAGGAAATGGCAACCCACTCCCAGTATCCTCGCCTGGGAAATGCCACGGACAGAGGAGCCTGAGGGGCCGCAGTCCATGGGTTGTATTAAAGTTGGGCTCAACCCAGCAACTACGAACACAAGTATTTCCAAAGACCACACTCAAGTGTGTGTGTGTGTGCGTGTGTGTGTGTGTGTGTATCTCCTCTTGCCGTCTTGGAGTCTGTCTCGGAATCTTCATGTATTTCTGCCTCTGTATCTCCTGACAGCCAGCCGCCGGCCCGTTCGTCTTGCCCCCGCCTCTCCCAGGCGCTCTGGCTCTGGCTCAGGAGCTTGCGCAGGCCAGCTGTCTCCCTTGGCGTGGGTGCGTGCGAGTGTCTGTGTGTCTGTCTGTGTGCCTGCCTGTGGCTCGTCTGCTCTCTCAGGAAGGTCGAGGGCTTGGCGTGGGGTCAAAGGGGGGGCCTCGGTAGTGCGAAGGGGAGGGGCTGAGGCGCTCCGGTCGACCGCGCCTCCCTGGCTTCTGCTGGGTTTGGGCACCGGACAGGTGCCGGGCAAGTTGGGCGCTCAAGTTTCGCTGCGCCTAGGCCCGCAGGAGGTTCAGAGGCCCCTGGGCCGCGGGGGTTGGGAGGCGGCGGGCGCCGAAGACCGACACCTCCGGGGCCGCGCGGGCCTGAGCAGCGAATGGGATCCGGGGGAGGCCCCGCTCAGCCAGCGCGGCCGGGTCTGGAGTGGCCGCGGGTGGGAGGGCGCCGAGACCTCCGCACCCCTCAGCCCAGCCCCCAGGCCCCGCGCGCACGCACGCACGCACGCCCTCCCGGTCAATGGGGGCTCCTGGAAGCCCCTCGGGCCCCCGGGCCCGGCCAGGCGCTTGCTGGTCTGGTATTGGCGGTGTTCGGGGGGCGGGCCGGCGTCAGCAGGCCGGAGTCCGGTCGCGGGTCGTGCGGCTCAAGTACAGCACGCCCCGCGACGAGAGGTGCGGCCCGTTGGCCCGACCTGCAGGGCAGAGCGAAAGGGAGGCGAAGCCCAAGGCTCTTAGGGCGCCCCGCGCCAACCGCCTCCGGCTCCGGCCCTATCAGCCTGAAGGCGCCCGATCTCGTCTGATCTCGGAAGCTAAGCAGGGTCGGGCCTGGTTAGGATCTTGGATGGGAGACCACCTGGGAATCCCGGGTGCTCGAGGCTTTTTGCCTACCAGAAGAGGTCCTTTAGCCCCCGCCGCGCGTCCCGATTCTTGGATCCCCCCCGCAGCCCCAGCCCCTCCCGGGCCGCGGGGAGCGGCTGGCCGGGGCCCCGACTCCCGCTGCAGACCTGGGTTGCCTCCGCGCGGCCCGCGAGCCCCTCCGCATTCGCATTCGGCTTCCAGGACACCCGACGACCGGCAGTCCCGTCTCCATCTGGGGCTCCTTTGGCTTGCCTCAGGCAATCCCGGGGCTTGCACGGACTCCAGCCAGAGCCCCAGCCCCCGCCCCACCCCCTGCCTCGCAGGCCATCGCGCATGCGCATGTGCGCACGCACGCACAGATAGATGTGCCCAAACGGGGCATCTATCTTGTTCACTTATACCGTGGGTGTATCTATGCCTGGGAGTCGGACTGCTGAACCATACGCTACTTCCACTTTTAGTTCCTTCGGGAACCTCCATATTCTTTTCCATACCGGCTCTACCCATGCCCATTCCTACTCACCGTGGAGGAGAGTTCCCTTTGCTCCACATCTTCTCCAGCACTGGTTATTGACAGACATCGCAGTGAGGCCCAATCGGACTCATGTGAAGTGGTCCCTCCTTGGAGTTTGGAGTTGAGCCTCTCCAATCATTAGTGATGTGGAGCAAGATGACCTTTTGGAAATGCAGATGCAATGCTGTCACCTCCCTGCTCCAACGGCTCTCGTATTTTCCCAGCATATTGAAGATACGACCACTTCCCTTCAGGCTTGCTCCTCACGTTCTTCTCTGATGTCTTTTGCCTGGAATGCCCTCTGCACTCTTTGGCTTCCATCCCATAGGGCATTTTTCGTTTCTTGAATGTCCTAAGTTTCCCTGGTCACATAGCCTTCCAAGATGCTATTTTCCCTGCCTGAAATTCTTCCTGCATCTCAACCCTGGTTTACCTAGGTTCAACCTATGGACCTCAACGAAATGGTGCCTCTGGAAAGCCTTCCCTGACACCCAGGTTTTGTGGTGAGGGAAGAGGCCCCTCTATAGGTTCTCAAAGGATCTGCCTGTGATGTATCATTAGAGTCGTCTCAGTGAAAGCAGGAACTCTGTGTCTTCTTCTCTCCGCCTTCTATTCCCTGAAACTTATTACATGCCTCCTAGCTCATCGTAGGTGCTCAGTATTTACTTAGTGTGTGAAAGACAGAAAAGCTCTTGGAAGCCTCAAGGGGTCACTTGGCTCGGCACTTTTGATCTCTTTGTCTATTTGGCGAGTCAATTCTTTCCTTTCCTGGGTTGATGTGTACACTATATTCGAGGCACAATCTAAGGCATGAAGACATATCCATACATAGAGGTTCTTGCTTTCAAGGAACTCGTACAGCAGATTTCTACAAGTTAGGGCTTTTCAAATGCTCTAGAAGCATGTGAACGTTCAGTATGCTCCATTTTCATTTCAAAGAAAGATCGTTTGACTTCCATAGCAAAGGTGGAGACCTTCCAACGTTGAGTCCAAGACTTATACCTTGACCATTTCAGGCAAGTCTTGTGGTTCCTTCTGGAGGTGTGTGGCTCTTGCAGAAATGTGAAGATCTTCCATCGTCCTCAGACTTTGGTGTCATTTGCAATCATCCAGAAAGCTTCCAGGTCTAGGTTCCAGACCACCACCACACACAGTCAGTAGCCAACGGAGTGGATTCCAGGAATACGTGTTGTTCACCCGCATTACCGTTGATATTGTTGCTGCACACTCAATGCAGTGGGCAGGGCCTGGATTGTCCACTGGGTCTCATGTGGAATGGAAAGAAGGGCTCCCCCCCCCACACACACACACCCCACCCCCACTGTTGACAGCCTTGTGACGAGAAACGGTCCCCGAAACAAGAATCAGACAAACCAGAGAAGCCCAGATGATAGTCCTTGAGATGAAGGAACTAAGCAGCTGGTTGCGATGGCACCAAGGGGAAAGGTTGCTCTTTTTGTCTGCCCCTCTACTCCTTTCTTCCTGGACGCCTTAGGGTTTTGTCATGGAGATTTGAAAGAAAGTGCACAAAAGTCATATGTGTTGAATCAAGATTTTGCATTTAACCATCTCTCAAAAAGGAAGAGAGCTTCACCTGCACATGTTTCTTTCAAAACCGTCAATTGCTTTTCAATTCTGGGTTTCTCTCTTGCCTTGTTCAGTTAGCCTTAACAGTAAAAATCAACGAAAACTACATAAAGATTCAAAGATACCAACAAAGGACAGCTTCTGTTTTTGAAATCATCTTTCCATTTAGTAGAACACGAGCTCTATTCTTTGTATTTTGCCTAGGGAATTAGCAATGTCCTGGTTCAGATGGCAAGGCATCCGTGCGCAGGAGACTGGGGTTTGATCCCTGGGTCGGGAAGATCCCGCCGGAGAAGGAAATGGCAACCCACTCCAGTATCCTCGCCTGGGAAATGCCACGGACAGAGGAGCCTGAGGGGCCGCAGTCCATGGGTTGTATTAAAGTTGGGCTCAACCCAGCAACTACGAACACAAGTATTTCCAAAGACCACACTCAAGTGTGTGTGTGTGTGTGTGTGTGTGTGTGTGTGTGTATCTCCTCTTGCCGTCTTGGAGTCTGTCTCGGAATCTTCATGTATTTCTGCCTCTGTATCTCCTGACAGCCAGCCGCCGGCCCGTTCGTCTGGCCCCGCCTCTCCCAGGCGCTCTGGCTCTGGCTCAGGAGCTTGCGCAGGCCAGCTGTCTCCCTTGGCGTGGGTGCGTGCGAGTGTCTGTGTGTCTGTCTGTGTGCCTGCCTGTGGCTCGTCTGCTCTCTCAGGAAGGTCGAGGGCTTGGCGTGGGGTCAAAGGGGGGGCCTCGGTAGTGCGAAGGGGAGGGGCTGAGGCGCTCCGGTCGACCGCGCCTCCCTGGCTTCTGCTGGGTTTGGGCACCGGACAGGTGCCGGGCAAGTTGGGCGCTCAAGTTTCGCTGCGCCTAGGCCCGCAGGAGGTTCAGAGGCCCCTGGGCCGCGGGGGTTGGGAGGCGGCGGGCGCCGAAGACCGACACCTCCGGGGCCGCGCGGGCCTGAGCAGCGAATGGGATCCGGGGGAGGCCCCGCTCAGCCAGCGCGGCCGGGTCTGGAGTGGCCGCGGGTGGGAGGGCGCCGAGACCTCCGCACCCCTCAGCCCAGCCCCCAGGCCCCGCGCGCACGCACGCACGCACGCCCTCCCGGTCAATGGGGGCTCCTGGAAGCCCCTCGGGCCCCCGGGCCCGGCCAGGCGCTTGCTGGTCTGGTATTGGCGGTGTTCGGGGGGCGGGCCGGCGTCAGCAGGCCGGAGTCCGGTCGCGGTCTTGCGGCTCAAGTACAGCACGCCCCCCGACGAGAGGTGCGGCCCGTTGGCCCGACCTGCAGGGCAGAGCGAAAGGGAGGCGAAGCGCAAGGCTCTTAGGGCGCCCCGCGCCAACCGCCTCCGGCTCCGGCCCTATCAGCCTGAAGGCGCCCGATCTCGTCTGATCTCGGAAGCTAAGCAGGGTCGGGCCTGGTTAGGATCTTGGATGGGAGACCACCTGGGAATCCCGGGTGCTCGAGGCTTTTTGCCTACCAGAAGAGGTCCTTTAGCCCCCGCCGCGCGTCCCGATTCTTGGATCCCCCCCGCAGCCCCAGCCCCTCCCGGGCCGCGGGGAGCGGCTGGCCGGGGCCCCGACTCCCGCTGCAGACCTGGGTTGCCTCCGCGCGGCCCGCGAGCCCCTCCGCATTCGCATTCGGCTTCCAGGACACCCGACGACCGGCAGTCCCGTCTCCATCTGGGGCTCCTTTGGCTTGCCTCAGGCAATCCCGGGGCTTGCACGGACTCCAGCCAGAGCCCCAGCCCCCGCCCCACCCCCTGCCTCGCAGGCCATCGCGCATGCGCATGTGCGCACGCACGCACAGATAGATGTGCCCAAACGGGGCATCTATCTTGTTCACTTATACCGTGGGTGTATCTATGCCTGGGAGTCGGACTGCTGAACCATAGGCTACTTCCACTTTTAGTTCCTTCGGGAACCTCCATATTCTTTTCCATACCGGCTCTACCCACGCCCATTCCTACTCACCGTGGAGGAGAGTTCCCTTTGCTCCACATCTTCTCCAGCATTGGTTATTGACAGACATCGCAGTGAGGCCCAATCGGACTCATGTGAAGTGGTCCCTCCTTGGAGTTTGGAGTTGAGCCTCTCCAATCATTAGTGATGTGGAGCAAGATGACCTTTTGGAAATGCAGATGCAATGCTGTCACCTCCCTGCTCCAACGGCTCTCGTATTTTCCCAGCATATTGAAGATACGACCACTTCCCTTCAGGCTTGCTCCTCACGTTCTTCTCTGATGTCTTTTGCCTGGAATGCCCTCTGCACTCTTTGGCTTCCATCCCATAGGGCATTTTTCGTTTCTTGAATGTCCTAAGTTTCCCTGGTCACATAGCCTTCCAAGATGCTATTTTCCCTGCCTGAAATTCTTCCTGCATCTCAACCCTGGTTTACCTAGGTTCAACCTATGGACCTCAACGAAATGGTGCCTCTGGAAAGCCTTCCCTGACACCCAGGTTTTGTGGTGAGGGAAGAGGCCCCTCTATAGGTTCTCAAAGGATCTGCCTGTGATGTATCATTAGAGTCGTCTCAGTGAAAGCAGGAACTCTGTGTCTTCTTCTCTCCGCCTTCTATTCCCTGAAACTTATTACATGCCTCCTAGCTCATCGTAGGTGCTCAGTATTTACTTAGTGTGTGAAAGACAGAAAAGCTCTTGGAAGCCTCAAGGGGTCACTTGGCTCGGCACTTTTGATCTCTGTGTCTATTTGGCGATTCAATTCTTTCCTTTCCTGGGTTGATGTGTACACTATATTCGAGGCACAATCTAAGGCATGAAGACATATCCATACATAGAGGTTCTTGCTTTCAAGGAACTCGTACAGCAGATTTCTACAAGTTAGGGCTTTTCAAATGCTCTAGAAGCATGTGAACGTTCAGTATGCTCCATTTTCATTTCAAAGAAAGATCGTTTGACTTCCATAGCAAAGGTGGAGACCTTCCAACGTTGAGTCCAGTACTTATACCTTGACCATTTCAGGCAAGTCTTGTGGTTCCTTCTGGAGGTGTGTGGCTCTTGCAGAAATGTGAAGATCTTCCATCGTCCTCAGACTTTGGTGTCATTTGCAATCATCCAGAAAGCTTCCAGGTCTAGGTTCCAGACCACCACCACACACAGTCAGTAGCCAACGGAGTGGATTCCAGGAATACGCATTGTTCACCCGCATTACCGTTGATATTGTTGCTGCACACTCAATGCAGTGGGCAGGGCCTGGATTGTCCACTGGGTCTCATGTGGAATGGAAAGAAGGGCTCCCCCCCCACACACACACCCCACCCCCACTGTTGACAGCCTTGTGATGAGAAACGGTCCCCGAAACAAGAATCAGACAAACCAGAGAAGCCCAGATGATAGTCCTTGAGATGAAGGAACTAAGCAGCTGGTTGCGATGGCACCAAGGGGAAAGGTTGCTCTTTTTGTCTGCCCCTCTACTCCTTTCTTCCTGGACTCCTTAGGGCTTCGTCATGGAGATTTGAAAGAAAGTGCACAAAAGTCATATGTGTTGAATCAAGATTTTGCATTTAACCATCTCTCAAAAAGGAAGAGAGCTTCACCTGCACATGTTTCTTTCAAAAACGTCCATTGCTTTTCAATTCTGGGGTTTCTCTCTTGCCTTGTTCAGTTAGCCTTAACAGTAAAAATCAACGAAAACTACATAAAGATTCAAAGATACCAACAAAGGACAGCTTCTGTTTTTGAAATCATCTTTCCATTTAGTAGAACACGAGCTCTATTCTTTGTATTTTGCCTAGGGAATTAGCAATGTCCTGGTTCAGATGGCAAGGCATCCGCGCGCAGGAGACTGGGGTTTGATCCCTGGGTCGGGAAGATCCCGCCGGAGAAGGAAATGGCAACCCACTCCCAGTATCCTCGCCTGGGAAATGCCACGGACAGAGGAGCCTGATGGGCCGCAGTCCATGGGTTGTATTAAAGTTGGGCTCAACCCAGCAACTACGAACACAAGTATTTCCAAAGACCACACTCAAGTGTGTGTGTGTGTGTGTGTGTGTGTGTGTGTGTATCTCCTCTTGCCGTCTTGGAGTCTGTCTCGGAATCTTCATGTATTTCTGCCTCTGTATCTTCTGACAGCCAGCCGCCGGCCGGTTCGTCTGCCCCCGGCCTCTCCCAGGTGCTCTGGCTCTGGCTGAGGAGCTTGCGCAGGCCAGGTGTCTCCCTTGGCATGGGTGTGTGCGAGTGTCTGTGTGTCTGTCTGTGTGCCTGCCTGTGGCTTGTCTGCTCTCTCAGGAAGGTGGAGGGCTTGGCGTGGGGTCAAAGGGGGGCGTCGGTAGTGTGAAGGGGCGTGGCTGAGGCGCTCCGTCGACCGTGTCTCCCTGGCTTCTGGTGGGTTTGGGCACCGGACAGGTGCTGGGGAAGTTGGGTGCTCAAGTTTCCCTGCGCCTAGGCCCGCAGGAGGTTCAGAGGCCCCTGGGCCGCAGGGGTTGGGAGGCGGCGGGCCCCGAAGACCAATACCTCCGGGGCCGCGCGGGCCTGGGCAGCGAATGGGATCGGGGGGGCCGGATGGCCCCGCTCAGCGATCGCGGCCGGGTCTGGAGCGGCCGGGGGTGGGAGGGCACCGATACCTCCGCACCCCTCATCTCAGTCCCCAGGCCCCGGGCGCACGCGTATCCTGCCAGTTACTTCCTAGCACCAAACTGATTTTTCCTCAACATTGTTCAGTGCCTGTCATGGAGGGAAAGAGGGAGAGTTACTGAAAAAATATTCAAAGTCTCTTATAGGAAAATATTTTGAAATATTATATTTTAGAAGTATAGACTAGTAAATTTTTTTTAAAGTATTCATCCTATTATGTACAGGCTGTAAAATGCTATCAAGGGGCACTTTTGGATAAATACTTTAAAATATACGAGTCATTTTGGCCTGTGTGAAACAGACTAAATAGCCTAAGCCATGAGTTCCGTTTTAGTCTTAACTCAGATCAACTCGTGGTGGTGGTGGTGGTGGTGGTCATTCGTTAAGTCGTGTCGGACTCCTTGTGACCCATGAACTGCAGCACGCCAGGCTTCCCTGTCCTTCACTATCAAAGAGCCCTGTCTTTTTCACTATCAAAGAGCCCTGTCTTTTTCGGCTACTGTTGTAAATCCCGTAGACTAGCTGATAAACAACAGAAAGTTGTTTCTTGTAGTCCTGGAGGCTGGGGAGTCCCAAGATCATCAGCAGGTGCCACGTCTGGTGAGTCATGTTTCCTGGTTCCTAGACTGCCTGCTGCTTCTCCCTGTCCTCGCAGCACGGGAGCCCATTCCTTCCTGGCCTGACCCCTCCCAGAGTGCCTGCCTCCTAGGATCATCACCACATGCGGGGTGAAGTTTGAGGGCCCATAAACTGTCAGCCCATTGCAGTCCCTAAGTATACTCTGCATTATTTCAGTCTTTTGAAATAATTCGAGCTTTCCTAATAGCCCAATACATGTTCTTTTTGTTATATGTTCGTTGGGCTCTTGAAAATAATATGTATCAGTGGGAATGCAGTGTTCCGTGTGTATCAGTTACATCAGGTATGTCACTCATGTAATTCAGCTTCCAGTAGCCACGTTGAGTAAAAGCAGAAGTAGGTGAAATTACCTGTAATATATTTTATTTTAACACACCCCAAATATTATCATTTCAGTGTGTAATCAACATGATAAAACCTAATGCAATAGTTCACGTTCTTTTTTTCATGCTAAGTCTTTAAAATCCAGCATGTGTTTCAGGCTTGCAGCGCATCTCATTGTAGAGCCAGCCACATTTCAGGTACTTCATGGTTGCAGGTGACTACGTACCAGGGAGCCCAGTTCCAGGAGAGATGTGTCTTTAACGTCTCCCACTGGGATTATGAACTCGGCTGTTACTCCTTTTCTATTTCTGTCAGTTTTTATGTATTGATATTTTGAGGTTATGTTATTAGGTACATTCAAGTTTAGAATCCTCATCTTCTTGCTAGACTGAACTTGTATCAGTATGAGATGTTCTTTTTTATTGCTAGTAATGCTTCTTTCTTTAGACACTATTTGACAGTGATGTTGCCACGTCAGTTTTCTGTCCGTGTTAGCTTGGGTATCTTTTACTTTCACCTGTCTAAAAGACCTTCCATCTTAACATGTACCTCTGAATAGTGTATAGTTTTCACTGGAATCAGTTTGAGTATTGGCTCTGTTTATAATGTTGATATTTCAGTGTGTAGACACCTCCCATCCTGTTGTGAGGGGATACTTGGCATTCCATTGGAGGCGGTGCAGGGGAATGAGGACTTATTTTGAGCTGAGGGGGCACTTGGTGTCCTTTTTCCTTGAAGCAGGATCCGAGGGGTTCCAATCGAGATTCAACAGGTGAGACAGTCCTCCTCTTGCGGTGCAAGGGGAAGTTGGGATTCCTCTTGAGTTGAAGCATGGAATGGGCCCTCATCTCCAGATGAGGTTGGAAACACGGGGCTCTTGTCAGCTTGTGGAGGGAACCTCGGCTTTCATCTAGAGTTGGGACTGGGATCCTGGGCCCCCTTGAGTTGCATGAGGGAGTCCAGTCCCCTCTGGAGTTTTGAGAAGGAACTTGGGATTGCTCTCGAGGCACTGCAGGAGAAAAAGGCCTCAACTCGGGTGGACGGGGCAATCTCGTGGTTTGTCTCGAATTGAGGCAGGTGGCTTGAGATCCTCTCCAGGTAACACTGGGAACTGAGGAAGCCTCTCGTGTTTCCTCAGGAAAGTCAAGTCTCCATTTGAGTAGTGAGGGTGAGTCTGAGAGAGTTCTGGAGTCACAGGAGGGGGATCAGGCCTCATTTCGCATGGAAGGGGGAATCTCTATGTGTTTCTTGAATTGTGGCCAGAAGTGTGGGTTCCCTCGGGGGAACCAATGAGGGTTGCCATGGGGACCTGATGGAGCCTCTCATGTTGTCTCTGGGAAGTTGGGAATCCATTCGAGTTTTGAGGGGCCTTCTGGGACTCCTCTCTAGTTGGTGCAGCAGACTAGGGCATCATCTCGAGTTGAGGCAGGAAACTGAGGGTTCCTCTCCAGCTCTTTCAGGGATCTCGCACTTCCTATGGAGATTCCACTGGGGAGTCAGACGTCATCTCATGTTGGAGCATGGAACGCTGCTTCCCTCTCGAGGTGGAAAAGGCGTGTCAGGGCTCCTGTTGAGTTGAGCTAGGGATCTCAGACTATTTCTAGATGTGCCACGGGGCTCTCAGTCCTCCCTTCATGTCGTGAGTGATACTGCAGGTGACATTCGAGTTGTTGCAGGAGAATGAGATCTTATCTCAAGTTGATGGGGACTTTGGGGTCTTTTCAAACCGTGGCCTGACCCATGGAGTTCCTCTCGAGTTTCAAGGTGAGAACGGCCTCCTTCTGAGGTGCTGCGGGAATGTCGGGAGACCTTTGCAGACGAAGCAGGGGAATGGACCCTCATCTCGAGAGGAGGAGAGGAAAACGCGGCTCTTCTTGAGTTGTGGCGAGAAACTCAGTATTTTTCTCACGTGGGGACGTGTATCTCGTGGACCTTCCAGAGTTACATGAAGGGTGTCCAGACACTGCTCTGGAAAAGGGCCTCATTTTGCGTTGAGGGGAGAATCTCATGGTTTTTCTCAAGTTGTGGTGGGAAGCTTGAGGTTCCTCTCAAGTTGTGACGGGGGCCTCAGGGACCCGCTCGTGTTGGCTCAGAGAAGTCGGGTCTCTTCTCAAGTTGCGAGGGGCACGTTGGGATTCCTCTCGAGTCACTGCCGGCGACCAGGCCATGTCTCACATTCAGTCGGGAAACTCAGTGTTCCTCTCCGGTGGTGACAGGGATCTCGGGCTTTTTATCAAGGTTCAACTAGGGAGTCAGGCCTCGTCTGGTGTTGAGGCATGGAAATCTACATTCCTCTCGAGTTGTCCAATGGGTGTCAGGGCTCCGGTCGAGTTCCGTCAGGGAATTTGGGCTTTTTCAAGAGGATCAGCAGGGGAGACAGGCCTACCGTCTTCTTGTTAAGGGATACTTGGGGTTCCATTGGAGCAGGTTCAAGGGAATCAGGACTTATCTCGAGGTGAGGGGCACTCGGTGTCCTTTTTCCTTGAAGCAGGATCCGTGGGGTTCCACTCAAGATTCAATGTGATACACGCCTCCTCTTGTGGTCTGAGGGGAAATTGGGATTCCTCTTGAGTTGAAGCAGGGAATGGGCCCTCATCTCCAAATGAGGTGGGAAACACAGGGCTCTTGTCAACTTGTGGAGGGAACCTCGGCTTTCATCTTGAGTTGGGACTGGGATCCTTGGTCCGCTTGAGTTGCATGAGGGAGTCCAGCCTCCTCTCGAGTTTTGAGAGGGAACTCGGGATTGTTCTCGAGGTGCTGCAGGAGAAAAGGGCCTCATCTCGCGTGGACAGGGGAATCTCGTAGTTTGTCATGAGTTATGGCTAGTGGCTTGGGATTCCTCTCCAGGTACCACAGGGAACTCAAGGATCCTCTTGTCCTGCCTCAGGAAAGTAAAATCTCCATCCGAGTTGCGAGGGCAAGCCCAAGAGTGCTCTGGAGTCATGGGAGGGGGATCAGGCCTCATTTCGCATGGAAGGGGGAATCTCCATGAGTTTCTGAGTTGCGGCCGGGAGTGTGGGTTCCCTCAAGTTGCCACGGGGACCTGAGGGAGTCTCTCATGTTGTCTCTGGGAAGTCAGGAATCCGTTCAAGTTGAGAGGGGCCTCTCAGGATTCCTCTCAAGTTGGTACAGGGGACTAGGGCCTCATCTCGAGTTGAGGAGGGAAACTCAGGGTTCCTCTCCAGCTCCGACAGGGATCTTAGGCTTCCTATGGAGATTCCACTGGGGTAGTCAGACATCGTCTTGTGTTGGGGCATGGAACTCCGCATCCCTCTCGAGGTGGAAAACTGGTGTCAGACCTCCTGTGGCGTTGAGGTAGGGATCTCAGGCTATTTCTATAGGCGCCACGGGGTCTCAGTCCTCCCTTCGTGTCATGAGTTGATGCTCGGGGTGACAATTGAGTCGTGCTGTGAATGAGGCCTTACTTCGAGTGGTTGGGAACATTGTGGTCTTTGCAAATGGTGGCCCGACCACTGGAGTTCCTCTCGAGTTTTAACGAGAGAACAGCCTCCTCCTATGATCCGTCAGGCACATCGGGATTCTTTTGCAGATGAAGCAGGGGAATGGACCCTCATCTCGAAAGGAGAAGTGTTAAAATGTGCTCTTCTTGAGTTGTGGTGGGAAACACGGTGTTCCTCTCGAGTGGAGACAGGTATGTCGGGGAACTTCTTGAGTTGCCTTAATGGTGTCAAGTACCCTTTCAAGGCTCAAGAGGGAAGGTGGGATTTCTCTCAAGATGCTGCAGCGGAAAGGGGCCTCATCTCTTGTTGAGGGGATAATCTCCTGTGTTTTCCAGCGTTGTGGCAGGAAACTCGAGGTTCCTCTTGAGTTGCAACGGGGACCTCAGGGACCACTCGTGTTGTCTCAGTTAAGTCAAGTCTCCGTTCAAGTTGCGAGGGGCCTATCGGAATTCCTCTTCAGTCGGTGCAGGGGCATAGGGCCTCATCTCGAGTTGAGGCTGGAACCTCAAGGTTCCTCTCCAGTGCTGCCATGGATCTCGGGGTTCCTATGGAGTTTCATCAAGAGAGTCAGGCCATGTCTCGTGTGGAGACATGGAACTCCGCTTCCCTCTTCAGGTGTAAAAGTGTTATCAGGCTTCCTGTAGACTTGGCCTTGAGATCTGGGGCTTTTTCTCGAGGTGCCTCAGGGCTGTCATACCTCCCTATGTATTTGGAGTCGATACTCGCTGTTCCAGTTGAGGCAGTGCAGGGGAATCAGGCTTATCTGGAGTGGATGGGGAATTTGGGGTGTTTTTGAAATGAGGCACGACTCCCGGGGATAGGCTCAAGTTTCAAGGTGGTACCGGCCTTCTCTTGGAACACAGCAATTTCCAGATTCCTTTTGCAATCAAGCAAAGGAATCCAAACTCATCTCGATATGAGGTGGGTGAAAACGGGGCTCTTCTTGAGTTGTGGCGTGAAACTCAGTGTTCCTCTCACGTGGGGACGGGTATCTTAGGGACATTCCTGAGTTGCATCAAGGGTTTCAAGTACCCTTTTGCATTTCCAGAGGGAACGTGGGATTTCTCTGGAGACACTGCTCTGGAAAAGGGCCTCATCTCGTGTTGAGGGGAGAATCTCGTGTTTTTTCTCGAGTTGTGGCGGGAAGCTTGGGATTCCTCTCAAGTTGTGACAGGGACCTCAGGGATTCACTCGTGTTGCCTCAGAGAAGTCGGGTCTCTTCTTGAGTTGCGAGGGGCACGTCAGGATTCCTCTCGAGTCTCTGCCAGCGAAGAGTGCCGTGTCTAAAGTTCAGTCGGGAAATTCAGTGTTCCTCCCTGGCAGTGACAGAGATCTTGGGCTTTTTATCAAGGTTCAACGAGGGAGTCAGGCGTCGTCTGGTGTCGAGGCATGGAACTCTGCATTCCTCTCGAGTTGTCCAAGGGATGTCAGGGCTCCCATCGAGTTCAGGCGGGTAATTTGGGCTTTTTCAAGAGGATAAGCAGGGGAGACAGTCCTCCCATCCTGTTATGAGGGGATACTTGGTGTTCATTGGAGCCGGTGCAGGGGAATCAGGACTTATGTCGAGCTGAGGGGGTACTCGGTGTCCTTATTCCTTGAAGCAGGATCAGTGGGGTTCCACTCGAGATTCAACAGGTGAGACAGACCTCCTCTTCTGGTGCTAGCGGAAGTTGGCATTCCTCTTGAGTTGAAGCAGGGAATGGGCCCTCATCTCCGGATGAGGTGGAAAACACGGTGTTCTTGTCAATTTGTGGCGGGAACCTCGGTTTTTGTCTCGAGTTGGGACGGGGATACTGGGCCCCCATGAGTTGCATGAAGGGAGTCCATCTTCCTCTTGTGTTTTGAGAGGGAACTCGGGATTGCTCTCAAGGCACTGCAGGAGAAATGGGCCTCCTCTAGCATTGACAGGGGAATCTCATGGTTTGTCTCGAGTTGTGGCAGGTGGCTTGGGATTCCTCTCCAGGTACAATGGGGAACTAAGGGAGCCTCTCGTGTTGCCTCAGGAAAGTCAAGTCTCCATCCGAATTGCGAGGGCGAGCCCGGGAGTGCTCTGGAGTCAATGAAGGGGATCAGGCCTCATTTTGCATGGAAGGGGGAATGTCCATGTGTTTCTCGAGTTGTGGCCGGAAGAGTTGGTTCCCTGGAGTTGCCACGGGGACCTAAGGGAGCCTCTCATGTTGTCTCTGGGAAGTCAGGAATCCGTTCAAGTTGTGAGGGGCCTCTCGGGATTCCTCTCAAGTTGGTGAAGGAGACTAGGGCCTCACCTCGAGTTGAGGTGGGAAACTCAGGGTTCCTCTCCAGCTTGACAGGGATCTCGGGCTTCCTATGGATTTTCCACTGGGGAGTCAGACGTCGTCTCGTGTTGGGGCATGGAACTCCGCTTCCCTCTGGAGGTGGAAAAGGGGTGTCAGGCCTCCTGTGAAGTTGAGGTAGAGATTTCAGTCTCTTTACAGAGGCTCCATGGAGCTCTCAGCCTCCCTTCGTGTTGTGAGTTGATACTCGGTGTGACATTCGAGTTGTCGCAGGGGAATGAGGCCTTATCTCGAGTGGATGGGGACATCATGGTCTTTTCAAAACGTAGCCCGACCCCTGGAGTTCCTCTCGAGTTTCAAGATGAGAACAGCCTCCTCCTGAGGTGTGGCAGGATAGTCGAGATTCATTTGCAGACAAAGCAGGGAAATGGACCCTCATCTCGAGAGGAGGAGTGGAAAACTCTTCGTGAGTTGTGGCGGGAAACTCGGTGTTCCTCTCGAGTGGAAACAGGTTTGTCGGGGAAGTTCTTGAGTTGCCTGAATGGTGTCAAGTACCCTTTCGAGGCTCAAGAGGGAAGGTGGGATTTCTCTCAAGATGCTGCAGCGGAAAGGGGCCTCATCTCTCGTTGAGGGGATAATCTCCTGTGTTTTCTAGCATTGTGGCAGGAAACTCGTGGTTCCTCTCGAGTTGCGATGGGGACCTCAGGGACCCACTCGTGTTGCCTCAGTTAAGTCAAGTCTCCATTCGAGTTGGTAGGGGCCTCTCAGAATTTCTCTTCAGTTGGTGCAGGGGCATAGGGCCTCATCTTGAGTTGAGTCCGCAACCTCAAGGTTCCTCTCCAGTACTGACATGAATCTCAGGGATCCTATGGAGTTTCCACAGGGTAGTCAGGCCTCGTCTCGTGTGGAGACATGGAACTCTGTTTCCCTCTTCAGGTGTAAAAGGGTTATCAGGCTTCCTGTTCGAGTTGGCCTTGGGATATGGGGCTTTTTCTTGAGGTGCCCCAGGGCTCTCTCACCTCCCTTTGTGTTTTGACTCGGTACTCTCGGTTCCATTCGAGACAGTGCAGGGGAATCAGGATTATCTGAAGTGGATGGGGAAATCGGGGACTTTTCAAATTGAGGCACGACTCCCGGGGATGCACTTGACTTTCAAGGTGAGACCGGCCTTCTCTTGAAGGGACACAGCAACTTTGGGATTCCTTTACTGATGAAACAGAGGAATCGACACTCATGTCTAGTTCAGGAGTGTGAAAACGGGGCTGTTCTTAAGTTGTAGTGTGAAACTCAGTGTTCCTCTCACATGGGGACGGGTGTCTCGGGAGGTTTCTGAGTTGCATCAAGGGTGTCAAGTACCCTGTCGCGAGGGAATGTGGAATTTTTCTGGAGACACTGCTCTGGAAAAGGGCCTCATCTCGTGTTGAGGGAAGAATCTCGTGGTTTTTCTTGAGTTGTGGCGGGAAGCTTGGGTTCCTCTCAAGTTGCGACGGGGACCTCAGGGACCTGTTTGTGTTGCCAATGAGAAGTCGGTTATCTTCTCGAGTTGCGAGGGGCACGTCGGGATTCCTCTCGAGTTGCTGCCGGTGAATAGAGCTTTGTGTAGAGTTCAGTCGGGAAACTCAGTGTTCCTCTCCGGCAATGACAGGGATCTCGGGCTTTTTATCAAGGTTCAACGAGGGAGTCAGGCCTTGTCTGGTGTAGAGGCATGGAACTCTGCATTCCTCTTGAGCTCTCTAAGGGGTGTCAGGGCTCCTGTACAGTTCAGGCAGGGAATTTGGGCTTTTTCTAGAGGATCAGCATGGGAGACAGGCCTCCCATCTTGTTGTGAGGGGATACTTGAGGTTCCACTGGAGCCGGTGCAGGGGAATCAGGACTTATCTCGAGCTGAGGGGCACTTGGGGTCCTTTTTCCTTGAAGCAGGATCCACGGGGTCCCACTCGAGACTCAATAGGTGAGACAGACCTCCTCTTCTGGTGTGAGGGGAAGTTGGGATTCCTCTTGAGTTGAAGCAGGGAATGGGCCCTCATCTTCAGATGAGGTGGGAAACATGGGGCTCTTGTCAACTTGTGGCGGGAACCTCAGCTTTCATCTCGAGTTGTGATGAGGATCCTGGGCTCCCTTGAGTTGCATGAAGGGAGTCCAGCCTCCTCTCGAGTTCTGAGAGGGAACTTGGGATTGTTCTCGAGGCACTGTGGGAGAAAAAGGCCTCATCTCGCGTGACGGGGGAATCTCGTGGTTTGTCTTGAATTGCGGCGGGTGGCTTGGAATTCCTCTCCAGGTACCACGGGGAACTCAGGGAGCCTCTCGCGTTGCCTCAGGAAAGTCAAGTCTCCATTCGAGTTGCAAGGGTGAGCCCGGGAGTGCTCTGGATTCACGGGAGGATGATGAGGCCTCATTTAGCATGGAAAGGTGAATCTGTATATGTTTCTCGAGTTGTGGCCGGAAGTGTGCATTCCCTCGTTTACTTGTGGACCGAAGGGAGCCTCTCATGTTGTCTCTGGAAAGTCAGGAATCCGTTCGAGTTGTGAGGGGCCTCTCGGGATTCCTCTCGAGTTGGTGCAGGGGACTAGGGCCTCATCTCGAGTTGAAGCGGGAAACTCAGCATTCCTCTCCAGCTGTGACAGGGATCTCAGGCTGCCTATGGAAATTCTACTGGGGAGTCTGACGTCGTCTCATGTTGGGGCATGGAACTACTTCCCTCTTGAGGTGGAAAATGGGTATCAGGCCTCCTGTGGAGTTGAGGTAGGGATCTAGGGCTAGTTCTAGAGGTGTCACAGGGCTCTCAGTACTCCCTTCGTGTTGTGAGTTGATACTCGGGGTGACAGTCGAGTCGTTACAGGGGAATGAGGCCTTATGTCAAGTGGATGGGGAGTTCGGGGTCTTTTCAAATGGTGGCCCGAACCGTGGAGTTCCTCTCGAGTTTCATGGTGGGAAAGGCCTCCTCCTGAGGTGCGGCAGGAACGTCAGGATTCCTTTGCAGAAGAAGCAGGGGAACAGACCCTCATCTCGAGAAGAGGAGTGGAAAACGGGTCTCTACTTGAGTTGTGGCATGAAACTTAGTGTTCCTCTCACGTGGGGATGGGTATCGTGGGGACCTTCATGAGTTGCATGAAGAATGTCAAGTACCCTTTCACGTTTCTAGAGGGAACGTAGGATTTCTCTGGTGACACTGCTCTGGAAAAGGGCCTCATCTCGCCTTGAGGGGAGAATTTCGTGGTTTTTCTTGAGTTGTGGCGGGAAGCTGGGGGTTCCTCTCAAGTTGCGATGGGGACCTCAAAGACCCGCTCGTGTTGCCTCAGAGAAGTTGGGTCTCTTTTTGAGTTGCGATGGGCACATCAGGATTCCTCTTGAGTCGCTGCCGGCGAATAGAACCATGTCTCAAATTCAGTCGGGAAACTCAGTGTTCCTCTTCAGCGGTGACAGGGATCTCGGGCTTTTTATCAAGGTTCAACTAGGGATTCAGGCCTTGTCTTGTGTCGAGGCATAGGACTCTGCATTACTCTCGAGTTTCCCAAGGGGTGTCAGGGCTCTGGTTGAGTTCAGGCGGGGAATTTGGGCTTATTCTAGAGGATCAGCATGGCAGACAGACCTCCCATCCTGTTGTGAGTGGATACTTGGGGTTCCATTGGAGCTGGTGCACAGGAATCAGGACTAATCTCGAGCTGAGGGAGCACTCAGTGTTTTTTCCTTGAAGCAGGATCCGTGGGGTTCCACTCAAGATTCAACAGGTGAGACAGGCCTCCTCTTGTGGTGCGAGGGGAAGTTGGGATTCCTCTTGAGTTGAAGCAGGGAATGGGCCCTCATCTCCAGATGAGTTGGAAACACGGGGCTCTTGTCAACTTGTGGCAGGAACCTCGGCTCTCATCTCAAGTTGGGACGGGGATCCTGGATGCCCTTGAGTTCCATGAAGGGAGTCCAGCTGCCTCTCGAGTTTTGAGAGGGAACTCGGGATTGCTCTTGAGGTGCTGCAGGAGAAAATGTCCTCATCTCACGTTGAAGGGGGAATCTCGTGGTTTGTGTGAAGTTGCAGCGGGTGGCTTGGGATTCCTCTCCAGGTACCACGGGGAACTCAGGGAGCCTCTTGGGTTGCCTCAGGAAAGTCAAGTCTCCATTCGAGTTGTGAGGGTGAGCCGGGAGTGTTCTGGAGTCACGGGAGGGAGATCAGGGCTCATTTCACATGGAAGGGGGAATATCCATGTTTGTCGAGTTGCAGCCGGAAGTGTGCGTTCCCTCGAGTGCCACGGGGACCTGAGGGAGCCTCACATGTTGTCTCTGGGAAGTCAGGAATGCTTTTGAGTTGTGAGCGGCCTCTTGGGATTCCTCTTGAGTTGGTGCAGGCGACTAAGGCCTCATTTCGATTTAAGGCAGAAAACTCAGAGTTTCTCTCGAGTTCTTACAGGGATATTGGGGTCCCTATGGAGATTCCCCTGGGGAGTCAGACGTCATCTCGTGTTGGGGCATGGAACTCCACTTCCCTCTCGAGGTGGAAAAGGGGTGTCAGGCCTCCTGTCTTGTTTTTTTTTTGTTTGTTTTTGTTTTTGTTTTTAACGGGCCAGGCGCCTCCTGCTGGCCGCGGGGCGGGCCCTCGGGAGGCTCGGAGGCGGCCCGCGGCCGGTTGTCCAGGTGGGCGAAGGGGTTCCTTCGGGCCCCGGCCGGGCCGCCGCCGCCGTCTCTGCCCGCCGCCGGGAAAGGGTGGAGGGGCAGCCCGGCCGCCCAGGCGGCGCGGCGGGTCGCCGGCTCGGGCTGCTCTGCGGCGCCGAGGCTCCGACCCCTTTTCCAGCGGAGCCGCAGTGTCTCGGGCGGCCTTTTGAAACTGGGCGAGTAGCCGGGTACAAACAGGTCCATAACGCCCGGCGGAAGCCTCCTGTCTTGTTGAGGTAGGGATCAGGGGCAATTTCTAGTGGTGCCACGGGGCCCTCGGTCCACCCTTCATGTCATGAGTTGAAACTTGGGGTGACATTTGAGTCATTGCAGGGGAATGAGGCCTTATCTCAAGTGCACGGGGACATTGGGTTCTTTTCGAACGGTGGCACCACCCCTGGAGTTCCTCTCGAGTTTCAAGGTGAGACTGGCCTCCTACTGAGGTGCCACAGGAACGTCGGGATTCCTTTGCAGACGAAGCAGGGGAATGGACCCTCATCTCGAGATGAGGAGGGGAAACCGGGGCTCTTCTCAAGTTTCGGCGGGAAACTTGGTGTTCCTCTAGAGTGGAGACGGGTATGTCGGGGAACTTCTTTAGTTGCCTAATGTGTGTCAAGTACCATTTCAAGGCTCAAGAGGGAGGGTGGGATTTCTCTCGAGATGCTGTAGAGGAAAGGGGCCTCACCTCGTGATGAGGGGAGAATATCCTGGGGTTTCTCGAATCACAGCAGGAAACTTGGGGTTCCTCTCAAGTTGCAATGGGGACCTCAAACCAACTCGTGTTGCCTCAGAAAAGTCTAGTCTCCATTCGAGTTGTGAGGGGCCTCTCAGGATTCCTCTCCAGTCGGTGCAGGGGCATACGGCCTCATCTCGAGTTGAGGCCAGAACTTCAGGGTTCCTCTCCAGTTCTGACATGGATCTTGAGGTTCCTATGGAGTTTCCATAGGGGAGTTGGGCCTCGTCTCGTGTGGAGACATGGGACTCCGCTTCCCTCTGAAGGTTTCCAAGAGGTGTCATGATCCTGTCGAGTGGACATAGGGGTCTGGGCTTTTTCTCGAAATGCCATGGGGTTGTCACACCTCCCTTCATGTTTTGAGTCGATCCTCTGGGTTCCAGTCAAGTCAGTCCATGGGAATCAGGCTTATCTGGAGTGGATTTGGAAATTGCGGCCTTTTTGAATTGAGGCATGACTCCCAGGAATGTGCTTGAGTTTCAAGGTGAGACTGGCCTACTCTTGAGAGGCGACGGCAACATTGGAATTCCTTTCCCAACGAAGCAGAGGAATCGACACTCATGTCAAGTTGAGGAGGGGAAAACTGGGCTCTTGAGTTGTGGCGTGAAACTTGGTGTTCCTCTCACGTGGGGACAGGTATCTCTGGGACCTTCCCCAGTTGCATCACGGGTGTCAAGTACCCTTTCACGTTTTAAGAGGGAACGTGGGGTTTCTGTCCAGACACTGCTCTGGAAAAGGGCCTCATCTCACGTTGAGGGCAGAATATTGTGGTTTTTCTCGAGTTGTGGCGGGAAGCTTGGGATTCGTCTTGAGTTGTGATGCATACCTCAGGGACCCGCTCGTGTTGCCTCAGAGAAGTCAAGTCTCCATTCCAGTTGCAAGGGCGTGTGCGGGATTCCTCTCCAGTCGGTGCAGGGGCATATGGCCTCATCTCGAGTTGAGGCTGGAACCTCAGGTTTCCTCTCCAATTCTGACATGGATCTCAGGGTTCCTATGAAGTTTCAACAGGAGAGTCAGGCCTCTTGTCATGTGGAGACATGGAACTCTGTTTCCCTCTCGAGGTTTCAAAGAGGTGTCAGTCTTCCTGTTGAGTGGACATAGGGGTCTGGGGCTTTTTCTCAGGTGGCAAGGGGCTGTCACACCTCCCTTCGTGTTTTGAGTCGATCCTCAGGGTTCCAGTCGAGTCAGTGCAGGGGAATCAGGCTTATCTGGAGTGGCTGGGGAAATTTGGGTCTTTTCTAATTGAGGCACTACTACCGGGGATGTGCTCGAGTTTCAAGGTGAGACCGGCCTCCTCTTGAGGGGCAACAGCAATGTCGGGATTCCTTCCCCGACAAAGCAGGGGAATCGACCCTTATGTCGAGTTGAGGAGGGGGAAAACGGGGCTGTTCTTGAGTTGCTGTGTGAAACTTGGTGTTCCTCTCGAGTTGGGATGGGTATATCTGGAACCTTCCTGAGTTGCATCACAGGTGTCAAGTACCCTTACGTGTTTCAAGAGGGAACGTGGGGTTTCTCTTGAGACACTGCTCTGGAAAAGTGCCTCATCTCGCATTGAGGGGATAATCTCGTGGTTTTTCTCAAGTTGCGGTGGGAAGCGTGGGGTTCCTCTCGAGTTCTGACAGGGACCTCAAGGACCCGTTCGTGTTGCCTTGGAGAAGTCAGGTCTCTTTTTGAGTTGCGAGGGGCACGTCAGGATACCTCTCGAGTCACTGGCCATGAATAGGGCCGTGTTTAGAATTCAGTCAGGAAACTCAGTGTTCCTCTACAGTGAAGACAGGGATCTTGGGCTTCCTATTAGTGTTCAACTAGGGAGTCAGCCGTGTCTCTTGTTGAGGCATGGGACTCTGCATTCCTCTCAAGTAGTCAAAGGGGTTTCCGGCCTTTGATAGAGTTCAGGAGGGGAATTTTCATGAGGATAGGCAAGGCCGACAGGCCTCACTTCCTGTTGTGAGGGGATACTCGGTGTTTCATTGGAGCCGGTGCAGGGGAATCAGGACTTATCTGGAGTGGAGGGGGAACTCGGCATCCTTTTTCCTTGAAGCAGAATCCATGAGGTTCCACTCGAGAATCAGTGAGTGACACAGGCCTCCTCTTGTGGTTTGAGGGGAAGCTGGGATTCCTCTTGAGTTGAAGCAGGGAATGGCCCTCATCTCCAGATGAGGTGGGACACACAGGGCTCTTCTTGAATTTTGGCTGGAAACTCGTCTTTCATCTCGAGTTTTCACGGGGATATCTAGGCCCCCTTGAGTTTCATGAAGGGAGTCAAGCCTCCTCTCGAGTTTTGAGAGGGAACTCGGGATTCCTCTCGAGGCACTGCAGGAGAAAAGAGCCTCATCTTGTGTTGACAGGGGATCTCGTGATTTGTCTTGAGTTGGCGGAGGGGGAGGCTTGGGATTCCTCTCTATGTACCACGGGGAACTCAGGTAGCCTCTCGTGTTGCCTCAGGGAAGTCAAGGCTCCAATTGAGTTGCAAGGGTGAGCACAGGAGTGCTCTGGAGTCACGGTAGGGGAATCAGGCCTCAATTCGCATGGAAGGGGGAATCTTAAGGTGTTTCTTGAGTTGCAGCAGGAAGTGTGGGTTCACTCGAGTTGCCATGGGGACCTGAGGAAGGCTTTCATATTGTCTCGGGAAATAAGGTATCCTTTCGAGTTCTGAGGGGCCTCTCAGGATTCCTCTTGAATTGGTGCTGGCATCTAGGGCCTCATCTAGATTTGAGGTGGGGAACTCAAGGTTCCTCTCCAGCTCTGTCAGGGATCACGGGGTACCTATGAAATTCCCCTGGGGAGTCAGACGTCATCCTATGTTGGGGCATGGAACTCTGCTTCCCTCTCCAGGTGCAAAAGTGTTGCCAGGTCTCCTGTCAAGTGAGGCAGGGATCAGGGTCTATTTCTAGAGCTGCCACGGGGCTCTCAGTCCTCCCTTTGTGTCGTGAGTTGATACTCAGGATAACATTCGAGTCTTTGCAGGGAAATGAGGCCTAATCTCAAGTGGACGGGGACATTGGGGTCTTTTCAAAGGAGGCGTGACCCCTGGAGATCCTCTGGAGTTTCAAGATGAGACCAGCCTCCTCCAGAGGTGCAATGGGAACATTGGGATTCCTTTGCAGACAAAGCAGGGGAATGGATCCTCATCTCGAGATGAGGAGGGGAAACCGGGGCTCTTTTTGAGTTGTGGCGGGAAACTTGGTGTTCCTCTCGAGTGGAGACGGTTATGTCAGGGTACTTCTTGAGTTGCCTAAAGTGTGTCAAGTACCCTTTTGAGGCTCAGGAGGGAAGGTGGGAATTCTCTCAAGATGCTGCAGTGGAAAGGGGCCTCATCTTGCGTTGAGGGGAGAATCTCCTGGGGTTTCTCGAGTTGCAGCATGAAACTTGGGGTTCCTCTCGAATTGCAACAGGACCTCAAACCTGCTCGTGCTGCCTCAGGAAAGTCAAGTCTCCATTCCAGTTGCGAGGGGCCTCTCGGGATTCCTCTCCAGTCGGTGCAGGCATACAGCCTCATCTCGAGTTGAGGCCAGAACCTCAGGTTTCCTCTCCAGTTCTGACATGGATCTCGGGGTTCCTATGAAGTTTCAACAGGAGAGTCATGTCTCGTGTGGAGACATGGAACTCCACTTCCCTCTCGGGGTTTCAAAGAGATGTCAGGCTCTGTCCCTGTCGAGTGAGCATAAGGGTCTGGGGCTTTTTCTCGAGGTGCCAAGGGGCTGTCACACCTCCCTTTGTGTTTTGAGTCAATCCTCAGGGTTCCAGTCGAGTCAGTGAAGGGGAATCAGGCTTATCTGGAGTGGCTGGGGAAATCTGGATCTTTTTGAATTGAGGCACGACTCCCGGGGATGCGCTCGAGTTTCAAAGTGAGACCGGCCTCCTCTCGAGGGGCAACGACAACGTCGGGATTCCTTTCCCGATGAAGCAGGGGAATTGACCCTCATGTCGAGTTGAGGAGAGGGCAAACGGGGCTCTTCTTGAGTTGTTGCGTGAAACTTGGTGTTCCTCTCAATTGGGGACAGGTGTCTTGGGGACCTTCCCGAGTTGCATCAAGGGTGTCAAGTACTCTTACGCGTTTCAAGAGGGAATGCGGGGTTTCTGTCCAGACACTGCTCTGGAAAAGTGCCTCATCTCGCATTGAGGGGAGAATCTCGTGGTTTTTCTTAAGTTGCGGCAGGAAGCTGGGGGTTCCTTGTGAGTTGTGATGGGTACCTCAGGGATCCGCTCGTGTTGCCTCAGAGAAGTCAGGTCTCTTTTCGAGTTTGAGTGGCACGTCGGGATTCCTCTTGAGTCACTGCCGGAGAATAGGTCCTTGTCTAGATTTCAGTCGGGAAACTCAGTGTTCCTCTCCGGCCGTGACAGGGATCTCGGGCTTCCTATCAAGGTTTAACTAGGGAGTCAGGCCTCATCCGGTGTTGAGGCATAGAACTCTGCATTCCTCTCTAGTTGTCAAAAGGGTGTCAGGCCTCTGGTCGAGTTCAGGCGAAGAATTTGGGCTTTTTCATGAAGATAGGCAGGGCCGACTGGCCTCCCATCCTGTTGTTAGAGGATACTCGGTGTTCCATTGGAACCAGTGCAGGGGAATCAGGATTATCTGGAGCTGAGGGGGAACTCGGCACCCTTTTTTATTGCAGCAGGATCCATGGGGTTCCATTCAAGATTCAATTGGTGATACAGGCCTCCTCTTTTGGTGTGAGGGGAAGTTGGGATTCCTCTCGAGTTGCGACGGGGACCTCAGGGACCCGCTCGTGTTACCTCAGAGAAATCAAGTCTCCATTCAAGTTGCGAGGGCATGTGCAGGATTGTTCTGGAGTCACAGCAGGGGAATCAGGCCTCAATTCACGTTGAAGGGGGAATCTCAAGGTCTTTCTTGAGTTGTGGCAGGAAATTTTGGGTTCCCTCGAGTTGCAACAGTGACCTCATGGTGCCTATGGGAAATCAGGAATCCTTTCGAGTTGTGAGGGACCTCTCAGGATTCCTCTGGAGTCAGTGCAATGGAAGAGGGCCTCATCTAAAGTCGAGGTGGGAACTTCAGTGTTCTTCTCCTGTTATGACATGGATCTTGGGGTGTATCTGCAGTTTCAAACTGGGAGTCAGGTCTTGACTTGTATTGAGGCATGGAACTCTGCTTTCCTCTCGAGCTGTCAAATAGGTTTCAGGCCTCCAATCCAGGTGAATTGGAGACCTGGGGCTTTCCTCGAATTTGCAACCAGGGTATTAGTCTTCCCTTTATGTTGTGAGTTGATTCTCGGGGTTCCATTTGAATTGGTGCAAGGGAATCAGGCCTTATCTCAAGTGGATGGGGAACTCCGTGTCTCTCAATTTGTGGCAAGACCCCCGGGTTCCTCTCATTTCAAGCTGAGACTGGCCTCCTCCTGAGGTGCAACGAGGATGTCGGCATTCCTTTCCAGACAAAGCAGGGGAATCGACCCTCATTCGAGATGAGGAGTGGCAAAGGGGCTCAGATTGAAGTGTGCCGCGAAACTTGATGTTCCTCTCAAGTGGGGACGGGTATGTCCTGGAACTTCTTGAGTTGCATAAAGGGTGTCGAGTACCATTTCGAGTTTTAAGAGGGAACGTGGGATTTCTCTTGAGATGCTGCAGTGAGAACAGGCCTCATCTCCCTTTGAGGGGAGAATCCCCTGGTTTTCCTCAAGGCTTGGCAGGAATTTTGGGGTTCCTCTCGAGTTGTGACATGGACCTCAGTGTCTCGCTCTTATTGCCTCAGGGAAATCAGGTCTCACTTCGAGTTGTGACACCTTGGGCAGCTCGAGATTCCTCACAAATTACTACAGAGGAAATAGGCCTCAGATAGACTTGTGTCCAGAAAATCCGTGTTCCTCTCTAGTGGAGACAGGGATGTCTGGGTTGCGATCAAGGTCCACCTGGGGAGTCAGGCCTCATCTCGAGTTGAAGCAAAGAGCTCTGCTCTCCTCTCAAGTTGCAACAGGCATCTCCTGGAGCCCTTTGAGTGCTCCAGGGAGTCAAGGGAGTCAAGGGAGTCAAGCCTTCTATGGGGTTTTGAGAGGGAACTTGGGATTGCTCTCTAGGCCCTGCAGGAAAAGAAGGGCCTCATCTTGCGATGACGGGGGAATCTCGTTTTTTCTTGAGTTCTGGCGGGAAGTTTGGGGTTTCTCTCGAGTAACAACGGGGAACTCAGGGAGCCTCTTGTGTTGCCCCAGGGAAGTCCAGTCTCCATTCGAGTTGCGAGGGGGGGCGCAGGATTGCTCTTGAGTCAGAGCAGGGGAATCGGGCCTCAATTCACGTTGAAGGTGAATCTCGAGGTCTTTCTCGAGTTGTGGCAGGAAACTTTGGGTTCCCTCAAGTTGTGACGGTGAACTCAGGGAACTTCTCATGGTGCCTATGGGAAGTCAGGAATCCTTTCAAGTTGTGAGGGGTCTCTAGGGATTCCTCTATGGTCGGTGCAATGGAAGAGGACCTCATCTCCAGTTGAGGTGGGAACCTCAGGATTCCTCTCCTGTTCTGATGTGGATCTCAGGGTGTGTCTGCAGTTTCAAACAGGGAGTCAGGTGTTGACTTGTGTTGAGGCATGGAACTCTGCTTTCCCCTCAAGCTGTAAAAGAGGTTTCAGGCCTCCAGTCGAGTTGAACTGGGGACCTGGGGCTTTTCTCGAATTTGCAACCAGGATATCAGTCCTCCCTTCGTGTTGTGAGCTGATTTCCGGGGTTCCATTTGAATTGGTGCAAGGGAATCAGGCCTTATCTTGAGTGGATGGGGAACTCTGTGTCTCTTGAATTGTGGCAAGACCCATGGGATCCTCTCCAGTTTCAAGTTGAGACCGGCCTCCTCCTGAGGTGCAACAGGGACGTCGGCATTCCTTTCCAGATGAAGCAGGGGAATTGACCCTCATCTCGAGTTGAGGCTGGGATAATGGGGCTCTTCTTGGGTTGTGGCGGGAAACTCAGCATTCCTCTTGAATGGGGATGGCTATCTTGGGAAGCTTCTGGGGTTTTATAAAGGGTGTCATGTTCCCTTTTGTGTTCCAAGAGGGAACGTGGGATTTCTTGGGAAACGCTGCAGAGTAAAAAGGCCTCATCTCACGTGGAGGGGAGAATTTCATGGTTCTTATGGAGTTGTGGCAAGAAGCTTAGAGTTCCTCTCGAGTTGCGTGGGGGGCCTGGGGGGACCAGCTCATGTTTCCTCAGGGAAGTCAGATCTGCTTTGAAGTTTCAAGGGGCAGATCGGGATTCCTCTCGCATGGCTGCAGGGAAGAAAAGGGCCTCATCTCAAGTTTAGGCAGGAACCTCAGAGTTCCTCTCCATTTCTGACATCAATCTCAGGGTTTCTGTGGATTTTGAATAGGGGAGTCAGGCCTTGTCTTGTATTTTGGCATGGAACTCGGCTTGACGCTGGAGTTGTGAATGGGATGTCAGGCCTCTAATAGAGTTGGATTTGGAACCTGCGGCTTTTTCTGGAGGATGCAACCAGGGTGTCAGTGGTACTTCCTGTTGTGACTTGATATTCGGGGGTACATTCGAATTGGTGCGGGGGCATCAGGCCTTATCTCGAGCAGATGGGGAAATTGGTGTCTTTGTCTCTTAATTTCTGTCATGCTGAGAACAGATTTTAATTTTTTTTACTAGTAAAATATAGGAATATTTTGGACAATATGAAAAGTCTCATTGATTAGCTTATTGTATTTTTATTGATATTGCTTGCTACTAGTACTGTGATTCCTCTATAGAAGAAGTCGACTGAATTCATAAAAGTCATTTTTATAGTATGACTTTAATTTAAAAAATTGTGACAGTCCAAAAGCAATATTTTATATAGACCACATTTTGTTTATTCACTGATGTGTCAACGAAATTCCACCTTCTGTCTATTGTTAATAATGCTGCTTTGAACATTGGTCCACAAACATCTATTTGAGTCCAGATATTTGAGTAATGATTTGATGTTGAGAATTTTGAGTTTCTTTTGTAATCCAGATCTGTGAGTTTTTTGAAAATGAATCATTTTAAATATTGTAGTTTGTTCTCTTCATTAAGAACGAACACTATGTCTGCATAGAAACATTTTTCTGAACCACCATTTTTCATTTGTTGTATTTTTTTTTTAAGAGATGGGGGTTGCATGGGAATTTTGCAAAGATTATTTTAATAAGGTGTGACTTAACAAAACCTGGAATATCTTGAACCATTGATGAAAATGATTTTAGAGCATCTCTAGAAAGTAAAATGTAAATATAGTCAGTGTTTTAAAAAACTTTTGCTAACATTTAGTATTGTATGTGTAAAAGTCTCTATTTTTAACAAATAAATGTTGGCAATTTAAATTCCAGAAAAATGATGAAATAAAATTCATTTTAAGTTGTTTTAGGAAAAGTCATCAATTTTGAAATCTGTTATTGGCATCAATCAGGTTTAAAAACTGTGTTTACTATAAATTCATATTAACTTGTGAACTCATGAGAAATAATATTTTTAAGAAAGAATAAGCCTCTCTAGGTGTTTAAAAATAATTTTCTTAAATTGTTTTTTTCTAAGTCTGAGGATGAAAAGGAATGATTAAAGAAATACATTGAATTAAAACAATCTCTGGAAAATAGCTTGGACCAAGAAAAGAAGAAAAACAGTGAGTTAGAAAAAGAGATTACTGGGTAAGATTTTAATATTTATGATAATCTCAACTACTAATAAAATATAATTTTATTTTATTTAAAACCTTAGACACAAATTCATTTTTTATGTGTATTTTCATAATTAAACACATTATCCTATTTCAAAGTTTGCTGTGGAAAGTCAGCACAATCTGAAATGTTTTTGAGTGCAGCAGTGTTATACATATCTGTAATGATTTCTAAAACAGTAACAACTGTGCCTCTGCATATAGTAATGTCACTCTCTTCCTCATCATCTATGCTGAATTTTTACTTCTGCAAAGTATCTTTGTTCTTTTTGGTAATCCTGCCTTCTTTTAATTATGTTCCTTCCCTTCATCATTCAAGTAATTTATTATCTAAAAACCTACCTCTGTTATTGTTGAACATTAAAAAGTATCTTGGTTTGGCTTATATTTTCTTTTTGCCCCAACATTTTAGTTGATAGTGTACATACAAAAATATATGTGTAACTTAAAGAATAATAAAATTAGTGATGGTGTTTTGATGAGTAACATAAAAAACTGCTTCTGTATTTTTTTTTTTTTTTTTTTTGCTGAGTGCAGTTAACCCTCATCATCTAAAGATTCAGCCAACCCAAGATCAAAAGTATTCAGGGGGAAAAAAATTTGAGAAAGTTCCAAAAAGCAAACTTGGATTGGTCTCAAGCTGGCAACTATTTCCAAAGTGTTTACACTGTATTTAGAACTATTTACAAAGTGTTTATATTGTATTAGACAATGTAAGTTATCTAGGGATGACTGAAAGTATAGGGAAGATGTGCTTAGGGAAATTTGAGCATCCGTGGATTTTGTATCCATGGAGTGTTGGGGGATTTTTGAACCAGTCCTCTGTGGATGCCAAGGGATGATTATATGAAGGTACTTCTCTGATTCTCATTAATATTTTTCTCCTTTAATTTTCTCTACATTGCTTTGCATTTTGTTAACAATGTGCTAGGCAAGATTTCTACATCTCTTAAAACAGTCTGGAAGAGACTGGTACCCTCTCTCTCCCGTCTGATTTCCTTTCTTCTAAAACTCTCAGCCTGGGTTATTTCCCACTTAACTCAGGCTCCAAAGATTTTTCTTTTTTTGTTTTCAATTTTGAGTAAGAATCTTGTTGTTTTTATGTATCTACTTCCTTTTATTTTTGTATAGGCTGTTGTCAGTAGGAACAAATGTGTCTTGTGTCTTTTCAAAAAACATTCATATATAATATCTCTTCATCTTTAGCTTGAATACTGATCTCTGGTTTATAACTAATATTTAATAATCAATTAATATTTCACACAGGCATGCTAAAAATTGACATTAACTTATTTATAAGAACTCATATATTACATATATCACACACAGTATATTTAAATGTGTAAATATTTTCTTCATAATATTTATCTAAGATTAGAATTTAGTTATTATGCTTTCAAGGAATATTAAATTTGAACAATGAGAAAGGATTATAATTTATATTCTTTTATCTGATAGAACATATATCTGTTTAATTATTAGATATCCACTCTTAAAAAACTTACTCAATCTATACATTTCTATAGATTTAAGAAACTCTTAAAAATGACAAGAAGGAAGTTAAATTAATATGAAAATGGAGAGCTTAGTTTCCATAGGGATTTAAAAACCAGTCAAACTGAAATGGATATCCAAATTAATATGCTAAAACATAAGGTAATTTTTAATCAGTTTTAGAACCCTAAAATCACTTAATTTGGGGAAATATAAATCATTCCATGCTTTGAGCAGTGAAACACAGATTTGTCTATTAATTTTTTAAGTTGGACACCAGTAAAAAAGACAGCTTTTCCCTATATCATTTTGAGATAAAAAGGGCACACTCTTGACTCTCTCTGTCTTGAACCCTGGCTGGTGATCTGAAGCTAAGCAGCACAGTATTAATGACCCCAAAGCATCCGTTGTTTTTGGTGACAGGTTTGTTGAAATCTAATGAACATACCATGCAGTTCATTCATTTAAATTGTACAGTTCAGTAACTTTATTGTCTTTAAAGAGTTATACAGGTATTACCACATTAGAACATTTTCATCACCCTCCAAAGAAATCACCCTGTGCCAGTTTTCCTTTCCTGATCTTCCCAGCCTGAGGGAACCATGACTCCACTCCCTGACTGTGTAGATGTCCCTTTTCTGGACATTTTGTGTCAGTGGAATCGCACAATATGGGATCCTTTGTGACTGCCTTCTTTCATTTAGCATAATATTTTCAAGGTATATCTAACATGTATCAGTATTTCCTTGATTTTATTGCTCAATAATATTCTATTGTACGGACATACCACACTTTATTTATCCATTCATCATCTGATGGACCTTTGGGGTTGTTTCTACTTTTTGGATAATGTCAGTAATGTTGCTGTGAACATTTATGTCTAAGTTTTGGTGTGAACATATTTTTTTCATTTCTTTTGGGAATACAGTTATGAATAGAATCGCCGTATTACACAGCAACTCTGTTTAACCTTTTTAAGGACCTGCCATATTGTTTTCTAGCATGGCTGCATCATTTTATATTTTTATCCAAAGTATGTAAAACATTCCCATTTCTATACATTCCTGTCAACACTAGTCATTACCTGTCTCTGTGAGTATAGCCATCCTAGCAAGTATGAAGTTGTGGTGTTTTATTTCTCTCTCTGAGGAGAGGACAATGCAGATTGAGTTCTAGATTAGTAACTACTCAAAGCTACCCATCTCTTTTAGAATTTTAGTAAATTGAGATGAGGTCAAAAGTCTGATTTTGGTAATTAAACTATTTCTAGTTATTTCTTATAGTTCAAATCATGTGTCTCATTGCTTACTAGCCTTCATTGCTTTCAAACTTGAGCAGAAATTCTAAGGAGTCACACCTGCCTATTTGTAAGGAATTGTAATTGAAGGGGACCCTGAAAAAACTTCTTCCTGAATAGTTCTTAAGTCTTCCTTCTAGTTATATGCTTCTTCTCATCAACATTGTCATTAAAAATCTCACCTTTTATTATATTCCAGTCTATAGGAGACCAGTTTCTACCTTCATTTAAGTTATGTTTCTTTATTTTCCCTTTTTCAAAAATCCATTTTTCTGTTTTTTCCTAATCAACTTTAAGTTTAGTGGCTTCAATAAACAACATTGGTTTCGTTCAAAATCTACACTTAGGAAAAGGTGGCCAGGATGGCTGGCTTCTCGTCCCCTCAGCTTCAGGTGGGGCAGCTTGAGGGCTGGGGGCTGGAATAGGGTGAAGGTGTGTTCATTCCTATGTCTGATGTTGGTATCTGTGGTTGGCTTGACTTTGGTGAAGGCAGACAAGTTAAACACCTACCCTGAATACCTAAGCTCTTTTTGCAGCCTGGGCTTACTCGCAACATGGAGCCTGGTTCCCAGGTTGAGAGCCAGGCAGAAGCTCTGCTGCCTTGTCTAACCTCACTTTGCAGTTCACACAGCATCACTTTCATCATCGTCTGTTCAATAGGAACAAGTCATTTATACTTGGCTTATATTCTACCATTTTTTACAGAATAAAGTTTTTAAAACTAATAGCTACATTTTAAAACTAGCACAGTTACTCACTGGCCACAATTTTTTATATTCCTTCGAATGAAAAATACCCTTGTCCTTACCCGTTCCCTCACAAGTCTCAGTTGTTAACAATGTCAGGCCCAGGCTAAAGTAGAGGTCTTACCATCTTCATAAGGTACAGGTGGCACATGCAGATGAGGTTTCCGGGTGTGATTTCTAGAGTGTGACCCTGTGAGCACAACCTTCTCAGTACTAAGACTTGAGAACTAAAGGTACAAGTTATCTGCCAGCCACACCCCCACCATTCTGCTGAATGACTAGGCTTTCCCAATCAGAAATGGGAAACGGGACACAGCATAGTCCATAGTAGCTCTGAGGTCCAGTTTGGTGCTGCCAGCCCTTTGATGAGGACTTTGTCCTGCCCATAGGAGTGCTTCTCTTTGCTCTACCCTCTGAACTCTGTGTGCTGTCCTTTTCATAAGAAATGACCTCTGTCTGTAGCTGAGTCATGTTTCTTAAGCCAGCTCCCTCTTTATTGAACTCTAAGAAAATCCCAAAGGCCTATTCTCATTTGTATGTCTTGGTCTCTATTAGGCCAAGCACTGTTTTGTTGTTGTTGTTTGCTGCCAAGGTTCTCTTAAGGCTTTTACTGTCCTGAGAATTGGATTGGGGTTCACATCATTGGAGAGGCTACCTTCACAAATCTTTTTTTGAGAGAATCTCTGCACCTTGGCCTTCTTGTGAAGCTTTGTAGGATGATGCCTTTAAAATTCTTATGCCCTTAAGATCTTTAAGGGAATTTGAGGCACCACCTTAAGACTTTCTAGGGTCTTAATGAAGGGTTTTACAGTCTACAGGCTTCACCTTGAAACCGTGTTTTCTCGGCAGCACCCTAGATTTGATCTGAGCCCAGAAGCTGTTTCTCTCTTTTAGCATCATGTGACCACTGGACATGTGAAGATGCTGTAAAGGAGATAACAGATATTGAACTCAAATATAATTGAGCCTGGTTCCTTTATATTTAATAGTCCCCCCTCCCCTTTTTTTTTTTTTTTTTGATGTTGATTGTTGTTACTCTCATTGATGTTACTTTCAGCTGGTTTGTAGCAAGAGTCTCCTTTCCCCTGTGTTTCAGTGTCGTTTTCTTCTCTTGTCTAGAAGCTGTCACCAGCAGCTCTTTAAGGGCCATCAGGATTCCGTTTACAATGTCATGAAGCCCTTTGGGTTTTCATTTCTTTCCCTGCATCCATTCAGATCTTACCTACCTCCAGGTTGAAAGGCATTCTCACATCTTTTAGTTATTTTTAATGGCATTTTTAATATCAGTATCTGTGCCAGCAAATTGTATAATAAACCACGTCAAAGCTTAGTGGCTCAAAATAGCATTTACTTTGTTCAAAAATTTGTGTTGGGGCAAGGCTCAGTGATGAGGCCAGCACATGTCTTTTCCAGTAGGCATCAACTGGGATATCATGAAGGTGGGGACCAGAGTCATCTGAAGATTAGTTCATGCACATGTTTGGCAGTTGGAGCTGGCTTTTGGATGGGACATTAGTTGGGGGCAGTCAGTGGGGGCACTGACAAGGTGCTCAGTATGTGGTCTGGGCTTCTTTGCAGCGTAGTGACTGATGCTAAGGGTGGGCTTTCCCACAGAGCAAAAGTCAGTTTCCCCAGACTCTGTCCAGTAGAAATCAGTTACTGAGGCAAGCACATATTTAAGAGGAGGGAATTTCAGAGAAAAATGTCAAAGAATTTGTAGACGCTTTCAATACCACCACCTCCACTCACCTCGAATTACTGTGTAATCATTCTGTCTAAAGGAAAGTTCTTTGCAACTCGGTGTCACTGAAATTCCCGCAAATTTTGTTTGTTGTTTTGTTTGGTATGCTCTGTTCTGTGAAAAGTAACAAATGGTTACAAAAATGAGGCATTTTGTTGTTGTTGTTCAGAAAAATGTATGGATCATCTCACTGAGCTATTAGGAGATGGAATTTCTTTAACCTTTTGAATTATTTTTCTTTGGAATGCAGTTCAAATTAGCAAAAATGATTCATAGTTCAGAAAAAGACTTATGGGATTAGAATCCATATTTATAAGATTTATTAATGAGAGTCTTATTTTCACAATCTTTTTTTGGGAAGCGTTTATTAACTCAGCCCTAGATAATACAGTATCCCTCAAACTTTTTTAAAACATGGGGCATTAAGGTGGAGGGAAGGAGTAAGAGACATTCTACTAAGAGGTGACTTGTAGTCATTTTATGGAGAAAAAATAGAAAACAGTGTAAAATCAAGTGCAAATGTTGTGTGACAAAGATGATGACAGTGAAGAATATATTTTGTGACTCTTGGTGGTTTGAACTTCTTTCTTGATGCTCTGAGTAATCCCTGGTCCTACATTCTACAGTACAGATACCATCGTACCTATTTGATCCTGGGTTTGAGTTAGGCTGTGCTAAGTCCACTTGCCTCATTACCAAACAGTATTGTTTTATTCTTGCAGATTGATGATCTTACAGCAGAGCTAGAAACTACATCTTCAAAATGTCTGCACATGGATGCAAAAAATCAAGTTCTTTGAGAGGAGTTATTATCTATAAAAGGAATGCAAAAGAAATGTGAAAAACTAGAGAAGAAAAAAAGAAGTTGGAGCAAGAAGTAGTGCACCTCAGAAGTCATATAGAAATGAATATGATAGAACACAGTCAAGTAGAGCAGTATAAACGGGAGATTGAAGAAAGGGCGAGACAGGATCTCATAGAGAAATAAAAAGGAAGTCAACCTATGTTTGCAGGTTAATTTGTTCCTCTGTCATGTGCTTGAATTCACCTCATTGTAAATTACGTTTTGGATCTATACAGCTTATGTGTTTCCTCTACTTCCCTTAGAGCAGTTGGTTTGGTAGTTTTCTGGAAGGAAGGGGACACTTGTCTCTCCCTTTAAATATTTCCGTTTCCATCACAGTTATCACCAAACTGACCTATCAGAATGATTCTCACTAGGGAATCCTTTCATTTATAAGACCAATTGGTATAAAACAAGACTACTAGGAGGAAAAGAAAATATTGTGGTTTAGAACTGGTATCATCCTCTTGAATTATTTTTAAGTTGTCTTGTTCAATTTTTAAAATTTTAAGTTGGTCCTCTTGTTCTTTGAATTATCAGATTATATAAGCACCACTATAACAATAATTCCATTTTAATTTTATAGTTCACATTAATTCACTTCACACTGATGATAATTGTTTTAAAATTCTGCTCTTTTTTCTACTTTTAAAATTGCTTTCTGAATCACTGACTCAAAAGTAAAGGGAGCGAATGTAATTTTCCAGGTTAATGCTTATCTTTAAAATGTTATCTTTTAAAATTTGCCTTAAATACAAGCAGCATCTCAGGAGAACTTAGAGCAGTTACAAGAGAAGAATAATGCTTCCATAAGAAGTCAGATGGAACTCAGCATTAAAGACTTGGAATCTGAACTCTCCAAGGCGAAAACTTTGCAAGAAGATTCTCATAAAGTAGAGTTGGAAACATATAAGCAACTCTACCTAGTAGAACTAGAAGTTAGAAAGTCATTGGAAGGTAAACTAGACAAGTAAGTCAAAACACAGAATCACAGAAAGTAAATTTAGTTTGTTAATTTGTCTCCAAAGCCTAATTTTTATAGAGCACAGTTCATGAGATTAGTAGGAAGTGAAAGCTAACTAAATGGTCACTGCTAGAGGGCAGCCTAAGACAAACAATTAATACTGTGTCCTTTTAAGTTTTACCACACAGAGTCGGAAATGACTGAAGTAACTCAGCAGCAGCAGCACACTGCATTAAGGCATGCTTGTGAAATTGGGGGCAATTAACACAGGAGTGAAAGACAGGATAATTCACATAGTGGCTAGAAATAGTATGGTGACCTGACTAATGGCGGGGGGGGGGGGGGGGCGGTTGGGTGGATGGAGAACGGAAAGGGCAGATGGCACCTCCAGTGCCTAGTCCAGGTTTCCCCTCTGTCTGAAAGCAGAGCATTCCTAGGAAGCCTTTCATAAGCCAAAGCAGCAGACAGCAAAGAAGCAGGTACCTGAAGGCACGTTCTGCTACTTGAAGCCTAAAATGAATATGCACAAGTAAAGCACAGGTGCTCCCATATAGGGTTCAGGGTTGTGGTGACTTGGCACTGAGATGTGGGGTGTGGCTTCCAGGGAAGGATCTCAGTGGGGCCAGTCTCCCTGCTTGGGGAGTGCGATGCCTCTCACTGTAAAATGTATGCTGAACCTTTTTATATGAAATCGAAAAGTCTCTTCAAAAATTTTTTGTTGTTGTTTTTTGATTATCAAAAACAGATGCTGACATAGGCCTTTCCTAGAAGTGAAGTAACATAAAGTGAACTTTGGAAAAGCAGGGGATACTTGTAATTGTTCCTGGGGCTGTTTTGGCTCTTTTCAATAACCCATTGATTTTCTTGTACTCCCCTCTAGATTGTGAATCTAGATGATTCCTCAGAGCCAAAAGCTTAATTTCTCCGAGGTCATGAGTAAAACGTGTATACAAGGGTGGTGAAAGCAAATGCTTGAAAGTGGCTTTGTGGGATGTGGTGTTTCTTCATCCCTGAACTGTTTCCTGGAGGCAGGTGTGTCCCAAAGGGCAGCAGGTGTCACTGTGAGGCCACCTCCCTTTCTCTCTGATGCCCTTTCTCTCCTCTCCCAACTGTGACTTGTTACTTGAGGAGCCCTAGACACATGTGTACTTCTTTAGAGCAAGGTTACAGCTATTATTGTTTACAGGAGGTCTGCTCTATGTTTTCAGGGTTCAAACAGTTTATTGGGAATTCCATTTACTATATGGCAACTTTAAAAATGCAAATCATTAAGTTGGTGTTTTCCATCTTCCCCAGGACTCATGAGAGGCTGGCAGTGATCAACACCAAACTTGAGGTGGAGAAAGAGCAGAACAAATCTTCACTTGGCACTCTTAGCATGAGGCCAGTGCTGGAGCCCCCTTTCAATAATCCTTTAGTGCTTAATGGAAATCTTACTCCAAGAGCAAACATAGGCTTTTCTACCTCAATTCCAAGCCCTTCGAATAACAGCATGGAGACTTACTTGACCAAGGTAGTTCTATTATCTCTTGTTCATTGGGTTTAAGATTTCTGATATGAATGATCCTTGTTTTTAATTTGGTGAACTTCTGAGTTGTTTATTTGACTTAATGCACACTAAGTAAAAGTCATAATTAGCTGTGCTAATAAAGGAGATTGAAATTTTATGATTTTTTTGTCCCAGAGTTCTTGATTTTAAGAGATACTTACTAAATTATTAAAGTTCTTGAAAAGCTGCATTTAAATCATACTTTAGAAATGAAATCTTATTGCCTAGTATCCAAAAGTATTCTTTCAGATGTTTCACTTCCTTTCTAATTGATTTCAGTTGGCAATGGTTCATAATCATTTCCAAGCTCTGCTGTACCCAGTGAAGTTTTTCTACCTCTAAGCATAAGTGAATCACTGGCATCTAAACACTAACCACATATGGATGCATTTTGTTTACAGGAATCCTAGATAAATCCTTTTTATGAATTAAATAAACTTATAATACTAAACCAAAACATTAATTTCTAGTTTTGGCTTAACATTTTTTGTCATTTTCTTATATAAATTTTGTCGTTTCTTACAAAAATGACATTTTTGTCATTTTCTTTAATTGTTATTTTACCTATAGCATTTTTATTTAAAATTAAAAAATACAATCTTGCTGAGCATTTGTAGAATATTTCTAGATTTGTAGTTAATTCAAACTTTTAAACATTATAAATGAAGCTCACTTTATCTCTATCTTGACATCACCTGGATGAATGGTATCTAAGATAGCAATGATGGGGAGTTTTAAATTACAACCAGTTTTCACTGTTAATCATTATGATTAAAATATCCACTTCAGTCAGTGCACACAGGTTTATGGTTTTGATGGTGTTTTCCTTATATTTGTGATGCACTGAATAATAGCCCTTGTTAAATGCAATCTCAACCAGTTTTCTCATTTGGCTTCTTGCCATTGTAGGAGAGCAATTAAGGTTTCTTTGACAACACTGCATATACATTGGGTCTTAGTACTTGAGAGCTGTGAAACTGGAGGATGTGCTTTAGCTGTGTGGTCACAGCGGGCCTCAGAACACTTCATCCCAAGTCAGACACTTTCCCATGCAGGCCTAAGAGGAGGAAGAAAATGCCTGACCCCCGTCCCAGACACAGGCTGCTTACTGCACGCCCAAGTTCCCGGTGCTGTGGGCACATACATCTTTTCAAAGTAGAGATTTGGAACCAAGCAAGCACTTTGGGAGAAGTTCCTTCTCCCAAACTATCCCATTAGGTAAATCTCCTCACCTCTCATAAGGAGGGTAGGAGTATAAGTCCTCACCTTGAAACTTTTCTTCTTCAAGTTCCCTGTCGTCTTTTTAAAAAATGTATGTTTATAAATTAACTGTATCAACTGACTGCTACATATAGGAGTTTGACAATAATTTATTCTATTTATTTATTATTATTATTATTATTTTTTTTTACTTTACAATATTGTATTGGTTTTGTCATACATCAATATGCATCCACCACGGGTGTACATGTGTTCCCCATCCTGAAACCACCTCCCACCTTCCTCCCCATACCATCCCTCTTGCCTTTAAAACATGATTTATTTAGCAAGCTACTATGTCATGTCATGTCACAAGCATTACCTAACTATGTAAGAAGGTTTTACATATTCATTTTCTCTGCATTATAGTTCAAAATCTATGTGTTTTTTTCTTAATCTGAGGAAGTAGCTGGCATAGGACTCTGGACTCAGTAAGAAAGTCATTGGCTTTCTTACTTCTTTTGTAGAATTATGAACTTTGCCTAAATCATGACTCTCATACCTTAAAAAAAAAATTGTTTTTTTTTTTTTTTCCTCAAAAAAACAAACTGGGAAGATTTGGGAGAATGGCAATGAAACATGTAAAATATCATGTAAGAAACGAGTTGCCAATCCAGGTTCGATGTACGATACTGGCTGCTTGGGGCTAGTGCACTGGGATGACACAGAGGGATGGTATGGGGAGGGAGGAGGGAGGAGGGTTCAGGATGGGGAACACATGTATACCTGTGGTGGATTCATTTTGATATTTGGCAAAACTAATACAATTATGTAAAGTTTAAAAATAAAATAAAATTAAAAAAAAATTACAAACTTTCTTAAAAAAATGTTTTTGTGTGGAACCGTATTATATAAAACAGAGATAAGTGTAAAGCCTTTTAACCAAAGGAGTGGCCAGAGGTCCTGCACTTGTGACTTCTCAGTTCCACAACCCTGCAGTGACCCCTGTGGGACCTTCCCCTTCTATGGGACATAGTTCAGAAACTAACAGTTATGTGTTAATCCTTCTCACTAAACACCTTTAGAATAAAAACTTGCTGGTACATTGTTTTCTTGTGTATAATTTTCTCACCTTTCTGTGTTTTTTGTTAAATGGAAAAGTTTAAAGAAAATTGCAGGTGTGTTCTGCTTAATAACATTCAACTCAAACTACTTCCTCCATTTGAACAGGATCCTCACCTAGAAATCAAAATAAAGGTCTCAAAAATATGTACTTAGGGCAGGAGCTGTTAGGGGGAGAAGATAGTAATCATGTGGGTCATTTCTAGGATCATGGGTCATTCTCTAATTCTTTGAAATTATGTGTACTCGATAGACTGATATTTATTGTACTTTTTATAAGATTAACATTCTATATATATGTTCTCTGTTATTTATAAGTGGAATAAGTAGGAATGCATTTTCTTTTATTTATGTGATTATTTTTCTACTTAAGTAGTCTTCAAGTTAGGTCTAGTCTCTAAAAGTGTTATTTAAACATCACATTTAGTAAGCTGTATAACATTCCTATGATAATATCTCTTGCTTAACTTAAAGATAAATAATATTTGAATTATTTCAGATGCAGCAGGAGTTGGACAGGAGTATAACTAGAGAACTAAGAGAAGGTATGTTGCCCAAATGTATGAATTAAATTTAGATATTGATTTTTGAAATAAACTGTAAACAATAAGTGGCATCTCTTTCCATTGTTTGGATTACAGATGCTATGTTAAATATTTTTTTCTTACACATAGCTAATGAAAAATGTGAAAGCATGAGCAGTCATTGTGAAAAATATTCTTCTTCCTCATTTATTCATCATGTTCCATAGTTTTAAAAAATCACAAAAGATCTATGTATTTCTATTTATTTCTGGCTGTATCCTTTCTCTACTACTGTCATCACTGTGGAACTGCCCATCTGCACCCTGACACCATTCTCAGAAAGCATGGAGTTCATCAATGTCTCAAGTGTCTGGTAGGCGTTAAGGCTAGAACACCCAGACTCAAGTAGTTATGTTTGCATAGCTGTCACTTGGTGGGTGACTTTATAATTTCTGTGTCATTGACTTTGTCACTAGTTTATCTCTTGCCCTCAGGAAAAGCTCCAAACACTTGCATCAATGTGGGTCCTTCCAAAGTAGTTGGTCTTATCTCTTTACTACCTTATTCTGCCCCTAAGCTGTGCGTCTAACCAGCCAGACTGTGTAGGATCCCACAGATTTGTTTCCTCACCTCTGGACTTTGTACGTGCTTCTCCCCTCTGACTCTTGTACTTTTTCCTGTCCTTCAGGTAGCTACTTCCATAGCACCTCCACCAAAAAGCTGGCAGTATTGACACAAAGCCAGCTGTCCCTTCTGAGTGTTCCTTATGCTGTCTTGTATATCTGTCTTAGTATTTATGACTCCATATGGAAACTGTCTGTTCATCTATTTTTACAGTTTATGGCATTATCCTTTCTCAGGGTGACTGGGTCACCTTCATCTTGTAATTCCAGTGTTTGTCACAGCACCTTAGCAGACAGTTATTGAGTAAATGAATGAAGAATGAGAAAGCCAGAAGCTCTGATACTCAGCCACATGTGGGACCATGGGATGATTATATAATTGTAATCTTGTATTTTGTTTTCTGTCATTTATAGATATGTTTCATTTTTCAGAGCACTTAGAAATATCTCAGGTTTGTTTTTTTTTTTTTTGTACTAATACTGAGTTAACTCAAGTATTTTAGATAAACAATGTAATCCTTTTTCTTTCCAGCTGCTGCTAAATTTGATTGAATATGGATTGTCTCCTCTAGGAGCTACAGAAGGGTCAAATATGTCTCAGGACCTTCGTTTGAAAACATCACAAGAATATGTACGGATTTTGAAGAAAATATATATGATCTGAAAGATAAATAGTAAAAATTTCCCTCCTGGACTGTTTTCATGACATTTTAATTGTTTCTCATTAAACATGATGAGAAAATCTTTATTAAAGGGAAACATTTTTGTGTATGATGAAAATTTATATGGTATTTTAAAAATACTACATTTATGTAGTACTAATGCACTAGTCATAGGTAACACCCTCTTACAACAACACAAGGGAAGACTCTACACATGGACATCACCAGATGGTCAACACCAAAGTCAGAATGATTATATTCTCTGCAGCCAAAGATGGAGAAGCTCTATACAGTCAACAAAAACAAGACCAGCAGTTGACTGTGGCTCAGATCATGAACTCCTTATTGCCAAGTTCAGACTGAAATTGAAGAAAGTAGGGAAAACCACTAGACCATTGAGGTATGACCTAAATCAAATCCCTTATGATTATACAGTGGAAGTGAGAAATAGATTTAAGGGGCTAAATCTTATAGATAGAATGCCTGATGAACTATGAACTGAGGTTCATGACTTTGTACAGGAGACAGGGATCAAGACCATTCCCATGGAAAAGAAATGCAAAAAAGCAAAATGGCTGTCTGGGGAGGCCTTACAAATAGCTGAGAAAAGAAGAGAAGTGAAAAGCAAAGGAGAAAAGGAAAGATATAAGCATCTGAATGCAGAGTTTCAAAAAATAACAAGAAGAGGTAAGAAAGCTTTCCTCAATGATCAATGCAAATAAACAGAGGAAAACAACAGAATGGGTAAGACTAGAGATCTCTTCAAGAAAACTAGAGATACCAAGGGAACATTTCCTGCAAAGATGGGCTCAATAAACGACAGAAATGGTATGGACCTAACAGAAGCAGAAGATATTAAGAAGAGGTATCAAGAATACACAGAAGAACTGTACAAAAAAGATCTTTATGACCCAGATAATCACGATGGTGTGATCACTGACCTAGAGCCAGATATCCTGGAATGTGAAGTCAAGCGGGCCTTAGAAAGCATCACTAAGAACAAAGCTAGTGAAGGTGATGGAATTCCAGCTGAGCTATTTCAAATCCTGAAAGATGATGCTATGAAAGTGCTGCACTCAATATGTCAGCAAATTTGGAAAACTCAGCAGTGGCCACAGGACTGGAAAACGTCAGCTTTCACTCCAATCCCAAAGAAAGGCAATGCCAAAGAATGCTCAAACTACCGCACAATTGCACTCATCTCACACGCGGGTAAAGTAATGCTCAAAATTCTCCAAGCCAGGCTTCAGCAATACATGAACCGTGAACTTCCTGATGTTCAAGCTGGTTTTAGAAAAGGCAGAGGAACCAGAGACCAAATTGCCAACATCCTCTGGATCATGGAAAAAACAAGAGTGTTCCTGAAAAACATCTATTTCTTCTTTATTGACTATGCCAAAGCCTTTGACTGTGTGGAACACAATAGACTGTAGAAAATTCTGAAAGAGATGGGAATACCAGACCACCTGATCTGCCTCTTGAGGAATCTGTATGCAGGTCAGGAAGCAACAGTTAGAACTGGACATGGAACAACAGACTCATTCCAAATAGGAAAAGGATTATGTCAAGGCTGTATATTGTCACCCTGCTTATTTAACTTCTATGCATAGTACATCATGAGAAATGCTGGGCTGGAAGAAGCACAAGCTGGAATCAAGATTGATGGGAGAAATATCAATAACCTCAGATATGCAGATGACACCACCCTTATGGCAGACAGTGAAGAGGGACTAAAAAGCCTCTTGATGAACATGAAAGAGGAGAGTGAAAAAGTTGGCTTAAAACTCAACATTCAGAAAACGAAGATCATGGCATCTGGTCCCATCACTTCATGAGAAATAGATGGGAAAACAGTGGAAACAGTGTCACACTTTATTTTTGGGGGGCTCCAAAATCACTGCAGATGGTGACTGCAGCCATGAAATTAAAAGACTCTTACTCCTTGGGAGAAAAGTTATGACCAAACTAGATAGCATGTTGAAAAACAGAGACAATACTTTGCCAACAAAAGTCGGTCTAGTCAAGGCTATGGTTTTTCCTGTGGTCATGTATGGATGTGACAGTTGGACTGTGAAGAAAGCTGAGTGCTGAAGAATTGATGCCTTTGAACTGTGGTGTTGTAGAAGACTCTTTAGAGTCCCTTGGACTGCAAGGAGATCCAACCAGTCCATTCTGAAAGAGATCAACCCTGGGATTTCTTTGGAGGGAATGATGCTAAAGCTGAAATTCCAGTACTTTGGCCATCTCATGCGAAGAGTTGACTCATTGGAAAAAACTCTGATGCTGGGAGGGATTGGGAGCAGGAGGAGAAGGGGACGACAGAGTATGAGATGGCTGGATGGCATCACTGACTCGATGGATGTGAGTTTGAGTGAACTCCGGGAGTTGGTGATGGACAGGGAGGCCTGGCATGCTGCGATTCATGGGGTCAAAAAGAATCGACTGAGCGACTGAACTGAACTGACCTGAATACTACTTTTAAACAGTAGTACCTAAGTACTTTAGATACTAAGTATTTTCTCTGCAGCTAACTTAAGTGATTTAAAAACCAGCATGATTAAGTTTTACATATTCAAAGTGAAAGTCACTCCGTCGTGTCCGACTCTGCGACCAATGGACTGCAGCAGCCTGCCAGCCTCCTCTGTCCTCCACTATCTTGTGGGGTTAGCTAAAATTCATGCCCATTGAGTTGGTGATGCTATCCAACCCTCTTGTCCTCTGTTGTCCCCTTTCTCCTCCTGCCTTCCAGCTTTCCCAGCATAAGTCTTTTCTGTTGAGTCAGCTCTTCACATCAAGTGGCTGAAATATTGGAGCTTCAGCCTCAACATCAGCCCTTCCAAAGAATATTCAGGATTTATTTCCTTTAGGATTGACTGGTTTAATCTCCTTGCAATGCAAGGACTCTTGAGAGTCTACTCCCAACATCACAGTTCAAAAGCATTAATTCTTTGGCAGTCAGCCTTCTTTATCATACAACTCTTATATCCATACATGACTACTTGAAAATAATGTATATATGTTAACCCCAATCTCCTAATTTGTCCTTCCCCTCATATTTCCCCTTTCATAACCATAATTTGATTTTCAGATCTTTTGAGTTGGTTTCTGTTGTGTAAATAAGTTTATTTTTATTAAATTCCACATTTAAGTGCTGTGATACTTATTTTTCTCTGAGTTACCTCACTTAGTATTATAATTTCGAGATCTATCTGTGTTGCTGCAAATGCCATTATTATTTCTTTTTATGGCCAAATATTATTCCATGTGTGTGTGTGTGTGTGTTTGTGTGTGTGTGTATACTGCATCCTCTTTATCCATTCTTCTGTTGATGGATACTTAGGTTGCTTCAGTTTTTTGGCTATTGTAAATAGTTCTGCAGTGAACATTGGGGTGCATGTACCTTTTTGAATTATGGTTTTCTCAAGATATATGCCCAGGACTGAGATTTCTGAATCATATGGTAACTCTATATTTAGTTTTTATAGCAATCTTTATAGAGTTTTCTATACTGGGTGTACTTAGGTGCATTCCATAAGCAGTGTAGAAGGATTCCCTTTTCTCTACACTCTCGCCAGCATTTATTGTTTGTATATTTTTTGATGGTGGCTATTCTGATTGGTGTGAAATGATAACTTATTGTAGTATTTCTGCACTTCTATAATAATTAGTGATGCGGAGCATCCTTTCTGAGCATCCCTCATGTGCTTTTTGGTCGTCTGTAGGTGTTCCTTACAGAAATGTGTATTTAGATCTTATACTCATTTTTTGATCAGGTTGTTTGTTTTTTGATATTGAGCTCTTTGATCTGTTTGAATATGTTGGAGATTAATCCCTTGTCAATTGCATCATTTGCAAATATTGTCTCCCATTCTGTGGGTTGTCGTCTGTCTTGTTTATGATTTCCTGCACTGTGCAAAAGCTTTTACATTTAATTATATCCCATTTGCTTATCTCTGTTTTTATTTTCATTACTCTAAGAGGTGGATGAAAAAAGATCCTGCTGTAATTTATGTCACAGTGTGTTCTGCCTATATCCTCCTCTGAGTTTTACAGGACCTGTCTTATATTTAGGTGCTTAATCCATTTTGAGTTTATTTTTGTGTATGATGTTAGGGAGTGTTCTAATGTCCTTCTTATACATGTAGCTGTTGAGCTTTCTCAGCACCACTCATTGAAGGGGCTGTCTTTTCTTCTTTGTATAGTCTTGCCTCCTTTATCCTAGATTAATTGACCACAGGTAAGTAGGTTTCTCACTGGACTTTCTGTCTTGTTCCATTGATCATTCAATATATTTCTTTTTTGTGGTAGTACTTTGTTTTGATTACTGAAGCTTGCAGAATAGTCTGCAGTCAGGGTACCTTATTCTGTCGGCTCTTGCTTTTCTTTCTCAAGATCGCTTTGTCTATTTGGGGTCTTTTGTTTCCATACACACTGTAAAATTTTTTGTTCTAGTTGTGTGAAAAATGCCATTGGTAATTTGATAGAAATTGCACTGAATCTGTAGATTGCTTTGGATACTATAGTTATTTTGACAGTTATACAGTTATAATGTCACTTTCATTTCTGTATTTCAGTTTCCTCTCTTTCCTTCTTAGTTTAGGTAAAGGTTTATTGATATTGTTTGTTTCGTTCAGGAAATGAACTTACAGCTCTTGCATATGAGCACTGGGCTGGCACGCCAGGGCTCTGTGTGCATGGGCAATGTGTTTAGAGGCATTGCTTAGCAACGATCATTCTGCGATGAAAGATTCCAAACCATTGAGCTTCCCATCTGGGAAGTTGTGGCAGGATGGCTCTGGCTTACCTGTAGTGCGCATGGTGTGTTTAGGGGACTGTGAAGAGCCGAGGGTGAGGTGAGGTGTGTTTGGAGTTCATAGGCTCTGAGATGAAGAAGTCTTTTGGCTTTGGGAGTAAGAAGGGTGTGTCGCCCTTTGGCTCCTCCCTGAAAGACAGGGACAAATGAACAGGTAAGCGGGGTGGAAGGGCCTGGCAGGGATCCCTCCTGTGAGTTTCCCTTCCAAGGCTCCTGGATACCTTCCTGGAATCCAGCACCCCGCAGACTTTATAGGCAGCAAAAAGCCTTAGCTGGTTTTAGACCCACTTATAATTCCCCTTATAGAGCTTTACTGATAGTTTTGAAGTCTTTTAACTTAATGTTGTTAATCACAGAAATGAAATGAAACATGAATAGCATCTGTTTTTCCTTTCTTCCTCCTACTTTTATTTGCATGGGTTAGCATGATGTACTCATGAGTAACAGCTCTCAAGTTATATGGCCTTCAAGAAATCTTCTGAATCTTCTGGCTCTCACATTTTTTCTCATGCAATTTATGAAAGCACTTCTTCATGGATTGCCTATTGTGGATCATGGCAGTGGACAGATTTCTGATGTTGTCAATATCTTGTTTTTAATGTATACATTTTTTATACCATAAGGTTATATATTACAGAAAACTGCATAGTGAGCAAAATAATTCCCATGCCAAATCAACTTCTGGATTAAAAATTCTTCAGATACAATTCAGTATCCATTTTATATCAGTGTACACTTAGGTATATGTGTTCTTTGCTGAAGGACCTTAGACGACAGCTTTGAAATAGGAAGCTGGCTGTGTCCTTGAATAGGAAGACATTTTCTTAGGGTGTATGGTCTCTCTATATTTAAAGCAAATCAATATTTCATGGTTTTAAAGATTTTGGGTTACATATGCTGTCTTTAATTGTTGTGATGAAATTAAAAGTTTTGTATAGTAGAGGAAGATTTGCCCTTATAGATATCAAAATGTGCTATAAATGCCCACAAAGTGTTCATTTACTAACAACTGAAAAGACAGATAAATGAATGCAACAGAATGCCCAAATACCCAAATGTATGTAAAACTTTAGAACTTGAAATTGATGACCTTTTCTTTTAGAACTGATAAACTGTGTGTAGATGGTGGAGAAATAACCTGGTAAAAGAGAAAAGTAACTCAATTTTTATCTCACCAAAAAGTTTCAGATAGAGTATGGATCAAACATTTCAAATATGCACAGTGAGCAAAGAACCAGAATAAAACTCAGATTCCTATTTATACAGTTTTTTATGTGCTGACAGAGACCTTCTGTTTTTTTCTATTTCTGTTTCTTAACCTTAATTTTTTTTTTAAATTGGAGAATAATTGCTTTACAATGTTGTGTTGTTTTCTGCTGTATAGCATCATAAATCAGTTGTAAGTATACATATATCCCCTTCCTTGTGAGCCTCCCTCCCACCCCAAAGACCTTTCTAAGAATGATTTCAAAAGTAAGAATTCTGGAGTTTCCTGGATTTCAACAGACAGACAGACAGACAGACACACACACACACACACACACACACACACACAAGAAATAGAAAAAAAAAGAAAAGAAATCTGGATGTTGATTTAACATTTTAACAACACAAAAAATTTAAAACACTCTGTAGATCAAGCTGTCTATAGGCCACATCGGCTTACCAGACAGGGTTTGTCTTTTTGGCACTAATAGGAATGTGGCAGAGATAAAAATGATTTCTCACTTTCAATTTTTTTTTTTTTTTAGAATTTTTTTGATGATTGATATTTTCTGACAACTTTCAGCCTTTTCAGAAGTCAAGGGTATCTAGGGAGTCCCTTGGTTATCCAGTGGTTAAGACTCACTGCTGTGGGCCCAGGGTTTGTTACCTGGTGGGGGAACTAAAATCCTGCGAGCTACTGGGATGTATTGTACAACATGGGGAATATAGCAAATATTGTATAATAACTTTAAATGGAGTATGACCTATAAAAAATGTGAATCACTACATTGTGTACCTGTAATATATAATAATATATAATATACATCATCTATATTTTAATTAAAAAGAAGCAACCTTAGACAAAAAGACTTTATGGTAATTAAATCAACAGGAAAAATGAGAAATGAGCAAACAAAAATGCTACCAATTATAGTTGTACAGACAATGTGAATTATAATTTCATTCCAATGTCAGAGACGTTAAAATGTCAGAAAATGAAGGTATTAGAATCATTGAAGCACAGTGTTGTCTCTAATTCTCAAAATGTATCTGCAAAGGAGGTATGATATCCTTTGACTTCATTGAGATGTTGTCCTTGTAAAATAGTAGTAATAGTAATAAGTATGATTATATTACCTAACAGTTACTGAGCTGTTACCTGTGCCAGGAACAGTTCAAAACTCTTTGCATGGATCTCATTTAAGCATGGCAGTACTGTCCTGTGAGAGAACTACTTCTCTCTCTCCATTTTGTTGATGAGGAAATTGAGGCACAGAGAGGCAACAGCTTCTCTGAAAGTCAAATTCAAACCCAAGTTGAGCTGAATCTCAAGGTCATGGTCATTCTATTCAAGTAAATTGTTCTTTCGTTATTGTGTTAAGAAGAGCTAATGCTAATATATAATGTTATTTCTCCAGAAGGAAACAAAATATTTGTTTTAGAGGGATAGGAATAGCATGCTATTGAATGTTTTCAATCACAGGAACAATTGTTTATTTTGTAACGGTAAAACTACAGTTTCCTGAAAACTCCTCTTGCTTTCATAGGACTACCCTCCACTTGGCCTGTGCCAATGGCCATTCAGCGGTGGTCACTCTGCTCTGGGGAGAGAAAATGCCTGCTTAACCTCTGTGACAATGAAAACAGGACAATACTGATGAAGGTATGGGGAAGCCAACCATGTCCACACGAGGTGGATGTGATTTAACTACTGAGACTAAAAGTGAATTCATCTCATTTACATATAGCAAACCGGTGAAGCTTGTGTACTGTTTACTTTGAATTCCTAGAATTTACACTCTGTTTCTTGGTGCAACACTGACATGCCATAGAATGCCAAGAAGAGGAGTGTGCGACTCTTCTGCTGGAGCATGGTGCCGACCCAATGTCATGGACGTCTGTGGGAACACCACTCTCCACTATGCTGTCTTTTGCCAGACTATCACTTGCAGCAAAGCTGCTTTCCTGCGAGGCCAATATAGAAGCCAGGAACAAGGTACATCTCAACTAACTTTATTTACACTTTATTTACAAAATATTTGCAAAGCATTTTTTTAACTGCTGCTGCTGTTGCTGCTGCTGAGTCACTTCAGTCGTGTCCGACTCTGTGTGACCCCATAGACAGAAGCCAACCAGGCTCCCTTGTCCCTGGGATTCTCCAGGCAAGAACACTGGAGTGGGTTGCCATTTCCTTCTCCAATGCATGAAAGTGGAAAGTGAAAGTGAAGTTGCTCAGCTGTGTCTGACCCTTTGTGACTCCATGAACTTCAGCCTACCAGGCTCCTCCATCCATGGGATTTTCTAGGCAAGAGTAGAAGTGTTTTATTTCTAACTATGTAAATAGGTAAACTGAATAGTGTCCATCAAGTCCTGTTACCATGGAAACAACTCCAAAGCCACTGCAGGGGGAAAAATGTTGGAGCCCACAGAGAAGGCAAAGCTCTGTCTCCCAACCAGCTGTCTACCCCAGAAGGAAGATTTCCCCTCAGAACGTGCCCTGGAGTGGGTGGTAGACTGAGAGCCCACAAATGATGCAGACTTGGAGGGGAGTGAAGTGATGTGAGGAGTGGCTGCTTCCAGGGGTTCAAAGAATGGGTACCCCTGGGGGTGGGTAGGAGGAGGAAGGAGACCCAGTGCCCATGAGGGGGAGCTGGGTGAGTGCAAGTGGGCCTGGGAGGCAGCAGGCCTGGAGCCCTGAGCCCTCCAGGACCCCGGTTCTGAGATTCGTCCAAGAGGGTCAGGTCATGTTTGACCCCCAGCAAGGGCGTTCACTTGTGCTGGTGACTGCTTGGTTCACGATGTACACCTCAGGGTCTCTTGTGCTCAGCCCCAGGGAGCTGCTTGGTGGGGTTGCAGCTGTGCGTGTGGAGCTGGTGATGGTGAAGCTGCCCCTCCTGCTTTCTCCAGGACACACGTGACATCCTGCAGCTGCATCCCCACCAGGAACTCCCTCCACTCTCACAGGTGGGCTCAGTTTTCCTTCTTTGGAAGCTCCAGCCTTTCCTGAGTGAAAGTGTTTTGAAAAAACCAAATTGTCTAAGATTTCACTTTAAATTATGATATTTCTCAAGCATTAGAGAGTAAAGCATTCCTTTATGCGTTTATGGCTGGTATTCATGATAACACTGCACTTGTTAAAGGTAAAACATTTTCCACATATTTTCCCCCACTTAAGGTTGTTTTTTTTTTTTTTTTTTGTAATCAGTCTAAAATAACACAGTAAAGCAAAATTTGTCTCAGTAGACTTTGTCTTAAAATTCAACATAATGAAAGCATTTTAAAACATATTAGAAATCTTGCTGCTGTTCACAAATTCCCATTTTATGAAAAATGGTTTATATAAACACAGTTTCTCTCTCATTGCCCAAGTTTTAAGAGTGTAAAAGGAAAGGAAAAGGAGCAAGCAAGTGAAAAGTGCAAGTCAAGCTGGAATTTTGGCAGTTGGGAAATGCCAAAAAGAGGATTTATTTATTTTAATATTTATTTATTTGGCTGAGCTGGGCTTCGTTTCTGCATGCAGGATCTAGTTTCCTGACCAGGGGTCGAACCCAGGCCCTCTTTCCTGGGAGCACTGAGACCCAGCCACGGGACCACCACGGAAGTCCTGAGATTTTGGTTTGTGCTTTTTATTCCCTTGTTTATATATTTCTTATATGCTTTTCAGCTTTCCGGGATAATAGTTGTCATTTTGAAAAAGATTGTGAGTGAATTGTAAACTTGCCTAGGTGCCAGTTTTAAGAAGACTCTGATCAAAACAGACTGACAGTGAACAGGTGGTGATTAAGTGGGAATTAATAGAGAAGAACAAATAACTACCTGATATTATCCTATTCTGGCAGAACCATCCACTTAGATAAGAGTCTAGACTCTGCTCTCCCATCTAGAATGTCCTGATGGGAAGGAAGTAAGGAGTTTATAAATAATGAGATCAGGTTGACTTTTGTGTTTACTGGTCCCTGTTCTACCACTGTTTACCCAGGAAAATTTTAAAAATTGCAGTTTTAATAACTCTTGCCTCTTACACTTTTCTTTTTTATTCAAACCTTCACATAAGAGAAGGAATTGGCCGTGTGAGTAAGAGATGAGACTGGAGTGGTTGCTGCACTAATTGTCAGCTATATTCTGCTGGTGAACCACAATTATTTGGGAAAACATATTTTAAAAATTTATAAGCTTAGGCTGTTCACTGTAGATTTTGACTGAGTAAATCAAGGAACACTTGGACGTGTGTATTTAGAACTATTCCCTTGAGATTCTGATCCAATCCTTGATGAATAACTATGGAGTGAATATATGTAATTTCTCAATGCACCCTTCACAAAAGAAAGTAGTCTCCTGAAGCATTGGAGTTTGATCAATGCTAGCTACTTCCATCAGCTCCTTCCTTTCCAACAATATTAGCCTGACTTTTTCTCTGCCCCTGTGCTTGAGACACTAAAAGGAGTATCTTTGGCAATATCTATGGGCTTGAACAATGACTCCTTTTCCTTCCAACCACTCATCATTCAGTGACACTCCTAGAGTCTTTAGCAATTTGCTCATGGTGAAGTCACTTCTCTGTAGAGTCTGATCCTTTAAGGATTTTGCACCTTCACTTATCATCCAGGTCATTAGGTCAACAGATGTTTGTTACCAGCAGGGTTTTCCTGACTGCAGTAATAGTAACTCATGAGCCTTTTTTGGTGTCAGCTTCAGGACAGACTCTTGCCATGTGTCTGTTAGAATTGCTGATCCCTGGCATAAGCAGATGAGAGCTTTAAAACCCGTGAAGTTAGTAACAGTACAGAGGGGAATTGTTTTAAGCATTTATTTTCAGCAGGCTTGGAAACTCATGATCCATTTTATTAACAATCTAGAAGAATTCTAGAGATAGATTGTAGTTTCAACAGGCAGTGGAAACATTCTTGACTGTGAATTATGAGTCTTTTTAATATAATTTATGTTTAATTGAATTATGAGTCTTAATAGCTGTATTTATTACATATTGGGACCCACGTTTTCTGTGAAACATATGATACTAAAGAAAGGAAAGGTTTCACATACAAATATTTGCTTTATACACACCTGTTTGGAAGCAGCAAACATAAAACCAAAAGTGGGCCATAAACCAGACACGGCCCTTGGATATGTTTAGTTTACCTCCATATATTGAGTCAACATTTCAAATTTAGGAGGCTCATGCAGAAGTTCAGGCTTTTCCAAGGACCAAATTTGGACCCCCTTGAGCCCATCCTACTGTTTGGTCTGAGTGCAGAGGCCACCCCTCCTGTGTGGGACATGTGTTTTCGGGGTTACTGGTCTCACCTGGCTTTTTCACTTACTCAGGTCATCAGCTTTCCATCCATAAGCATTTAAGTTTCCAATTTTTGATTGATAGTTTATTTTGATAAATATTTGAAGATTTTTAAAGATAGTCTAATTAATCTATAATTGATTTCATATTTTAACAAATCTCTTAAGAATGGGATTGAATTTTTCAAATTAGAATTTTTAAGTTGGTTGTGGTGGTTTTGCACTGAATAACTCTCACAAACACACAAGATTATAAGAGACACCGCAGGGAGAGCTGGTGAAGGAGCAACTCCCCGAGAAAATGTTGAGCATGTATTTATTGGTAATTTTATGTTGCTGTCTTTAAGAGCAGTAAAGCAAGACAGACACCAGAACTCTAGGATTTTGGAAGCTTCCTCCTGGTGGTCTGGAGGTAATCACATGAGAGTCATCAAGCAGGGTCTTGGAAGATAAGGTGGGGAGGGTGCTCATCCTGCATGCAGTTAGCATCTAGCTAATGCTGACCTCTCAGCCAGAACGTCTAACTTAAGGAAGGGAGGTGGAAAGAGCAAGCAAGGAAGAGAGAATGAGTAAGATTAAATTCCACGAGACATTTCTGAGAAAGCAGTAAAACAGGGTTCCCACAGTTGACTTTTTGAAAAAGAAAAAAAAAAAAAAGTTTCTCTCTTTGCCTGTTCATGTTAGAGAATAATATTCCCACTGGAATGTCTGTAAACCTTTTGAGTTTACTCATGGTCATCCTTGGATAGGTTATGCATGCTACAAATAGTATTATATATTTCTGCCTCAGAATTGTCCCTAAAATATGCAGTTGATACAGTCGCTAAATGATACCCGCACCCCCTGTATTGGGAGCTTGACACTTAGCCACTGGACCACCAGGGAAGGCCCAGAGGAGGAGCATATTAAAGAGAAAGAAGATGCACAGGGCAATGAGGAGGGGGCTTTCTTTCATTTACTTTCTGACTTTTATTTTTAAGGTCAGAGAATCTATTGCACGATTTTAATTTCAGTTTAGAAATAGGTTAACTGTGTACATTAGAAATGGTTTTCCCTGTTTTACAGGATGACCTGACATCACTGTTACTTGCGATATATGAAAGGAGAGGGCAAATGGTGGAGTTTTTAGTAAAGAAAGAAGAAAATATACATGCGGTTGATAAGATGAAAAGGTGCCATTTTTCTTTTTCTTTTTAAAACCCTTAGTGTTGTTCTAGGATGATAATATCAAGATTAAATGAATAAGAGGATTCATTTGTGATGTACTTAAGTAGAAAGTCAATTATTCTGACTGGGAATCATGAACAATATATAGCAGGAATGTATAGCTTGATTTATATTCCTTTAAAGTATTGACCTATGTCATACGCAACCTCTTTTTGTTTGGTTGTTGATCTTGTAATAGCTGAGGTATTTCAAATTAGTTTTATTAGCTTTGTGAAATATGAATTCTGCTTTTTAATTTGCCTCATGACAGTATTGAGTTTCTTAATTCTTTTTTTTTCTTTTTTCTAATTTTATTTTATTTTTAAACTTTACATAATTGTATTAGTTTTAAAAGAATTCTTTAACCTCTACTTTGTATGTATATATTTTTATAAGATGCATAGTAAACCTAAAAGACTTGATTTTGTCTTTTGCATAACTCTTTGTTTTAAATTACTTTGTTTGAAGAATGCTGATGTTACTAGGTTACAAAAGAGTCAGATACAACATAGCGACTAACTAACAACAGCCACAAAAAGGTGATTATTATTCACGGTCACCAGATCCTGTGGGCTCATCAGTTTTTATCCTTTCTCATTTTAGTACATTTTGATATTTTCATTTTTAATGAAGGTAGAAGCAAGAAAGATAGCTTTGATCAGATAAACAGTTTCTTTAACAAAGATATGTCAGAGGCGAATGATACAGATGAAATGATGGGCTTTAGTTTCAGGCTAGGTTCAATTCCTAGGTTTCCTACTGATTAGGGTTATCATCAGCAAATAAGTTTCCTGATACAAAAGGCAAATAGTAATGCATCTTTCAAAGGTGCCTGTGTGTAAGAAAGATTTGATATATAGTATTTCATGTTTAGCGCCTAGCACAGGCTTGTCCACATCATTAACTGCCACCATGACTATTTTTATTCCCATTATTATCAATATTTTTTTATTTAAACCTTCAAGTAGCCTTTCCTTAACCCAACCTCTAGCTGACTTTGAAGCCAAATATATCAGACTAAGGAGGAAATAGGGAATTTATCCCTTAATTCGTCATCTGCCTCAGATAAGTGACCTCAGCATCATTTTTGTCCATCAAGGACTTTATTATTATTTTTAAAAAACATTTATTTATTTTGCTACGTGGGGTCCTAGTTGTGGGAACTCTTAGTTGCAGCATATGGGATCAAGTTCCCTCACCAGGGATGGAACCTAGGCCCCCTGCATTGGGAGCCTGGAGTCTTAGCCACTGGCCCACCAGGGAAGTCCCCATCAGGGACTTTTGAAATACTAAGTGCTGCTGCCTGGCATCCCAGTGGGACAGGAGGCTTCTTTTCCATCCCTTCATTTTAGCCTTGGAGGTAATTTGCAAAGATGAACACTTGATCCTGTAAATGGTCAGTTCTTCATAAAAGGGCAAGACATTCACTTGGTAAAGCATATCAAATTAACTGTTTATGTAAGTCAACTCAACTTCCTGAGGCTGAAGTCATCTCTCTGTTGTTTTAGAACAGCTCTCATGCTTGCTGTCAAGTATGAATCAATAAATGTCGTCAGATTTCTTCTTCAACAAGGTGCTGACATCTTTTCTCAAGATGTTTTTGGATGGACTGCAGAAGAATATGCTGTTATTAGTGGTTTTAATATGTAAGTGTTCACATTAAAATGCCAATTCTCACTAAACTGCAGCCAAAAATAATTTTAACTGTTACGTGCTACATGACCAGTGAGAGTTCCAGTTTGGTGCAGGCAGTTTGGAGAATGGTGGTGAGATGTTACCCCTCAAGAGCTGAAAGCCAAGCAAGGGCCAATTAGTGACTCTTGGCTGTGGGCTCGGGGTACTTATCTCAGGACATGTAGACCTTGATCCTTAGAAAGCTTGACATTAGCTATTTCATTTCAAGTGTGACCTCTTGGTATGGCGTAGGAACAGTGTCACAGTGGTGATATTTCTAACTAGTTCTTTGGGTCTTGAAATATTTATTTCAGCAGCAAATCCTATTTTCCCTTGAGAGCTTGCCTCTCTATACACTTCCGCTTGAATTTTCCAAGAACCCGGAGAATTCCCTAAGATCAATGAAACAGTCCTCTTCCACAAGTCATTTGAAGGGGAGAAAATAGTTCCTTCTCATTATTCTGTTTCTTGCATTGATTCTACTGCTGCAGCACTGGTGCTACAGCTGGTCTTGACAGGGTCTGCTTGGCAGCTGGATCTGGAGTCTGGATGTGGCTCTATAAAGACCTTTAATAAAATTATTTTAAAAGGAAAAAAAAAAAAAAAAAAAACTCATCCTTCAGTGGGCTCACGATTGACCTTTTCTCCCAGGCTGCTCCTCTGGGTCCAGGTTCCCCAGCCTTTAAGGTGATGCACACGTCAACTTCAAGTGAGAGCTCCTTTGTTCTCATATGTATGCTTGTCACCTAGTCACTGATGCGAACAAAGCTCCAGCACCCAGTTTGGGCAGCTGGGCCACCTAGCTTCACCCCTCATTCAGAGACCTTATGTGGAGCCCACGTGGAGCCTGTATCTTCACGATGAGGTGCCCTTGAGGCTCTTATTTGTCTTTTCTGCTAGCAGATGTCAGTGGGGACCATTTTAGGCTGTCAGAGAGGGTCAAGTGCTCCTGCAGGGATTGAGCAGACTTCCCTTTCTCCTTTGTATCTAGACTTGAACCTCAAGGCGGCTTTTTGTCCTGTGGGGGCACCTTTTCTTAGGTCACAGGTTCCCTTTCATCCTTCCCAGAGTAGTGGATGCCAGCTTGCCTGAGATTCCCTAATTATGCTTGGCTCCTCATTGGATCTCTTTCCTGTAATAATGAAAATCTTCCAACGGATTTCTGCCTGCCTCCACCTTAAATGTTTTCAGAATCTGCCCTATAAGGAACCCATTCAGCAGAAATCCCTAAATCTCAAGTAAGATAGTTGGAATTCAGAAAGGCAAGCCCTGTCTAGAACTTGCCAGTACCCACGGTAAGAGTAGGGATATGTCTTCCAAGTGAATTGGAGAGGAACATGGAGATTAAACATCATTGTCAGAAAGATCTGCTGGTTCAGAGTTTGAGTAGGTAGAGAAGGAAGAATAGTGGTCCAGGCCAGGTCTTGATTGTGATTAGTTTTCTGCTCTTTGTGTAATTAGCTGCAATAATGGGGGATCATTATGTTCTCTAATGTAGTGAATTCATAAATAAATTCATAAATAAATTTAGGTACACATATCTAAAAGCTGAGATTCCCTAAATTACAAACCACAAAGAACAGCTAATCACCAGAATTGATAACAGTTTCATGAAACACTTGAATGTTTAATGTATGAAAAAGCACACATTGGGATTTACTTGGAATTCCAAAGTAGTTACAGCAATAAAGTTGAAGATGAAATTATTCCACTCTTTGACTGTTTCTGCAAGAATTTGGGGTGTATACTACCTCATTACATCCTATTAATCCTCTTTTTAAATAAGATAGTAATATCCCAGTTGTATAGAGGAAGGACTTTGAACTGAAGAGAAACAACTCCTCCAGGAACAAAGAGCAGTTGGTTACAGAGGGAGGATTTGCAAGCTCGAGAGAGTTTTCGTATGCCAAGCTAAATCTAGTTAATTATTGGAGCTGTACTGCCCTGAGTTCATAACTACTGCATCTTCCTTTTCTTTCTCCTTTCAGTTCAGTTCAGCTGGTCAGTCGTGTTCGACTCTATGGGACCCCATGAACTGCAGCATGCCAAGCCTCCCTGTCCGTCACCAACTCCCAGAGTTTACCCAAAATCATGTCCACTGAGTCGGTGATGCCATCCAACCATCTCATCCTCTGTTGTCCCCTTCTCCTCCTGCCTTCAATCTTTCCCAGCATCAGGGTCTTTTCAAATGAGTCTGCTCTTTGCATCAGGTGGCCAAAGTATTGGAGTTTCAGCTTCAACATCAGTCCTTCCAATGAACACCCAGGACTGATTTCCTTTAGGATGGACTGGTTGGATCTCCTTGCAGTCCAAGGGACTCTCAAGAGTCTTTTCCAAGACCACAGTTCAGAAGCATCAATTCTTCTGTGCTCTGCTTTCTTTTTTTTTTTTAATTTTATTTTATTTATTTATTTTTTTTAATTTTATTTTTAAACTTCACAATATTGTATTAGTTTTGCCAAATATCGAAATGAATCCGCCACAGGTATACCCGCATTCCCCATCCTGAACCCTCCACCCTCCTCCCTCCCCTCCCCTCCCTCTGGGTCGTCCCAGTGCACCAGCCCCAAGCATCCAGTACCGTGCATCGAACCTGGACTGGCGAGTCGTTTCATACATGATATTATACATGTTTCAATTCTATTCTCCCAAATCTCCCCACCCTCTCCCTCTCCCACAGAGTCCATAAGACTGATCTATACATCGGTGTCTCTTTTGCTGTCTCGTACACAGGGTTATTGTTAAAGTCCAACTCGCACATCCATACATGACTACTGGAAAAACCATAACCTTGACTAGACGGACCTATGTTGAGAAAGTAATGTCTCTGTTTTTTAATATGCTAAGTTGGTCTAACTGTCTTTCCAAGGAGTAAGTGTCTTAATTTCTTGGCTGCAATCACCATCTGCAGTGATTTTGGAGCCTCAAAAAATAAAGTCAGTCACTGTTTTCCCATCTATTTGCCATGAAGTGATTAGACTGGATGCCATGATCTTAGTTTTCTGAATGTTGAGCTTTAAGCCAACTTTTTCACTCTCCTCTTTCACTTTCATAAGAGACTTTTTAGTTCTTCTTCACTTTCTGCCATAAGGGTGGTGTCATCTGCATATCTGAGGTTATTGATATTTCTCCTGGCAATCTTGATTCCAGCTTGTGCTTCATCCAGCCCAGTCTTTTTCATTATGTACTCTGCATATAAGTTAAATCAGCAGGGTGAAAATATACCTTTACTTTCTCCTTTACTACATGCTAAATAAAAGTTTACAGAACTTAGAAACTTGAAATGTATACAACAATTGAAGTTTTGATATTATCTCTGACATTGTCTGAAATGATCTAAGAATTTGGTAGTTGTTTTTCATATCAGTGTTAAAATATTATCACATTTTCAATACATAGCTTTCGGCAACTGATTTCTGAATATAAAGAAAAGAGATCTAAAACTTCTCCTGAAAATAGCAACCCAGGTACATCATCTGATACTGAATTACTCTCGGTGATTCTATCATAGATAAAGTAGGAATGAGGAAGTTTCAATAATGAAAGAACTATGAAAAAAGTAGTGTAAATTGTATGTTTATTTTATTTTTTTAATTAAGGTCTTTATACTCTAGTATTCAGAATTCTTTAAGAAGTTAATTGTTGGTGATTTAACATCAAAGAAAGTATTGTGTGAAAAGAAATCCGTCTCTTTAATGTGGCCCCTAAAGTCCTATATTAGATCTTTGTGTAAATCAGAAAAAAAAAATTGAGTATGATGTATATTTCATCTATAGTCATAGAACAGCAGATTGGACGTCTTATGAAAGTGAACTTTCATTTTGAGAAATGGTTTGCATTTAGTGAATGATGGCTCAGACAGTAAAGCATCTGTCTACAATGCAGGAGACCCGGGTTCGATCCCTGGGTCAGGACGATCCCCTGGAGAAGGAAATGGCAATCCACTCCAGTACTATCGCCTGGAAAATCCCATGGACGGAGGAGCCTGGTAGGCTACAGTCCATGGGGTCGCAAAGAGTCGGACACAACTGAGTGACTTCACTTTCACTTTCAGTTTCACTGTGTAGTGATTAGTCTCACTAAAATAGTTACCATCATTAAAACTGGGAACTTGAATAATCCCTTCCTGGTAGGATAAGAAATGATAAACAATAACTGCAAAGCTGAGGCAGTGTGCAGCATAGTAGTGAGAGATTATTTCTGAAAGATACCTACCAATTGTACAGAAGGCATAAAAGCAATGCCTGGTTGAGAACCAGTTATTTTGCCTATTGTACCAAGCAGGTCTAGATTGCCAACTTCATTCCTTACAGATCCAGAGAGAGAGAGATAGGTTGACTTCATTAGGATCAGATATTTTCTTTTGTGTGTTGGACAGTTGTCATGAGAGTATAGTTTTGTAAGAACATGATGTTCTCTTGCCAGCAGTTAAAAGATTATCATAATAGATATTCAAATAGAACAACTTGGGACTCTGCAGGTTCTAATAAAAGCACGATACTTTGTATTAACAAAAACAGCATTAGGTCCACTGGATGTGGCATCTAGCACATTGTACAGGGTATCCAAGGATACTTTTAACTGAGTAGACCTCTATCTAATCAAAGGGGGCTTCCCAGGTGGCTCAGTAATAAAGAATCTACCCGCCAATGCAGGAGATACGGCTTGATCCCTGTGTCAGAAGATCCCCTGGGGAAGAAACTGGCAACCCACTCCCATACTCTTGCCTGGGAAATCCCATGGACAGAAGGGCCTGGTAAGCTGTAGTCCATGGGATCACAAGAGTCAGACACGATTTGGTGACTCAACAACAAAAACATCTATCAAAGAACTGTAGGTTGGTTTATTACATTAGTCAGAGGAGATACAGAGATGACAGTGTCTTGATCTTCAATACACTCAGAATAGAGTCTTTCTCTGGTTAATTTCTGTATTTTTCTAAAGAAAATTTTCAAAGAAGACATGCTTATTTATTTGTTCATTTGTTCACTAAACAGATACATTTCGAGTGTCTTTTATGCACTAAGCGTTGTTCTGATGTCACAGGGTGAAAACATTTAAAAATCACTGCCCCTGCTCTCCTTGCTCAAGCTTGCAGTGCTCCTCTCCCCGTGGAGTCACTGCATGTGACTCATCCCTCCAGCATCAGATCATGACGACCCCTGGGAAATGTTGTCCAACAGCACCAGAGACCATGGTTCCCTCCATACTTCCCTCCCTCCCCTTGTTCATCAGCTTAGGATGTGATGATGTACGCCTCCCAAGCTGAAAAAGCATGATTTCTATAAACATTTGCCATATAATGGGAAGGACTGATATTAATGATATCCCTCACTAGTACATAGCACTCTTTGGACCATCCTGATCTGTGTGGTCCAGATACTCTTGAGCAATGGAAGGAGATAGTCTCAAGTGATTGTTTTTAAACATGTTAGTGTGTGTGTGTGTGTGTATATATATACACACACATATATACATATACACACACAGAAGCTGAACTTTTTAAAAAAGTTTTAAACAAGTTTTTAAAGAAGTTCCATATATATATATATATATATATATATATATATATGGAAGTTTTTTTAAAAATTTCAGCTTCTGTGTACCCTACTTCATGCTCACCACTACAAGTCTAGTCCCCATTCTCATCACTGAATTGAGCCCCTTTACCCGTTTGCCCTCCCCCACCTGCCTTTCAAGAGATTATCCTTTCTAAACCTTGAATATTACATCTTTCATACTTCTCTTGCCTTTGGTAAGAGGGCCAGGAAGAGAAGACTTTTGTTTCCAATGTTTTACCTTGCTCTGAGGTTCAGTGCCTTTGACCAAGCTACCCTGTGATAGGGTGTTTTCATTGTGAACTGAAGAGCCAGAGAAGTAGTCATGTCCCAGCAAGACCTATAGTCTCTGTTCAGTGCTCCAGGCAATAGAAATCCAGAAATATTGTGCTGTTTAAGCGTGCTATTGTCAGCTTATAGTACTTATTGCATTAATGGTATAGTATAATTTTCTATCAGTCTCCTGGAGTTTGGTTAGGATTATGGTCATTGTAAACAGCAGTTCTTTTCTGTTTTTTTGTTTGTTTGTTTGTTTGTTTGCTTTTTGCATTTGATGATTATAAAGGGGAGGAGTGGTTCTTAGGCATTAGTGGCCTACAAGTATAGTACAACCACTGTTCCCTTCCTCTAGTGTGGCCTCCAGTTGTGGTTTGAAAGGAATACTTTTAAACAAAGCCTCAGTCTTGAGGTTTTAATAGTCTGTATTTTTCTTCCATTGATTTAAAATGTATCTTGCTTTTTTCTTTAATAGTGGATGAGAGTTCTGAAGAGGACTCTTCAAGGAGGTAGGATTTTATAAATGTTTTTAATTATATGTTTAACTAATGGAACATGGAGAAGAGAAACTAATGGTTCTTGAGTGTTCTACTCTGGGTTAGACACTGCATTATGTGCTTAACATTTGTGACCTCATACAGTCATCACAGCAGCTTTGTAAAGTAGCTGTGTCCTACTTTTACTTAATTAGGCAACTGTGGTTTCAGGAGGTTAATGATTGACCCTGGTTAAAATGAGCTGACCTGTGATTTGACAATTGGCCTTCCTGGCTCCCATGTCCACTCCCATGGCCCTCAGCAGAGACTGAGAAGTACCCATGTAGCATATAAATTAAAGATATAAATTAGTTCTTTGACTTGTGTACATTTTAAGTTTCGACATTGTGGGGAAACTTAAGGCCTACTTCGCATTCCAGGATGTTTGGCTCTAGGTGACTGATCACACCATCCTGGTTATCTGGATCATAAAGATCTTTTTTGTAGACTTCTGTGTATTCTTGCCACCTCATCTTAATATCTTCTGCTTCTCTTAGGTCCATACCATTTGATCCTTTATGGTGTCCGTCTTTGCATGAAATGTTCCCATGGTACCTCTAATTTTCTTCAAGAGATCTCTAGCCTTTCCTATTCTATTGTTCCTCCATTTCTTTGCATTTATCACTGAGAAAGACTTTCTTTTTTTTAATTTTATTTTATTTTAAAACTCTACATAATTGTATTAGTTTTGCCAAATATCAAAATGAATCCGCCACAGGTATACATGTGAGAAAGACTTTCTTATCTCTCTTTGCTATTCTTTGGAACTCTGCATTCAAATGGGTATATCTTTCCATTTCTCCTTTGCCTTTTGCTTCTTTTCTTTCCTCAGGTATTTGGAAGGCCTCCTCAGACAACCATTTTGCCTTTTTGTTTTTCTTTTTCTTGGGGATGGTCTTGATAACTGCCTCTTATACAATGTCACGAATCTCCATCCATAGTTCTTCAGGCACTCTGTTTATCATGAAAGGTTGTTGTTGAATCACGCGAATACACCGGGATTCTTGGCCCCCGGAGGAGAAGAATTCAATCTGGAGCCAGAGACAAGGCTTGATCGCTCAGAGCTTTTGTGTAATAAAGTTTTTATTAAAGTATAAAGGAGATAGAGAAAGCTTCTGACATAGGCATCAGAAGGGGGCAGAAAGAGTACCCTCCTGCTAGTCTTCAGCTGGATGTTATATAGTCACTAGCAGTCTGTTAATGAAAGAAAGGAATGTCTTAAAATTCAGAATGGCACCAGGCCCCTCACCCATAAGATGCATTTTGGGATAGTCTTGGCGCCAAATGGTTTATCCTGGGCCATAAAATGATTAACTTGAATCTTGAAGAAGGACAGATCACCATACAAATAGTTTCATTTACATAGATTAGGAGAACAATATCTATACTGGTTTGTCAAGTAGGTTCTGGGCCAAGAGGCGGAACCGACTTGGAGACAGAGTTTGGGGTAAAGGCATAGTACATTAGCATAGCTTAAGACAAACATTTCCATAAGAAAAAGGCATTGGTTATCTCTAGACTCGAGAATAGCTAACTTCAGGCGAAACCGGGTGTCATTATGGCAACACAATATTTTAAGAGAAACCTCCCTTTAAATTTGTATAGAGAAGGAAAAAATATTGCTAGTTTGTTTTCTCCTGCCACTTAAGAGAGATAAAAATGTCTGACACTTGCAGGCTATTTCCTCTATTTGGAGACCCCTGGCCTTCCTGCCTGTTACCCTCTCATTCCCCCCTTTTCTTTTAGGAGAATTATGTTGCCTAGGGAAAAGGGGCGTCATTCTCATTTCATAACTACTTCCGAGCTGACAAGGGGCGTTGTCCCTAAATTGGTGAGGCAACATATTCTCCTAATCCTCATATTGAGGATATCTGATCCAGGGGCCCCAAATAGTAGCTGGAGGAAGCTACAGTAGTAGCAGGAGTTTGAGCAACCATTTGTAACTTAAAAGCTTTCATGCAGCTAGAAACAAATCTCCAGTTATACAATTACAGATGCAGGGAGCAAACAGCAAGAACAAAACAACCAGAATCAAAATTAAAAGTCACATTATGTCCATAGTTAAAGTACAAAGTGTTGCACCAGTCCATTTTAGGGTTGGTAGATGTCATCAGATGAAGAAGAGGCATCGCATGTGATTGTTGTCGAAGGTATTCACAGACTTGGAGAAAGTCTTTTCTTTGAAGTGGGGATGTCCACCACGGGAAGCCTTCCACTGACGAAGAGGGGAGCGCTCCGCAGACCCAGCAGTTAGACCGATTGTGGAATGCAGCATAGGAGTGAGCCCAGGACAGGAAGGCATTGTCTTGAGGATACAACAGCAGACTCAGGATATCTGGAGTCAGCAGAAGTAAGCTCACATAGGTTATCAGGCCCATCCGCTGCCCTTAGCTTAACTCTAGAGCTCGGGTCAGGGCCACAAGCTCCGCTAACTGAGCACTGGTTCCCTGGGGGAGAGATTTTGCTTCCAAAACCTGTTCAGCAGTCACCACGGCGTAACCTGCTTTACGCTTTCCATCTTGAACAAAAGAACTGCCGTCTGTAAATATTTCCATGTCAGGATTGTCTAATGGGATATCCTTTAGATCCTCCCGAGCTGCATAGTTTAAAGTTAGGAATTGAGAACAATCGTGATCAGGTGTTTCATTTTCCTTCTCAGGAAGGAAAGTGGTAGGATTTAAATTTCCACAAACTTTAAGCTTAGTTACTGGTCCTTCTAACAACAATGACTGATACTTAAGAAGCCTACTGTCTGTCATCCAAATATTAACCTTAGAATTTAAGATTCCACTCACATCATGAGAAGTCAGTACAGTAAGGTTTTGTCCATTAATTATTTTTAAAGCTTTAGGTGCTAATAAAGCCGCTGCCCCAATTACTCTTAGGCAGTGGGGCCACCCACGTGAAACTACATCTAATTATCTGCTTAGATAAGCAATAGGTTGTTGGTGAGGCCCCCGGGGTTGTGTCAAAACTCCCAATGCCACACCTTTTCTTTCAGTGACAAACAAATTAAATTTTGACCCTGTGGGCAAGCTCAGAGCTGGAGCTTGCAGGAGAGCAGTCTGAAGAACCTTAAAAGCCTTTTGAGTTTCTGGAGACCAAACCAGTTTGTCAGTTTGGGCCTGCTGAGTTTCAGCTATAAGTTTATATAAAGGCCGGGCAAGTTCCCCGTAACCCGGAATCCAAATGCGACAGTAAGCTGTGATTCCCAAAAATCCTCTCAATTGTCTTAAAGTCATAGGTAGGGGGTGATTTAGCATAGGTTTAATTTTCTCAGGGCCTATGGCCCTAGTCCCTTCTGATATGATTAGGCCCAGATATCTAACCGATTGTTGACAAAGCTGAGCCTTTTTTCTTGATGCCTTGTAACCACAGTCTGCCAGTAAGTTTAAGAAATCTTCTGAGGCTCGTGAACAAGCTTCTGTCTCAGCACAGAGCAAAATATCATCTACATATTGTAACACCACTGCTTCAGAGCTATTAAAGTTTTGTAGATCCCGTGACAAACTTTGTCCAAATAAGTGAGGACTGTCATGAAATCCCTGGGGCAAAACTGTCCAGGTTAACTGAGAAGCTGGCTGCGTAGGGTCTTCAAAGGCAAATTGGAATTGACTTTCTTCCGCCAAAGGCACTGAATAGAAGGCATCCTTTAAATCAATTACTGAGAAATATTTGGCCCGTTCAGGAATTTTAGACAATAGAGTATAAGGATTAGGCACCACGGGGTGTAAAGGAACTACAGCCTCATTTATTATTCGTAAATCTTGAACTAGTCTCCATTTACCATTCGATTTCTTTATACCCAAAATAGGAGTGTTGCAAGGACTGTTACAGGGAATTAATAGTCCCTGCTCCTTTAAATTTTCGATGATGGGTTTTAACCCTTCCTTAACTTCAGGTTTTAGTGGATACTGCTTCTTATGTGGAAATGCGTGTGGGTCTTTGAGCTTAACAACTACAGGAATAGCATTTTGTGCTCGACCCACAGATTTTCCATCAGCCCATACTCTAGGATTTACATTTTGTTCAACTAAAGGGAGAGAAAGGGAGGGCTCCATATTCATGAAAACAGAGGCATGGACCTTGCTCAGTATATCCCTTCCCAAAAGGGGTGAGGGAGATTCTGGCACAATCAGAAACTCATGTGAAAACAGCACAGAATCCCAGTTGCAAGATAAAGAATAACTGAAATAATACCTTTTGGCTCATCCAGACAGTCTCATTACGGAAGCGGATTGGGAAGAAAGTGGGCCAGGGGCTTCAGTAAGCACAGAATAAGTTGCCCCAGTATCTAAAAGGAAATTGACGGATTGGCCCCCCACAACTATTAATACCCAGGGTTCCTCAGGTGTAATTAGGACGGGAGCTTGTGTGGGGACCCCCGGGCACCTTCAGTCCTGATTGTCTTGAGAGTCTGACCCGGGAGACCTACGCCTCTGGGGGCAGTCTCTCTTCCAGTGTGGTCCTTTGCAGACTGGACATGGAGCCGGGGGCGGCTTAGATGCCTGAGGGCAATCACGCTTGAGGTGCCCCTCCTTTTCACAGTAGTAGCAAGCCCATCTCTTTTCACCTGGGCCCCTCTGGGCATTTTTCTCAGGCTGTTTAAGAACGTTTTTCATAGCCATGGCGAAGGCTTCCGCCTTTTCCTTTGTCTTTTTTTGCCTTTCTTTCTTTTCCTCATATTCCCTACCATAATAGACTGTCTGAGCCAGTTGTAACAGAGTATCTAAAGACTGATTTGGTCCATACGCCTGTTTTAATAGCTTACGGCGGATATCTGGAGCCGATTGAGTGAGAAACCTATCCTTTAAGATCACTTTTCCCTCTTCACTTTCGGGATCAATCTCAGTGAATCTGCGAAGGCCTTCTCTCAGTCTATCTAGGAATTTACCAGGAGCTTCTTTCTCTTCCTGTTCTATATCTGCCAATTTGCCATAGTTTAAAGGCTTAGAACGCGCTGCCTAAGTCCCTCAAGAATACATCTAACAAAATGACTCTGATCCCATCTTCCTTTAGCTGTGTTGTAGTCCCAGTCTGGTTCTATAGTTGGGACCGCCTGATTCCCAGTGGGGAGGGCCGCTATCTCGTTCTCCCTCTTCCCTACTGATTCATTACCAAGCCACTCATCTCCATAAGTAACCGCTTTTCCCAAAACTCGAGTCTTTGACTCAGGAGTCAGCGTTTGTCCCAAGATATACATCACATCCTTCCAAGTGAGGTCATAAAGCAGAGAGTAACACCTTTAAAAGCTCTGATATATTTTTCTGGGTCCTCTAAATAGTCTCCCAGATCCTCCTTGATTCTTTGTATTTCTTAATAAGAAAAAGGCTTATTAACTCTCACAGACTATTTCTCCCTGTGGGTGTTTCATAAAGAGGCAACAGCTTGTGTGGCTGTTCCTCAGTCTCTCTGGCTGCTCTGCGCATATGATCCCAGGGATAGATTGGAGAAACCTGTTTTTCCTCTTCTCTTTGTCTCCTGTCTTCCATCTCATCTCTTACTTCAATGGTCTGAGTTTCTACTGAAACCAGAGTAGTCTGAAGTCATACTGAGACAGGAGTTGTTTGGACCTCCATGTGGGCAGTTTGAATCCCAGTTTGGAGTCCCAGGACGGGGGCAAAGTAAGAGGATAGGAGGGAGCTGAAGGTTTCACGCCCAAATCTATACCTTTAGGACGTAAATCTGGCATATTTCACAGAGAGAAAAAGGGCAACACATACGCTACTTCTACCCATTTCCCTTGTTCCTTACAGAACCGGTCTAATTGTAGAACAGTATTATACTTAAGAGACCCTCCAACTGGCCACCGTTCGCCATCCTCCAATGGATACCGTGGCCATGCAGTATCACATAGGAAGACCAGGTGTGTCTTCTTTAAGCCCTGGGGATCAAATCTATCCCAGTTTTTCAGGATACAGTTCAAAGGAGTGAGGCTGGAATTGTTAGCTCCCATCTGTAAGAGAAAAAAAGCGACCAGCGCCATTTTTTCTACTGGAGGCGTCCCTCCCTGCTCTAGATGGGGGTGTAGACAGACGTTATACCAAAAGCTTTTTCTTCCTGGTCGGACTTAGTCTGTCCCTTACCGACGCAGGGGCCGTACTCGTCCCTCCCGGTTCTACCACCGAGATGGGGTGGGGATGTACCAGGGGTAGACTTGATAGCATCCCTACTTGACGTCCAGCTCTTCACCCTTAACCTTCCTTGCCTCTGATGTCACCCGGGGTGAATCAGAGTAACCTTCCGGAATGCCTCCCAAGCTAAGACCATTGTGGGAAACATTCATCACCTGAGTGCCTGTGCACGACCCTGAGTATTTCCTGACCACAATAAGACCGATGTGAACATAAAACTGAGATGTTCTTTTCAAGCATCACCACACTAGTATAACAGCCTCCTCTGATCCACTAAGAGCCGGCGTTACCAAAGAAAAAAAACCCATCGTAGTCCCAATCTGAGTAACCTTTAACCTCAGAGATGTTCTGGGAGCTAGAGCTCCATCTAGCTTCTGAACTTTCGATTCCTAGCGAGGCTAGACACTTTCTTGACTACCAATCCAAGTTTGGGACCTAAGCCACAGTACACAGTAACAGTATAGATCACAAGTCCCTTGAAAGTCTATGATCCAATAGATTAGGTTAGTACTTCTAATTCTCAAGGAGTTATGAAATGGTCAAAGAGACCGAAAAGATTGACCGAGAAAGGAGAGTTCGGTCCACACGCTTTGCCCATTTCTGGTCGGTTCCCGAAGGAGACATTGGGTGCCTCGTGGCATTGGCAGGTCGGTATAACGCCCCGACAGGTTTCTGCCATAAGCCGTATGAGATCACCGTGGAACCGCAGAGCAAGGCTCCTTACTTGTTTCACGCAGGGCATGCCATTCATTCACACAAGCACACGGTAGAGTTAGTAAAGCACAGCAGAAAACGTGTTCGCTAAGAGAACAAAGAACTAAAGCTCCAAGCATCCTTACCTTGTCCTGAAGGATCCCGGACGAGCCCCCAAGATGAAAAGTTGTTGTTGAATCACACAAATACACCGGGATTCTTGGCTCCCGGAGGAGAAGAATTCAATCCGGAGCCAGAGACGAGGCTTGATCGCTCAGAGCTTTTGTGTAATAAAGTTTTTATTAAAGTATAAAGGAGATAGAGAAAGCTTCTGACATAGGCATCAGAAGGGGGCAGAAAGAGTACCCTCCTGCTAGTCTTCAGCTGGATGTTATATAGTCACTAGCAGTCTGTTAATGAAAGAAAGGAATGTCTTAAAATTCAGAATGGCACCAGGCCCCTCACCCATAAGATGCATTTTGGGATAGTCTTGGCGCCAAATGGTTTATCCTGGGCCATAAAATGATTAACTTGAATCTTGAAGAAGGACAGATCACCATACAAATAGTTTCATTTACATAGATTAGGAGAACAATATCTATACTGGTTTGTCAAGTAGGTTCTGGGCCAAGAGGCGGAACCGACTTGGAGACAGAGTTTGGGGTAAAGGCATAGTACATTAGCATAGCTTAAGACAAACATTTCCATAAGAAAAAGGCATTGGTTATCTCTAGACTCGAGAATAGCTAACTTCAGGCGAAACCGGGTGTCATTATGGCAACACAATATTTTAAGAGAAACCTCCCTTTAAATTTGTATAGAGAAGGAAAAAATATTGCTAGTTTGTTTTCTCCTGCCGCTTAAGAGAGATAAAAATGTCTGACACTTGCAGGCTATTTCCTCTATTTGGAGACCCCTGGCCTTCCTGCCTGTTACCCTCTCAATCAGATCTAATCCCTTGAATCTATTTGTCACTTCCACTATCTAATCATAAGAGTAAATACTACATGAAACTAATTTCAGAACAGAAAAACTAATTTCACAACAGAACACTTTACCTTGGTATTAAAATCTAGGACTTCATCATTTGATGTAGGCCCCAAATCAACATCAGGTTTGTTGGGAAACCTTTAAAGTAAAAGCATACAATAAAAATGAGTGAGCTCATGCCCTTGAACAAAAGGAAAAAAAAGTGAAAGTTTGTCTATATATTACATGAACTTTCTTGACATGAATAAAATTTGGCATGTTTTAAAACAGTTTTTTTTTTTTTTAATTTTTAAAGATTTCTTGATGTGGACCACTTTTAAAATCTTTGCTGAATTAGTTCCAGTGGTGCTTCTATTTTATGTTTTGGCTGTCTGACCCTGGGTCATGTGAGATCTTAGCTTCTCTGACCAAGTATCGGACACACACTGTCTTATTAACCATCTAACCACTGTACCCCCAGGGAAGTCTCTAAAAAAGTTTTTCATTACCTATTTTTGCATCCATCTCTCCCAACCTATGAAATATCAAGTTAACACTCATTCTTAGTTTCCATAACAGAGAGTGACAGCCAATGTATCAGCAGAGCCTAAAAATAATTTTTCACTAAAATTTCTAATAGCTGAACTGAAAATCCAATTGATGGATTGAAATAGTTCTTGTTTGCCCAAACTGGAATAAACCTGATGACTTAAAACGAAGCGGAAGAATAGGCTTTTCCTTCTCCGTTGTCTGTTCAAGGTTCAGAGACCAATCTGAGTCTGTCCAAAATGGGAGTCTTAGACCGTCTGCAGGGATACCACTTACTGACATGGCACCACTTCTCTCCTTTAAGGGAGAACAGGGAGTTTTCCCACAATGTCGAAACTTAAAGTGTACACAAGTTAAAGAACTAATTTATATCTTTAACTTATATGCTACATAGGTACTACTCAGTCTCTGCTGAGGGCCATGGGAGTGGATGTGGGAGCCAGGAAGGCCAATTGTCAAATCACAGGTCAGCTCATTTTAACCAGGGTCAATTCATTAACCTCCTGAAACCACAGTTGCCTAATTAAGTAAAAGTAGGACACAGCTACTTTACAAAGCTGCTGTGGTGACTCTATGAGGTCACAAATGTTAAACACATAATGCAGTGTCTAACCCAGAGTAGAACACCCAGAGTAGAACTATTAGTTTCTCTTCTCCATGTTCCCTTAAACATATAATTTAAAACATCCATAAAATCCTACCTCCTTGAAGAGTCCTCTTCAGAACTCTCATCCACTATTAAAGAAAAAAAGCAATATATATATAAATATATATATATATATATATATATATATATATATATATTTCCATATATATATATATGGAAAGTTTTAAAACTTTTAAAAAACATTTTTTAAAAGTTCAGCTTCTATGTGTGTGTATGTATGTGTGTATATATATATACACACACACATACACACTAACATATTTAAAAAGAATCTATTGAGACTATCTCCTTCCATTGCTCAAGAGTATCTGGACCACACAGATCAGGATGGTCCAAAGAGTGCTATGTACTAGTCAGGGATATCATTATATCAGTCCTTCCCATTATATGGCAAATGTTTATAGAAATCATGCTTTTTCAGCTTGGGAGGCGTACATCATCACATCCTAAGCTGATGAACAAGGGGAGGGAGGGAAGTATGGAGGGAACCATGGTCTCTGGTGCTGTTGGACAACATTTCCCAGGGGTCGTCATGATCTGATGCTGGAGGGATGAGTCACATGCAGTGACTCCACGGGGAGAGGAGCACTGCAAGCTTGAGCAAGGAGAGCAGGGGCAGTGATTTTTAAATGTTTTCACCCTGTGACATCAGAACAATGCCTAGTGCATAAAAGACACTCGAAATGTATCTGTTTAGTGAACAAATGAACAAATAAATAAGCATGTCTTCTTTGAAAATTTTCTTTAGAAAAATACAGAAATTAACCAGAGAAAAACTCTATTCTGAGTGTATTGAAGATCAAGACACTGTCATCTCTGTATCTCCTCTGACTAATGTAATAAACCAACCTACAGTTCTTTGATAGATGTTTTTGTTGTTGAGTCACCAAATCGTGTCTGACTCTTGTGATCCCATGGACTACAGCTCACCAGGCCCTTCTGTCCATGGGATTTCCCAGGCAAGAGTATGGGAGTGGGTTGCCAGTTTCTTCTCCAGGGGATCTTCCGACACAGGGATCAAGCCGTATCTCCTGCATTGGCAGGTAGATTCTTTATTACTGAGCCACCTGGGAGGCCCCCTTTGATTAGATAAAGGTCTACTCAGTTAAAGGTATCCTTGGATACCCTGTACAATGTGCTAGATGCCACATCCAGTGGACCTAATGCTGTTTTTGTTAATACAAAGTATTTTCGTGCTTTTATTAGAACCTGCAGAGTCCCAAGTTGTTCTATTTGAATATCTATTATGATAATCTTTTAACTGCTGGCAAGAGAACATCATGTTCTTACAAAACTATACTCTCATGACAATTGTCCAACACACAAAAGAAAATATCTGATCCTAATGAAGTCAACCTATCTCTCTCTCTCTGGATCTGTAAGGAATGAAGTTGGCAATCTAGACCTGCTTGGTACAATAGGCAAAATAACTGGTTCTCAACCAGGCATTGCTTTTATGCCTTCTGTACAATTGGTAGGTATCTTTCAGAAATAATCTCTCACTACTATGCTGCACACTGCCTCAGCTTTGCAGTTATTGTTTATCATTTCTTATCCTACCAGGAAGGGATTATTCAAGTTCCCAGTTTTAATGATGGTAACTATTTTAGTGAGACTAATCACTACACAGTGAAACTGAAAGTGAAAGTGAAGTCACTCAGTTGTGTCCGACTCTTTGCAACCCCATGGACTGTAGCCTACCAGGCTTCTCCATCCATGGGATTTTCCAGGCGATAGTACTGGAGTGGATTGCCATTTCCTTCTCCAGGGGATCGTCCTGACCCAGGGATCGAACCCGGGTCTCCTGCATTGTAGACAGATGCTTTCCCGTCTGAGCCATCACTCGGTAAAGGCAAACCACTTCTCAAAATGAAAGTTCACTTTCATAAGACGTCCAATCTGCTGTTCTATGACTATAGATGAAATATACATCATACTCAATTTTTTTTTTCTGATTTACACAAAGATCTAATATAGGACTTTAGGGACCATATTAAAGAGATGGATTTCTTTTCAGACAATATTGTATTTGATGTTAATTCACCTATAATTAACTTCTTAAAGAATTCTGAATACTAGAGTATAAAGACATTAATTAAAAAATAAAATACACATGCAATTTACACTACTTTTTTTATAGTTCTTTCATTATTGAAGCTTCCTCATTCCTACTTTATCTATGGTAGAATCACCGAGAGTAATTCAGTATCAGATGATGTACCTGGGTTGGTTTTATCAGGAGAAGTTTTAGATCTCTTTTCTTTATATTCAGGAATCAGTTGGCAAAAGCTATGTATTAAAAATGTGATAAATAATATTTTAACACTGATATGAAAAACAACTACCAAATTCTTAGATCACTTCAGACAATGTCAGAGGTGATATCAAAACTTTAATTGTCATATACATTTCAAGATTCTAAGTTCTGTAAACTTTTATTTAGCATGTAGTAAAGGAGAAAGTAAAGGTATATTTTCACCCTGCTGATTTAACTTATATGCAGAGTACATAATGAGAAAGACTGGGCTGGATGAAGCACAAGCTGGATTCAAGATTGCCGGGAGAAATATCAATAACCTCAGATATGCAGATGACACCACCCTTATGGCAGAAAGTGAAGAAGAACAAAAAAGCCTCTTGATGAAAGTGAAAGAAGAGAGTGAAAAAGTTGGCTTAAAGCTCAACATTCAGAAAACTGAGATCATGGCATCCGGTCCCATCACTTCATGGCAAATAGATGGGGAAACAGTGACTAACTTTGTTTTTTTGTGGGCTCCAAAATCACTGCAGATGGTGATTGCAGCCAGGAAATTAAAAGACACTTACTCCTTGGAAAGAAAGTTAGACCAACTTAGCATATTCAAAAGCAGAGACATTACTTTCTCAACATAGGTCCGTCTAGTCAAGGTTATGGTTTTTCCAGTAGTCATGTATGAATGTGAAAGTTGGACTATAAAGAAAGCTGAGCACAAAAGAATTGATGCTTCTGAACTGTGGTCTTGGAAAAGACTCTTGAGAGTCCCTTGGACTGCAAGGAGATCCAACCAGTCCATCCTAAAGGAAATCAGTCCTGGGTGTTCATTAGAAGGACTGATGTTGAAGCTGAAACTCCAATATTTTGGCCACCTGATGCGAAGAGCTGACTCATTTGAAAAGACCCTGATGCTGGGAAAGATTGAAGGCAGGAGGAGAAGGGGACAACAGAGGATGAGATGGTTGGATGGCATCACTGACTCAATGGAAATAATTTTGGGTAAACTCTGGGAGTTGGTGACGGACAGGGAGGCTTGGCGTGCTGCCGTCCATGGGGTCCCAAAGAGTCGAACATGACTGAGCAATTGAACTGAATTGCAAGGAGAAAGAAAAGGAAGATGAAGTAGTCATGAACTCAGGGCAGTACAACTCCAATAATTAACTAGACTTAGCTTAGCATTGGAGAAGGCGATGGCACCCCACTCTAGTACTTTTGCCTGGAAAATCCCATGGATGGAGGAGCCTGGTAGGCTGCAGTCCATGGGGTCTCTAGGAGTCGGACACGACTGAGCGACTTCACTTTCACTTTCCACTTTCATGCATTGGAGAAGGAAACGGCAACCCACTCCAGTGTTCTTGCCTGGAGAATCCCAGGGACAGGGGAGCCTGGTGGGCTGCCGTCTATGGGGTCGCACAGAGTAAGACAGGACTGAACCGACTTAGCAGCAGCAGCAGCAGTTTAAAAAATGCTTTGCAAGTAGTTTGTAAATAAAGTTAGTTGAGATATACCTTGTTCCTGGCTTCTATATTGGTGTCTCAGGAAAGCAGCTTTGCTGCGAGTGATATATTCTGGCAAAAGACAGTGTAGTGGAGAGTGGTGTTCCCACAGACGTCCATGACATTTGGGTCGGCACCATGCTCCAGCAGAAGAGTCGCACACTCCTCTTCTTGGCATTCTATGGCCTGTCTGTGATGCACCAAGAAACAGAGTGTAAATTCTAGGAATTCAAAGTAAACAGTACACAAGCTTTACTGGTTTGCTATATCTAAATGAGATGAATTCACTTTTAGTCTCAGTAGTTAAATCACATCCACCTCGTGTGGACGCAGCTCGCTGCCCCATACCTTCATCAGTGCTGTCCTGTTTTCATTGTCACAGAGGTTAAGCCGACATTTTCTCTCCCGGAGCAGAGTGACCACCGCTGAATGGCCATTGGCACAGTCCAAGTGGAGGGCAGTCCTATGAAAGCAAGAGGAGTTTTCAGGAAACTCTAGTGTTACTGTTTCAAAACAAACAATTGTTCCTGTGATTGAAAACATTCAATAGCATGCTATTCCTATCCCTCTAAAACAAATATTTTGTTTCCTTCTGGAGAAATAACATTATATATTAGCATTAGCTCTTCTTAATACAGTAATGAAAGAACAATTTACTTGAATAGAATGACCATGACCTTGAGATTCAGCTCAACTTGGGTTTGAATTTGACTTTCACTCTGTCACTTAGCTGTCATTCAGCCTCTCTGTGCCTCAATTTCCTCATCAACAAAATAGAGAGAGAGAAGTAGTTCTCTCACAGGACAGCACTGCCATGCTTAAATGAGATCCATGCAAAGAGTTTAGAACCGTTCCTGGCACAGGTAACAGCTCAGTAACTGTTAGGTAATATAATCATAATTATTGCTGCTGCTGCTGCTCCTGCTAAGTCACGTCAGTCGTGTCCAACTCTGTGCGACCCCATAGATGGCAGCCCACCAGGCTCCCCCATCCCTGGGATTCTCTAGGCAAGAGTACTGGAGTGGGGTGCCATTGCCTTCTCCGATTTTACAAGGACAACCTCTCAATGAAGTCAAAGGATATCATACCACATTTTGCAGATACATTTTGAGGATTAGAGACAACACTGTGCTTCAGTGATTCTAATACCTTCATTTTCTGACATTTTAACGTCTCTGACATTGGAATGAAATTTATAATGCACAATGTCTGTACAGCTATAATTGGTAGCATTTTTGTTTGCTCATTTCTCATTTTTCCCATTGATCTAATTACCATAAAGTCTTTTTCTCTAAGGTTGCTTCTTTTTAATTAAAATATAAATGCTGCATATTACATATTATTATATATTACAGGTACACAACATAGTGATTCACAATTTTTATAGGTCATACTCCATTTTAAGTTATTATATGATATTTGCTATATTCCCCATGTACAATACATCCCAGTAGCTTGCAGGATTTTAGGTCCCCCACCAGGTATTGAGCCCTGGGCCCACAGAACTGAGTTTTAACTACTGGATGTCCAAGGAACTCCATAGACTCCCTTGACTTCTGAAAAGGCTGAAAGTTGTCAGAAAATATCAATCCTCAAATAAAAAAAAATCTAAAAAAAAATTGAAAGTGAGAAATAATTTTTATCTGTGCCACATTCCTATTAGTGTCAAAAAGACAAGGCCTGTCTGCTAATCTGACTTGCCTATAGACAGCTTGATCTACAGAGAGTTTTAAAATTTTTGTGTTGTTAAAATGTTAAATCAACATCCAGATTTCTTTTCTTTTGTGTGTGTGCCGAAATCCAGGAAACTCCAGAATTCTTACTTTTGAAATCATTCTTAGAAAGGTCTTTGGGGTGGGAGGGAGGCTCACAAGGAAGGGGATATATGTATACTTACAACTGATTTATGATGCTATACAGCAGAAAACAACACAACATTGTAAAGCAATTATTCTCCAATTAAAAAAAAAATAAGGTTAAGAAACAGTAGAAATAGAAAAAAGAGAAGGTCTCTGTCAGCAGATAAAAAATGTATAAATAGGAATCTGAGTTTTATTCTGGTACTTTTCTCACTGTGCATATTTGAAATGTTTGATTCATACTCTATCTGAAACTTTTTGGTGAGATAAAAATTGAGTTACTTTTCTCTTTTACCAGGTTATTTCTCCACCATCTACACACAGTTTATCATTTCTAACAGAAAAGGTCATCATTTTCAAGTTCTAAAGTTTTACATTCATTTGGGTGTTTGGGCATTCTGGTCCATTCATGTATCTATCTTTTCAGTTGTTAGTAAATGAACACTTTGTGGGCACTTATAGCACATTTTGATATCTACAAGGGCAAATCTTCCTCTACTATACAAAGCTTTTAATTTCATCACAACAATTAAAGACAGCATAGGTAACCTAAAATCTTTAAAACCATGAAATGTTGATTTGCTTTAAATATAGAAAGACCATACATCCTAAGAAAATGTCTTCCTATTCAAGGACACAGCCAGCTTCCTACTCCAAAGCTGTCTTCTAAGGTCCTTCAGCAAAGAACACATATACCTAAGGGTACACTGATATAAAATGGATATTGAATTGTATCTGAAGAATTTTTAATCCAGAAGTTGATTTGGCATGGGAATTATTTTGCTCACTATGCAGTTTTCTGTAATATATAACCTTACGGTATGAAAAATATATATATTTAAAATATTGACAACATCAGAAATCTGTCCACAGATTGTGGATCCATGATCCACAATAGGTGATCCCTGAAGAAGTGTTTTCATAAATCACATGAGAAAAAATGTGAGAGCCAGAAAGTTCAGAAGATTTCTTGAAGGCTATATAACTTAGGAGCTTTTACTCATGAGTACATCATGCTAACCCATGCAAATAAAAAGTAGAAGGAAGAAAGGAAAAACAGATGCTATTCATGTTTCATTTCATTTCTGTGATTATCAACATTCAGTTAAATGACTTCAAAACTATTAGTAAAACTCTATAAGGGGAGTTATAAGTGGGTCCAAAACCAGCTAAGGCTTTTTGCTGCCTATAAAGTCTGTGGGGTGCTGGATCCCAGGAAGGTATCCAGGAGCCTTGGAAGGGAAACTCACAGGCGGGATCTCTTCCAGGCCCTTCCACCCCTCTTACCTGTTCATCTTCTCCCTGTCGTACAGGCCATTTTCCCCAAACAACAGAGCATGCTGCACTTTGGCTACGTTGCCCAAAATGGCAGCTTTGTGGATCTTTCTGAGGTCTTTATCTCGGATGGGGTACCCGGGCTGGAAGTTGATTCCATGACCTCTGTCTTTCATGGGTTGATGGAGGAGCCAAAGGGCGGCACACCCTTCTTACTCCCAAAGCCAAATGTCTTCTTCATCACAGAGCCTATGGACTCCAAACACACCTCACCTCTCCCTCAGCTCTTCACAGTCCCCTAAACCCAACACGAGCACTACAGGTAAGCCAGAGCCGTCCCACCACAAACTCCCAGATGGGAAGCTCAACGGTTTGGAATCTCTCATCACAGAATGATCGTTGCTAAGCAACATCTCTAAACACATTGCCCATGAGCACAGAGCCCTGGCGTGCCAGCCCAGTGCTCATATGCAAGAACTGTAAGTTTATTTCCTGAATGAAACAAACAATATCAATAAACCTTTACCTAAACTAAGAAGGAAAGAGAGGAAACTGAAATACAGAAATGAAAGTGACATTATAACTGTATAACTGTCAAAATAACTATAGTATCCAAAGCAATCTACAGATTCAGTGCAATTTCTATCAAATTACCAATGGCATTTTTCACACAACTAGAACAAAAAATTTTACAGTGTGTATGGAAACAAAAGACCCCAAATAGACAAAGCGATCTTGAGAAAGAAAAGCAAGAGCCGACAGAATAAGGTACCCTGACTGCAGACTATTCTGCAAGCTTCAGTAATCAAAACAAAGTACTACCACAAAAAAAGAAATATATTGAATGATCAATGGAACAAGACAGAAAGTCCAGTGAGAAACCTACTTACCTGTGGTCAATTAATCTAGGATAAAGGAGGCAAGACTATACAAAGAAGAAAAGACAGCCCCTTCAATGAGTGGTGCTGAGAAAACTCAACAGCTACATGTATAAGAAGGACATTAGAACACTCCCTAATATCATACACAAAAATAAACTCAAAATGGATTAAGCACCTAAATATAAGACAGGTCCTGTAAAACTCAGAGGAGGATATAGGCAGAACACACTGTGACATAAATTACAGCAGGATCTTTTTTCATCCACCTCTTAGAGTAATGAAAATAAAAACAGAGATAAGCAAATGGGATATAATTAAATGTAAAAGCTTTTGCACAGTGCAGGAAATCATAAACAAGACAGACGACAACCCACAGAATGGGAGACAATATTTGCAAATGATGCAATTGACAAGGGATTAATCTCCAACATATTCAAACAGATCAAAGAGCTCAATATCAAAAAACAAACAACCTGATCAAAAAATGAGTATAAGATCTAAATACACATTTCTGTAAGGAACACCTACAGACGACCAAAAAGCACATGAGGGATGCTCAGAAAGGATGCTCCACATCACTATTATAGAAATGCAGAGATACTATAATAAGGTATCATTTCATACCAATCAGAATAGCCACCATCAAAAAATATACAAACAATAAATGCTGGCGAGAGTGTAGAGAAAAGGGAATCCTTCTACACTGCTTATGGAATGCACCTAAGTACACCCAGTATAGAAAACTCTATAAAGATTGCTATAAAAACTAAATATAGAGTTACCATATGATTCAGAAATCTCAGTCCTGGGCATATATCTGGAGAAAACCATAATTCAAAAAGGTACATGCACCCCAATGTTCACTGCAGAACTATGTACAATAGCCAAGACATTGAAGCAACCTAAATGTCCATCAACAGAAGAATGGATAAAGAAGATGCAGTATACACACACACACACACACACACCAATGAAAATGGAATATTACTCAGCCATAAAAAGAAATAATAATGGCATTTGCAGAAACACAGATGGATCTTGAAATCACAATACTAAATGAGGTAACTCAGAGAAAACCAAGTATCACAGCACTTAAATGTGGAATTTAATAAAAATAAACTTATTTACACAACAGAAACCAACTCAAAAGATCTGAAAATCAAATTATGGTTATGACAGGGGAAACATGAGGGGAGGGACAAATTAGGAGACTGGAGTTAACATATATACACTATTTTCTAGTAGTCATGTATAGATATGAGAGTTGTACAATAAAGAAGTCTGACTGCCAAAGAATGCTTTTGAACTGTGGTGTTGGGAGTAGACTCTCAAGAGTCCTTGGACTGCAAGGAGATGAAACCAGTCAATCCTAAAGGAAATCAATCCTGAATATTCATTGGAAGCACTGATGTTGAGGCTGAAGCTCCAATACTTCAGCCACTTGATGTGAAGAGCTGACTCATCAGAAAAGACCCTTGTGCTGGGAAAGATGGAAGGCAGGAGGAGAAAGGCGACAACAGAGGACGAGAGCATTGGATAGCATCAGCAACTCAATAGGCATGAATTTGAGCTAACCCCACAAGATAGTAGAGGACAGAGGAGGCTGGCGGGCTGCAGTCCATTGGTCACAAAGTTGGACACTACTGAGTGACTAACACTTTCACTTTGAATATGGAAAACTTAACAGTGCTGATTTTTAAATCACTTAAGTTAGCTGCAGAGAAAATACTTAGTATCAAAAGTACTTAGATGCTACTATTTAAAAGTAGTATTAGTACTACTTAAAACTAGTAGTTTTAAAATACCATACAAATTTTCATCATACACACAAAAATATTTCCCTTTAATAAAGATTTTCTCATCATGTTTAATGAGAAACAACTAAAATGTCATGAAAACAGTCCAGAAGGGAAATTTTCACTATTTATCTTTCAGATCATATACTTTTTCTTCAAAATCTGTACATATTCTTGTGATGTTTTCAAAAGCATGTCCTGAGACAGATTTGACCCATCTGTAGCTCCTAGAGGAGACAATCCATAGGACTCAGATTCAAATTCAGCAGCAGCTGGAAAGAAAACAAGGATTACATTCTTTATCTAAAATACTCGAGTTAACTCAGTATTAATAAAAACAAAACAAAACAAAAACATGATATATTTCTAAGTGCTCTGAAAAATGAAACATATCTATAAATGACAGAAAACAAAATACAGGATTACAATTATGTAATCAACCCATGGTCCCACATGTGGCTGAGTATCAGAGCTTCTGGCTTTCTCATTCTTCATTCATTTACTCAATAACTATCTGCTAAGGTGCTGTAACAAACACTGGAATTACAAGATGAAGGTGATCCAGTCACCCTGAGAAAGGATAATGCTATAAACTGTAAAAATAGATGAACAGACAATTTCCATACAGAGTCATAAATACTAAGACAGGTATACAAGATGGCACAAGGAACACTCAGAAGGGACAGCTGGCTTTGTGTCAATACTGCCAGCTTTTTGGTGGAGGTGCTATGGAAGTAGCTACCTGAAGGACAGGAAAAAGTACAAGAGTCAGAGGGGAGAAGCACGTACAAAGTCCAGAGGTGAGGAAAAAAATCTGTGGGATCCTACATAGTCTGGCTGGTTAGATGCACAGCTAAGCAGCAGAATAAGGTAGTAAAGAGATAAGACCAACTACTTTGGAAGGACCCAAATTGATGCAAGTGTTTGGAGCTTTTCCTGAGGGCAAGAGATAAACTAGTGACAAAGTCAGTGACACATAAATTATAAAGTCACCCATCAAGTGACAGCTATGCAAACATAACTCCTTGAGTCTGGGTGTTCTTGCTTAACCACTACCAGACACTTGAGACATTGATGAACTTCATGCTTTCTGAGAATGGTGTCAGGGTGCAGATGGACAGTTCCACAGCAATGGCAGTAGTAGAGAAAGGATACAGCCAGAAATAAATAGAAATATATAGACCTTTTGAGATTTCTTTTAAACTATAGAACATGATGAATAAATGAGGAATAAGAATATTTTTCAATGTGACTGCTCATGCTTTCACATTTTTCATTAGCTATATATAAGAAAAAAATTAGCATAGTATCTGTTATCCAAACAATGGAAAGAGATGCCATTTATTGTTTACAGTGTATTTCAGAAATCAATATCTAAATTTAATTCATACATTTTGGCAACATACCTTCTCTTAGTTCTCTAGTTATACTCCTGTCCAACTCTTGTTGCATTTGAAATAAGTTAAATATTATTTATCTTTAAGTTAAGCAAGAGATAGTATCGTAGGAATGTTATACAGCTTACTAAATGTGATGTTTAAATAATACTTTTAGAGACTAGACCTAACTTGACGGTTACTTAAGTAGAAAAATAATCACATAAATAAAAAAATGCATTCCTACTTATTCCGCTTATAAATAACAGAGAACATATATATAGAACGTTAATCTGATAAATGGAGGAGGAAATGGCAACCCACTCCAGTGTTCTTGCCTGGAGAATCCCAGGGACGGCAGGGCCTGGTGGGCTGCCATCTATGGGGTCACACAAAGTCGGACACGACTGAAGCGACTTAGCAGCAGCAGCAGCAATCTGATAAAAAGTACAATAAATATCAGTCTATAGAGTACATATAATTTCAAAGAATTAGAAAATGACCCATGATCCTAGGAATGACCCACAAGATTACTATCTTCTCCCCCTAACAGCTCCTGCCCTACATACGTACTTCTGAGACCTTTATTTTGATTTCTAGGTTAGGATCCTGTTCAAATGGAGGAAGTAGTTTGAGTTGAATGTTATTAAGGAGAACACACCTGCAATTTTCTTTAAACTTTTCCATTTAACAAAAACACAGAAAGATGAGAAAATTATACACAAGAAAACAATGTGCCAGCAAGTTTTTATTCTAAAGATGTTTAGTGAGAAGGATTAACACATAACTGTTAGTTTCCAAACTATGTCCCATAGAAGGGGAAGGTCCCACAGGGGTCACTTCAGGGTTGAGGAACTGAGAAGTCACAAATGCAGGACCTCTGGCCACCCCTTTGGCTAAAAGGCTTTATACTTATCTCTTTTTTATATAATATGGTTCCACACAAAAAAAATTTTTTTAAGAAACTTTGTTTTCTTTGAAAAAAAAAAAAACAAAACAAAATTTTTTAAGGTATGAGAGTCATGATTTAGGCAAAGTTCATAATTCTACAAAAGAAGTAAGAAAGCCAATGACTTTCTTACTGAGTCCAGAGTCCTATGCCAGCTACTTCCTCAGATTAAGAAAAAAACATAGATTTTTAACTATAACGCAGAGAAAATGAATATGTAAAACCTTCTTGCATAGTTCAATAATGCTTGTGGCATGACATGACATAGTAGCTTTCTAACTAAATCATGTTTTAAAGACAAGAACAAGAATAAACTATTGTCAAACTCCTATATGTAGCAGTCATTTGATATAGTTAATTTATAAACCATACATTAAAAAAAAAAAAAAAAACATGACAGGGAACTTGAAGGAGAAAAGTTTCAAGGTGAGGATTTATACTCTTACCTTCCTTATGAGAGGTGAGGAGATTTACCTAACTGATGTGATTGCTTGGTTCCAAATCTCTACTTTGAAAAGATGTATGTGCCCACAGCACCATGGACTTGGGTGTGCAGTAGGCAGCCTGTGTCTGGGATGGGGGTCAAGCATTTGCTTCTTCTTCTTAGCCCTGCACGAGGAAGTGTCTGACTTGGGATGAAGTGTTTGGAGGCCCGCTGTGACTGCACAGCTAAAGCACGTCCTCCAGTTTCATAGCTCTCAAGTACTAAGACCCAGTGTAGATGCAGTGCTGTGAAAGAAACCTTGATTGCCCCCCTACTATGGTAAGAAGCCAAAGGAGAAAACAGGTTGAGACTGCATTTAACAAGGGCTACTTTTCCATGCATCACAAACATCAGGAAAACACCATTAAAACTATAAACCTGTGTGCACTGACTGAAATGGGTATTTTAATCACACTGATTGAACAGTGAAAACTGGTTGCAATTTAAAGACTCCCCATCATTGCTATCTTAGATACCATTCATCCAGGTGATGTCAAGATAGAGATAAAGTGAGCTTCATTTATAATGTTTAAAAGTTTGAATTAACTACAAATCTAGAAATATTCTACAAATGCTCAGCAAGATTTTTTTTTAATTTTAAATAAAAGTGCTATAGGTAAAATAGCAATTAAAGAAAATGACAAAAATGTCATTTTTGTAAGAAATGACAAAATTTATGTAAGAAAATGACAAAAAATGTTAAGCTAAAACTAGAAATTAATGTTTTGGTTTAGTATTGTAAGTTTATTTAATTCATAAAAAGGATTTATCTAGGATTCCTTTAAACAAAAAGTATCCATATGTGGTTAGTGTTTAGATGCTAGTGATTCACTTATGCTTAGAGGCAGAAAAACTTCATTGGGTACAGCAGAGCTTGGAAATGATTATGAACCATTGCCAACTGAAATCAATTAGAAAGGAAGTGAAACATCTGAAAGAATACTTTTGGATACTCGGCAATAAGATTTCATTTCTAAAGTATAATTTAAATGCAGCTTTTCAAGGAATTTAATAATTTAGTATGTATCTATTATTAAAATCAAGAACTCTGGGACAAAAAAAATCATAAAATTTCAGTCTCCTTTATTAGCACAGCTAATTGTGACTTTTACTTAATGTGCATTAAGTCAAATAAACAACTCAGAAGTTCACCAAATTAAAAACAAGGATCATTCATATCAGAATTCTGAAACCCAGTGGAGAAAATATAATAGAACTAACTTTGGTCAAGTAATTCTCCATGCTGTTATTCGGAGGGTGTGGAATTGAGGTAGGAAAACCTACATTTGCTCTTGGAGTAAGATTTCCATTGAGCACTAAAGGATTATTGAAATTTCCAACACAAGGGGGCTCCAGGACTGGCCTCGTGCTTAGAGTGCCAAGTAAAGATTTGTTCTGATCTTTCTCCACCTCAAGTTTGGTGCTGATCACTGCCAGCCTCTCATGAGTCCTGGGGAAGATGGAAAACACCAACATAATGATTTGCATTTTTAAAGTTGCCATATAGTAAATGGAATTCCCAATAAACTGTTTGAACACTGAAAACACAGAGCAGACCTCCTGTAAACAATGATAGTTGTAACCTTATTCTAAAGAAGTACACATGTGTCTAGGGCTCTTCAAGTAACAAGACACAGTTGGGAGAGGAGAGAAAGGGCATCAGAGAGAAAGGGAGGTGGCCTCCCAGTCACATCTGCTGCCCTCTGGGACACACCTGCCTCCAGGAAACAGTTCAGGGATTAAGAAACACCCCATCCCACAAAGCTACTTTCAAGCATTTGCTTTCACCACTTGTATACACGTTTCACTCACGACTTCTGAGAAATTAAGCTTTTGGCTCTAAGGAATCATCTAGATTCACAATCTAGAGGGGAGGACAAGAAAGTCAATGAGTGATTGAAAAGAGCTAAAACAGCCCCAGGAATAATTACAAGTATCCCGTGCTTTTTCACAGTTCACTTTATGTTACTTCACTTCTAGGAAAGGCCTACGTCAGCATCTCTTTTTGATAATTTAAAAAAAAAATTTTTTTTTTGAAGAGACTTTTTTATTTCATATAAAAAGGTTCAGTGTACGTTTTACAGTAAGAGGCATCACGCTCCCCAAGCAGGGAGACTGGCCTGACTGAGCTCCTTCCCTGGGAGCCACACCCCACATCTCAGTGTCAAGTCACCACAACCCTGAACCCTATATGGGAGCACCTGTGCTTCACTTGTACATATTCATTTTAGGCTTCAAGTAGCAGAATGTGCCCTCGGGTACCTGCTTCTTTGCTGTACACTGTTTTAGCTTATGAAAGGCTTCCTAGGAATGCTCTGCTTTCAGACAGTGGGAAAACTTGGACTAGGCACTGGGGGTGCCATCTGCCCTTTACATCCTCCACACCCCCCACCCTCAGTCAGGTCACCATTCTATTTCTAGACACTCTATGAAGTATCCTGTCTTTCACTCCTGTGTTAATTGCCCCCAGTTTCACAAGCATGCCTTTATGCAGTGTGCTGCTGCTGCTAAGTCACTTCAGTCATTTCCGACTCTGTGTGGTAAAACCCAAAAGGACCCAGTATTAACAGTTTGTCTTAGGGCGCCCTCTAGCAGTGACCATCTAGTTAGCTTTCACTTCCTACTAATCTTATGAACTGCGCTCTATAAAAATTAGGCTTTAGAAACAAATTAACGAACTAAATTTACTTTCTGTGATTCTGTGTTTTGACTTACTTGTCTAGTTTACCTTCCAATGACTTTCTAACTTCTAGTTCTACTAGGTAGAGTTGCTGATATTTTTCCAACTCTGCTGTATGAGAATCTTCTTGCAAAGTTTTCACCTTGGAGAGTTCAGATTCCAAGTCTTTAATTCTGAGATCCATTTGACTTCTTATGGAAGCATTATTCTCTTGTAACTGCTCTAAGTTCTCCCGAGAGCTGCTTGTTTCTAAGGCAAATTTAAAAAGATAACATTTTAAAAATAATCATTAACCTGGAAAATTATATTTTCTCCCTTTAGTTTTGAGTCAGTGATTCAGAAAGCAATTTTAAAGGTTAAAAAAAAAGAGCAGAAGTTTAAAATAATTATTGTCAATGTGAAGTGAATTAAACGTGAATTATAAAATTAAAGTGGAATTATGGCCATAGTGGTGCTTATATAATCTGATAATTCAAAGAACAAGAGGATCAACTTAAAATTTTAAAAATTGAACAAGACAACTTAAAAATAATTCAAGAGGATGGTACCAGTTCTAAACCACAATATTTTCTTTTCCTCCTAGTAGTCTTATTTTATTCCAATTGGTCTTATAAATGAAAGGATTCTCTAGTGAGAATCATTCTGATAGGTCAATTTGGTGATAACTGTGATGGAAACGGAAATATTTAATGGGAGAAATAAGTGTCCCCTTCCTTACAGAAAACTGCCAAGCCAACTGCTCTAAGGGAAGTAGAGGAAACACATAAGCTGTATAGATCCAAAACGTAATTTACAATGAGGTGAATTCAAGCACATGACAGATGAACAAATTAACCTGCAAACATAGGTTGACTGACTTTAATTTCTCTACAAGATCCTGTCTTGCCCTTTCTTCAATCTCCTGTTTATAGTGCTCTACTTGACTGTGTTCTATAATATTCATTTCTATATAACTTCTGAGGTTCACTATTTCTTGCTCCAACTTATTTTTATTCTTCTCTAGTTTTTCACATTTCTTTTGCATTCCTTTCATAGATAATAACTCCTTTCAAAGAACTTGATTTTTTGCATCCAGATGAAGACATTTTAAAGATGCAGTTTCCAGCTCTGCTGTAAGATTATCAATCTGCAAGAATAAAACAATACTGTTTGGTAATGAGGCAAGTGGACTGAACACAGCCTAACTCAAACCAGGACCAAATAGATACAATGGTATCTGTATTGTAGAATGTAGGACCAGGGATTACTCAGAGAATCAAGAAAGAAGTTCAAACCATCAAGAGTCACAAAATATATTCTTCACTGTCATAATCTTTGTCACACAACATTTGCCCTTGATATTACACTCTTTTCTATTTATTCTCCATAAAATGACTACAAGTCACCTCTTAGTACAATGTCTCTTACTCCTTCCCCCCATCTTAATGCCCCATGTTTTAAAGAATTTTGAGGGATATGGTATTGTTATCTAGGATTGAGTTAATAAATGATTCCCAAAAGAAGATTGTGAAAATAAGACTCTCATTAATAAATCTTATAAATATGGATTCTAATCCCATAAGTCTTTTTCTGAACTATGAATACTTTTGCTAATTTGAACTGCATTCCAAAGGAAAATAATTCAAAAGGTTAAAGAAATCTCATCTCCTAATAGCTTAGTGAGATGATCCATACATTTTTCTGAACAACAACAACAAAAAATGCCTCATTTTTGTAACCATTTGTTACTTTTCACAGAACAGAACATACCAAACAAAACAACAAACAAAATTTGTATGAATTTCAGTGACACTGAGTTGCAAAGAACTTTCCTTTAGACAGAATGATTACTCGGTAGGTCGAGGTGAGTGGAGGTGGTGGTATTGAAACTGTCTACACGTTCTTTGACACTTTTCTCTGAAATTCCCTCCCCTTAAATATGTGCTGGCCTCAGTAACTGATTTCAACTGGACAGAGTCTGAGGAAACTGACTTTTGCTCTGTGGGAAAGCCTACCCTTAGCATCAGTCACTATGCTGCGAAGAAGCCCAGACCACATATTGAGCACCTTGTCAGTGCCCTCACTGACCGACCTCAAATAATGTCCCATCCAAAAGCCAGCTCCAACTGCAAGACATGTGCATGAACTCATCTTCAGATGACTCTGGTCCCCACCTTCACGACATCCCAGCTGATGCCGATTGGAAAAGAAACGTGCTGGCCTCACTCACTGAGCCTTGCCCCAACACAACTTTTTGAACAAAGTAAATACTGTTTTGAGGCACTAGGCTTTGACGTGGTTTATTATACAATTTTCTGGCAGTAAATACCTGGCACAGATACTGATATTAAAAATGCCATTAAAAATAACTAAAAGATGTGAGAATGCCTTTCAACATGGAGGTAAGTGAGATCTGAATGGATGCAGAGAAAGAAATGAAAACCCAAAGGGCTTCATGACACTGTAAACTGAATCCTGATGGCCCTTAAAGAGGCTGCTGGTGACAGCTTCTAGGCAAGAGAAGAAAATGACACTGAAACACAGAGGAAAGGAGACTCTTGCTACAAACCAACTGAAAGTAACATCAATGAGAGGGATAAGCTATCAAAAAAAAAGGGGGGGGACTATTAAATATAAAGGATCCAGGCTCAATTATATTTGGGTTCAATATCTGTTATCTCTTTTACAGCATCTCCACATGTCCAGTGGTCACATGATGCTAAAAGAGAGAAACAGCTTCTGGGCTCAGATCAAATCTAGGGTGCTGTCAGGAAAACACGGTTTCAAGGTGAAGCCTATAGACTGTAAAACCCTTCATTAAGACCCTAGAAAGACTTAAGGTAGTGCCTCAAATATCTTTAAAGATCTTAAGGGCATAAGAATTTTAAAGGCATCATCCTACAAAGCTTCACAAGAAGCCCAAGGTGCAGAGCTTCTCTCAAAAAATATTTTGAGATATTTTTTGAGATATTTGAGGATACCAAATATTTTGGTATCCTCTCCAATGACGTGAACCCCAATCCAATTCACAGGACACTAAAAACTTTAAAGAGAAACTTTGCAGCAAAAACAAAAACAAAAACAAAAAACAGTGCTTGGCCTAATAGAGACCAAGACATACAAATGAGAATAGGCCTTTGGGATTTTCTTAGAAGTTCAACAAAGAGGAAGCTGGCTTAAGAAAAATGACTCAGCTACAAACAGAGGTCATTTCCTATGAAAAGGACAGCACACAGAGCTCAGAGGGTAAAGCAAAAATGAAGCACTCTTATGGGCAGGACAAAGTCCTCATCAAAGGGCTGGCAGCACCAAACTGGACCTCAGAGCTGCTATAGAATACGGTGCCTCCTGTTTCCCATTTCTGATTGGGAAAGCCTAGTCATTCAGCAGGATGGTGGGGGTGTGGGTGGCAGATAACTTGTCCCTTTAGTTCTCAAGTCTTAGTACTGAGAAGGTTGTGCTCACAGGGTCACACTCTAGAAATCACACTCAGAAACTTCATCTGCATGTGCCACCTGTACCTGATGAAGACCATAAGACCTGTAGTGAGCCTGGGCCTGACACTGTTAACAACTGACACTTGTGAGGGAACAGGTAGGGAAAAGGGTATTTTTCATTGGAAGGAATATAAAAAATTGTGGCCAGTGAGTAACTGTGCTAGTTTTTAAATGTACCCATTAGTTTTAAAAACTTTATTCTGTAAAAAATGGTAGAATATAGGCCAAGTATAAGTGACTTGCTCCTATTGAACAGAAGATGATGAAAATGATGCTGTGTGAACTGCAAAGCGAGGTTAGACAAGACAGCAGAGCTTCTGCCTGGCTCTCAACCTGGGAACCAGGCTCCATGTTGCGAGTAAGCCCAGGCTGCAAAGAGAGCCTAGGTTCAGGGTAGGTGTTTAACTTCTCTGCCTTCACCAAAGTCAAGCCAACCACAGACACCAACTATCAGATATGGGAATGAACACACCTTCACCCGATTCCAGCCCCCAGCCCTCGAGCTGCCCCACCTGAAGCTGAGGGGACGAGAAGCCAGCCATCCTGGCCACCTTTTCCTAAGTGTAGATTTTGAACGAAACCAATGTTGTTTATTGAAGCCACTGAACTTAAAGCTGATTAGGAAAAAACAGAAAAATAGATTTTTGAAAAAGAGAAAATAAACATAACTTAAATGCAGGTAGAAACCGGTCTCCTATAAACTGGAATATGATAAAAGGTGAGATTTTTAATCACAATGTTGATGAGAAGAAGCATATAACTAGAAGGAAGACTTAAGAACTATTCAGGAAGAAGTTTTTTCAGGGTTCCCTTCAATTACAAATTCTTACAAATAGGCAGGTGTGACTCCTTAGAATTTCTGCTCAAGTTTGAAAGCAATGAAGACTAGTAAGCAATGAGACATATGATTTGAACTGTAAGAAATAACTAGAAATAGTTTAATTACCAAAGTCAGACTTTTGACCTCATCTCAATTTACTAAAATTCTAAAAGAGATGAGTAGCTTTGAGTAGTTACTAATCTAGAACTCAATCTGCATTGTCCTCTCCTCAGAGAGAGGAGAACACCACGAGATGCCACTTCATACTTGCTAGGATGGCTATACTCACAGAGACAGGTAATGACTAGTGTTGACAGGAATGTATAGAAATGGGAACATTTTACATACTTTGGATAAAAATATAAAATGATGCAGCCATGCTGGAAAACAGTATGGCAGGTCTTCAAAAGGTTAAACAGAGTTGCTGTGTAATACACCAATTCTGTTCAAAACTGTATTCCCAAAAGAAATGAAAAAATATGTTCACACCAAAACTGAAACATAAATGTTCACAGCAACATTACTGACATTGGCCAAAAAGTAGAAACAACCCCAAAGGTCCATAAGATGATGAATGGATAAATAAAATGTGGTATGTCCATACAATAAAATATTATTGAGCAATAAAAGCAAGGAAATACTGATACATGTTAGATGTACCTTGAAAATATTATGCTAAATGAAAGAAGGCAGTCACAAAAGATACCATATGGTGTGATTCCACTGACATGAAATGTCCAGAAAAGGGACATGTACACAGTTAGGGAGTGGAGTCATGGTTCCTTCAGGCTGGGAAGATCAGCAAAAAAAAAAAAAAAAAAACTGGCACAGGGTGATTTCTTTGGAGGGTGATGAAAATGTTCTAATGTGGTAATGCCTGTATAATTCTTTAAACACAATAAAGTTACTGAAGTGTACAGTTTAAACGAATGAACTGCATGGTATGTTCATTAGATTTCAACAAACCTGTCACCAAAAACAACAGATGCTTTGGGGTCATTAATGCTTTGCTGCTCAGCTTCAGATCACCAGCCAGGGTTCAAGACAGAGAGAGTCAAGAGTGTGTCCTTTTATCTCAAAATGATATAGGGAAAAGCTGTCTTTTTTACTGGTGTCCAACCTAAAAAAATGAATAGACAAATCTGTGTTTCACTGCCCAAAGCATGGAATGATTTTTATTTCCCCAAATTAAGTGATTTTGGGGTTCTAAACTGATTAAAAATTACCTTATGTATTAGCATATTAATTTGAATATCCATTTCAGTTTGCCTGGTTTTTAAATCTCCGTGAAAATTAAGCTCTCCATGTTCATATTCATTTAACTTCCTTCTTGTCATTTTTAAGAGTTTCTTAAATCTGTAGAAATGTATAGAATGAGTAAGTTATTTAAAAGCAGATATTTAATAATTAAACAGATATATGTTCTATCAGATAAAACAAACCAATCTATAAATTATAATCCTTTCTCATTGTTCAAACTTAATATTCCTTGAAAGCATAATAACTAAATTCTAATCTTAGATTATGAAGAAAAATTTTTATCACATTTAAATATATTGTGTGTGATATATGTAATATATGAGTTCGTATAAATAAGTTAACATCAATTTTTAGCATGCTAGTGTGAAATATCAATTTATTATTAAATATTATTATAAACCAGAGATCAGTATTCAAAATAAAATTGAAGAGATATTATATATGAATGTTTTCTGAAAAGACACAAGACACATTTGTTCCTACTGACCACAACCTCTACAAAAAGAAAAGGAAGTAGATACAAAAAACCAACAAGATTCTTACTCAAATTGAAAAAAAAAAATGGAGCCTGAGTTAAGCAGGAAATAACCCAGGCTGAGAGTTTTAGAAGAAAGGAAATCAGAAGAGAGAGAGGGGTTACCAGTCTCTTCAAGACTGTTTTAAGAGATGTAGAAATCTTGCCTAGCACATTGTTAACAAAATGCAAAGCAATGTAGAGAAAATTAAAAGAGAAAAATATTAATGAGAATCAGAGAAGAATCCTTTGTATAATCATCCCTTGGCATCCACAGAGGACTGGTTCAAAAATCCCCCAACACTCCGTGGATACAAAATCCATGGATGCTCAAGTTTCCCTAAGGACATCTTCCCTATATTTTCAGTCATCCCTAGATCACTTACATTATCTAATACAATGTAAACGCTTTGTAAATAGTTATAAATACAGTGTAAACACTATGGAAATAGTTGCCAGCTTGAGACCAATCCAAGTTTTGCTTTTTGGAACTTTCTCAATTTTTTTTTTCCCTGAATACTTTTGATCTTGGGTTGGCTGCATCTTTAGATGATGAGGCTTAACTGCACTCAGCAAAAAAAAAAAAAGAAGAAGAAGAAGAAGCAGTTTTTTTTATCTTACTGATCAAAACATGGTCACTAATTTTATTATTCTTTAAGTTACACATATATTTTTGTATGTACATTTTACAACTAAAATTTTGGGGCAAAAAGAAAATATAAGCCAAATTAAGATACTTTTTAATGTTGTTCAACAATAACACAGGTAGGATTTTAGATAATAAATTACTTGAATGATGAAGGGAAGGAACATAATTAAAAGAAGGTAGGATTACCAAAAAGAACAAAGATACTTTGCAGAAGTAAAATTTCAGCATAAATGATGAAGAAGAGAGTGACATTACTATATGCAGAGGCATGGTTGTTACTGTTTTAGAAATCATTACAGATAAGTATAGCACTGCTGCACTCAAAAACATTTCAGATTGTGGCTGACTTTCCACAGTAAACTTTGAAATAGGATAATGTGTTTAATTATGAAAATGCACATAAAATGAATTTGTGTCTAAGGTTTTAAATAAAATAAAATTATATTTATTAGTAGTTGAGATTATCATAAATATTAAAATCTTACCCAGTAATCTCTTTTTCTAACTCATTGTTTTTCTTCTTTTCTTGGTCCAAGCTATTTTCCAGAGATTATTTTAATTCAATGTATTTCTTTAATTGTTCCTTTTCATCCTCAGACTTAGAAAAAAAATTTAAGAAAATTATTTTAAACACCTAGAGAGACTTATATACTTTCTTAAAAATATTATTTCTCATGAGTTCACAAGTTAATATGAATTTATAGTAAACACAGTTTTTAAACCTGATTGATGCCAATAACAGATTTCAAAATTGATGACTTTTCCTAAACCAACTTAAAATGATTTTCATTTCATCATTTTTGTGGAATTTAAATTGCCAGCATTTATTTGTTAAAAATAGAGACTTTTACACAGAAAATATTAAATGTTAATGAAAGTTTTTTTAAACACTGCCTATATTTACATTTTACTTTCTAAAGATGCTCTAAAATCATTTTCATCAATGGTTCAAGATATTCCAGGTTTTGTTAAGTCACACCATACTAAAATAATCTTTGAAAAATTCCCATGCAACCCCCAACTCTTAAAAAAAGAAAAAATCCAACAAATGAAAAATACAGTCGTTCAGAAAAATGGTTCTATACAGACATAGTGTTCATTCTTAATGAAGAGAACAAACCACAATATTTAAAATGATTCATTCTCAGAAATCTCACAGAGAGATCTGGATTACAAAGGAAACTCAAAATTCTCAATCAAATAATTACTCAAATTTCTGGACTCAAATAGATGTTTGTGTACCAATGTTCAAAGCAGCATTATTAACGATAGTCAGAAGGTGGAATTTCATTGACAGATGAATGAATAAAACAAAATGTGGTATATATAAAATACTGCTTTTGGACTGTCACAATTTTTAAAATCTTACTATAAAAATCATTAAATTTATGAATTCAGTTGATTTCTTCTATAGAGGAATCAAAGCACTAGTAGCAAGCAGTATCAATAAAAATACAATAAGCTAATCAATGAGACTTTTCATATTGTCCAAAATATTCTTATATATTACTAGCAAAAAAATTAAAATCCTTTCTCAGTATGACAGAAATCAAGAGGTTGACTTACCATCTTGTACTTAACAGGTTTTTCTGAAGCTTTATGTTGATTCACTTATGCTTAGAGGCAGAAAAACTTCATTGGGTACAGCAGAGCTTGGAAATGATTATGAACCATTGCCAACTGAAATCAATTAGAAAGGAAGTGAAACATCTGAAAGAATACTTTTGGATACTCGGCAATAAGATTTCATTCTAAAGGTATAATTTAAATGCAGCTTTTCAAGGAATTTAATAATTTAGTATGTATCTATTATTAAAATCAAGAACTCTGGGACAAAAAAAAAATCAATAAAAATTTCATGTCTCCTTTATTAGCACAGCTAATTGTGACTTTTACTTAATGTGCATTAAGTCAAATAAACAACTCAGAAGTTCACCAAATTAAAAACAAGGATCATTCATATCAGAATTCTGAAACCCAGTGGAGAAAATATAATAGAACTAACTTGGTCAAGTAATTCTCCATGCTGTTATTCGGAGGGTGTGGGAATTGAGGTAGGAAAACCTACATTTGCTCTTGGAGTAAGATTTCCATTGAGCACTAAAGGGATTATTGAAATTTTCCAACACAAGGGGGCTCCAGGACTGGCCTCGTGCTTAGAGTGCCAAGTAAAGATTTGTTCTGATCTTTCTCCACCTCAAGTTTGGTGCTGATCACTGCCAGCCTCTCATGAGTCCTGGGGAAGATGGAAAACACCAACATAATGATTTGCATTTTTAAAGTTGCCATATAGTAAATGGAATTCCCAATAAACTGTTTGAACACTGAAAACACAGAGGCAGACCTCCTGTAAACAATGATAGTTGTAACCTTATTCTAAAGAAGTACACATGTGTCTAGGGCTCTTCAAGTAACAAGACACAGTTGGGAGAGGAGAGAAAGGGCATCAGAGAGAAAGGGAGGTGGCCTCCCAGTCACATCTGCTTGCCCTCTGGGACACACCTGCCTCCAGGAAACAGTTCAGGGATTAAGAAACCCCCATCCCACCAAAGCTACTTTCAAGCATTTGCTTTCACCACTTGTATACACGTTTCACTCACGACTTCTGAGAAATTAAAGCTTTTGGCTCTAAGGAATCATCTAGATTCACAATCTAGAGGGGAGGACAAGAAAGTCATGAGTGATTGAAAAGAGCTAAAACAGCCCCAGGAATAATTACAAGTATCCCGTGCTTTTTCACAGTTCACTTTATGTTACTTCACTTCTAGGAAAGGCCTACGTCAGCATCTCTTTTTGATAATTTAAAAAAAAAATTTTTTTTTTTGAAGAGGACTTTTTTATTTCATATAAAAAGGTTCAGTGTACGTTTTACAGTAAGAGGCATCACGCTCCCCAAGCAGGGAGACTGGCCTGACTGAGCTCCTTCCCTGGGAGCCACACCCCACATCTTCAGTGTCAAGTCACCACAACCCTGAACCCTATATGGGAAGCACCTGTGCTTCACTTGTACATATTCATTTTAGGCTTCAAGTAGCAGAATGTGCCCTCGGGTACCTGCTTCTTGCTGTACACTGTTTTAGCTTATGAAAGGCTTCCTAGGAATGCTCTGCTTTCAGACAGTGGGAAAACTTGGACCTAGGCACTGGGGGTGCCATCTGCCCTTTACATCCTCCACACCCCCCACCCTCAGTCAGGTCACCATTCTATTTCTAGGACACTCTATGAAGTATCCTGTCTTTCACTCCTGTGTTAATTGCCCCCAGTTTCACAGCATGCCCTTATGCAGTGTGCTGCTGCTGCTAAGTCACTTTCAGTCATTTCCGACTCTGTGTGGTAAAACCCAAAAGGACCCAGTATTAACAGTTTGTCTTAGGGCGCCCTCTAGCAGTGACCATCTAGTTAGCTTTCACTTCCTACTAATCTTATGAACTGCGCTCTATAAAAATTAGGCTTTAGAAACAAATTAACGAACTAAATTTACTTTCTGTGATTCTGTGTTTTGACTTACTTGTCTAGTTTACCTTCCAATGACTTTCTAACTTCTAGTTCTACTAGGTAGAGTTGCTGATATTTTTCCCAACTCTGCTGTATGAGAATCTTCTTGCAAAGTTTTCACCTTGGAGAGTTCAGATTCCAAGTCTTTAATTCTGAGATCCATTTGACTTCTTATGGAAGCATTATTCTCTTGTAACTGCCTCTAAGTTCTCCCGAGAGCTGCTTGTTTCTAAGGCAAATTTAAAAAGATAAACATTTTAAAAATAATCATTAACCTGGAAAATTATATTTTCTCCCTTTAGTTTTGAGTCAGTGATTCAGAAAGCAATTTTAAAGGTTAAAAAAAAGAGCAGAAGTTTTAAAATAATTATTGTCAATGTGAAGTGAATTAAACGTGAATTATAAAATTAAAGTGGAATTATGGCCATAGTGGTGCTTATATAATCTGATAATTCAAAGAACAAGAGGATCAACTTAAAATTTTAAAAAATTGAACAAGACAACTTAAAAATAATTCAAGAGGATGGTACCAGTTCTAAACCACAATATTTTCTTTTCCTCCTAGTAGTCTTATTTTATTCCAATTGGTCTTATAAATGAAAGGATTCTCTAGTGAGAATCATTCTGATAGGTCAATTTGGTGATAACTGTGATGGAAACGGAAATATTTAATGGGAGAAATAAGTGTCCCCTTCCTTACAGAAAACTGCCAAGCCAACTGCTCTAAGGGAAGTAGAGGAAACACATAAGCTGTATAGATCCAAAACGTAATTTACAATGAGGTGAATTCAAGCACATGACAGATGAACAAATTAACCTGCAAACATAGGTTGACTGACTTTAATTTCTCTACAAGATCCTGTCTTGCCTTTCTTCAATCTCCTGTTTATAGTGCTCTACTTGACTGTGTTCTATAATATTCATTTCTATATAACTTCTGAGGTTCACTATTTCTTGCTCCAACTTATTTTTATTCTTCTCTAGTTTTTCACATTTCTTTTGCATTCCTTTCATAGATAATAACTCCTTTCAAAGAACTTGATTTTTGCATCCAGATGAAGACATTTTAAAGATGCAGTTTCCAGCTCTGCTGTAAGATTATCAATCTGCAAGAATAAAACAATACTGTTTGGTAATGAGGCAAGTGGACTGAACACAGCCTAACTCAAACCAGGACCAAATAGATACAATGGTATCTGTATTGTAGAATGTAGGACCAGGGATTACTCAGAGAATCAAGAAAGAAGTTCAAACCATCAAGAGTCACAAAATATATTCTTCACTGTCATAATCTTTGTCACACAACATTTGCCCTTGATATTACACTCTTTTCTATTTATTCTCCATAAAATGACTACAAGTCACCTCTTAGTACAATGTCTCTTACTCCTTCCCCCCATCTTAATGCCCCATGTTTTAAAGAATTTTTGAGGGATATGGTATTGTTATCTAGGATTGAGTTAATAAATGATTCCCAAAAGAAGATTGTGAAAATAAGACTCTCATTAATAAATCTTATAAATATGGATTCTAATCCCATAAGTCTTTTTCTGAACTATGAATACTTTTTGCTAATTTGAACTGCATTCCAAAGGAAAATAATTCAAAAGGTTAAAGAAATCTCATCTCCTAATAGCTTAGTGAGATGATCCATACATTTTTCTGAACAACAACAACAAAAAATGCCTCATTTTTGTAACCATTTGTTACTTTTCACAGAACAGAACATACCAAACAAAACAACAAACAAAATTTGTATGAAATTTCAGTGACACTGAGTTGCAAAGAACTTTCCTTTAGACAGAATGATTACTCGGTAGGTCGAGGTGAGTGGAGGTGGTGGTATTGAAACTGTCTACACGTTCTTTGACACTTTTCTCTGAAATTCCCTCCCCTTAAATATGTGCTGGCCTCAGTAACTGATTTCAAACTGGACAGAGTCTGAGGAAACTGACTTTTGCTCTGTGGGAAAGCCTACCCTTAGCATCAGTCACTATGCTGCGAAGAAGCCCAGACCACATATTGAGCACCTTGTCAGTGCCCTCACTGACCGACCTCAAATAATGTCCCATCCAAAAGCCAGCTCCAACTGCAAGACATGTGCATGAACTCATCTTCAGATGACTCTGGTCCCCACCTTCACGACATCCCAGCTGATGCCGATTGGAAAAGAAACGTGCTGGCCTCACTCACTGAGCCTTGCCCCAACACAACTTTTTGAACAAAGTAAATACTGTTTTGAGGCACTAGGCTTTGACGTGGTTTATTATACAATTTTCTGGCAGTAAATACCTGGCACAGATACTGATATTAAAAATGCCATTAAAAATAACTAAAAGATGTGAGAATGCCTTTCAACATGGAGGTAAGTGAGATCTGAATGGATGCAGAGAAAGAAATGAAAACCCAAAGGGCTTCATGACACTGTAAACTGAATCCTGATGGCCCTTAAAGAGGCTGCTGGTGACAGCTTCTAGGCAAGAGAAGAAAATGACACTGAAACACAGAGGAAAGGAGACTCTTGCTACAAACCAACTGAAAGTAACATCAATGAGAGGGATAAGCTATCAAAAAAAAAGGGGGGGGGACTATTAAATATAAAGGATCCAGGCTCAATTATATTTGGGTTCAATATCTGTTATCTCTTTTACAGCATCTCCACATGTCCAGTGGTCACATGATGCTAAAAGAGAGAAACAGCTTCTGGGCTCAGATCAAATCTAGGGTGCTGTCAGGAAAACACGGTTTCAAGGTGAAGCCTATAGACTGTAAAACCCTTCATTAAGACCCTAGAAAGACTTAAGGTAGTGCCTCAAATATCTTTAAAGATCTTAAGGGCATAAGAATTTTAAAGGCATCATCCTACAAAGCTTCACAAGAAGCCCAAGGTGCAGAGCTTCTCTCAAAAAATATTTTGAGATATTTTTTGAGATATTTGAGGATACCAAATATTTTGGTATCCTCTCCAATGACGTGAACCCCAATCCAATTCACAGGACACTAAAAACTTTAAAGAGAAACTTTGCAGCAAAAACAAAAACAAAAACAAAAAACAGTGCTTGGCCTAATAGAGACCAAGACATACAAATGAGAATAGGCCTTTGGGATTTTCTTAGAAGTTCAACAAAGAGGAAGCTGGCTTAAGAAAAATGACTCAGCTACAAACAGAGGTCATTTCCTATGAAAAGGACAGCACACAGAGCTCAGAGGGTAAAGCAAAAATGAAGCACTCTTATGGGCAGGACAAAGTCCTCATCAAAGGGCTGGCAGCACCAAACTGGACCTCAGAGCTGCTATAGAATACGGTGCCTCCTGTTTCCCATTTCTGATTGGGAAAGCCTAGTCATTCAGCAGGATGGTGGGGGTGTGGGTGGCAGATAACTTGTCCCTTTAGTTCTCAAGTCTTAGTACTGAGAAGGTTGTGCTCACAGGGTCACACTCTAGAAATCACACTCAGAAACTTCATCTGCATGTGCCACCTGTACCTGATGAAGACCATAAGACCTGTAGTGAGCCTGGGCCTGACACTGTTAACAACTGACACTTGTGAGGGAACAGGTAGGGAAAAGGGTATTTTTCATTGGAAGGAATATAAAAAATTGTGGCCAGTGAGTAACTGTGCTAGTTTTTAAATGTACCCATTAGTTTTAAAAACTTTATTCTGTAAAAAATGGTAGAATATAGGCCAAGTATAAGTGACTTGCTCCTATTGAACAGAAGATGATGAAAATGATGCTGTGTGAACTGCAAAGCGAGGTTAGACAAGACAGCAGAGCTTCTGCCTGGCTCTCAACCTGGGAACCAGGCTCCATGTTGCGAGTAAGCCCAGGCTGCAAAGAGAGCCTAGGTTCAGGGTAGGTGTTTAACTTCTCTGCCTTCACCAAAGTCAAGCCAACCACAGACACCAACTATCAGATATGGGAATGAACACACCTTCACCCGATTCCAGCCCCCAGCCCTCGAGCTGCCCCACCTGAAGCTGAGGGGACGAGAAGCCAGCCATCCTGGCCACCTTTTCCTAAGTGTAGATTTTGAACGAAACCAATGTTGTTTATTGAAGCCACTGAACTTAAAGCTGATTAGGAAAAAACAGAAAAATAGATTTTTGAAAAAGAGAAAATAAACATAACTTAAATGCAGGTAGAAACCGGTCTCCTATAAACTGGAATATGATAAAAGGTGAGATTTTTAATCACAATGTTGATGAGAAGAAGCATATAACTAGAAGGAAGACTTAAGAACTATTCAGGAAGAAGTTTTTTCAGGGTTCCCTTCAATTACAAATTCTTACAAATAGGCAGGTGTGACTCCTTAGAATTTCTGCTCAAGTTTGAAAGCAATGAAGACTAGTAAGCAATGAGACATATGATTTGAACTGTAAGAAATAACTAGAAATAGTTTAATTACCAAAGTCAGACTTTTGACCTCATCTCAATTTACTAAAATTCTAAAAGAGATGAGTAGCTTTGAGTAGTTACTAATCTAGAACTCAATCTTCATTGTCCTCTCCTCAGAGAGAGGAGAACACCACGAGATGCCACTTCATACTTGCTAGGATGGCTATACTCACAGAGACAGGTAATGACTAGTGTTGACAGGAATGTATAGAAATGGGAACATTTTACATACTTTGGATAAAAATATAAAATGATGCAGCCATGCTGGAAAACAGTATGGCAGGTCTTCAAAAGGTTAAACAGAGTTGCTGTGTAATACACCAATTCTGTTCAAAACTGTATTCCCAAAAGAAATGAAAAAATATGTTCACACCAAAACTGAAACATAAATGTTCACAGCAACATTACTGACATTGGCCAAAAAGTAGAAACAACCCCAAAGGTCCATAAGATGATGAATGGATAAATAAAATGTGGTATGTCCATACAATAAAATATTATTGAGCAATAAAAGCAAGGAAATACTGATACATGTTAGATGTACCTTGAAAATATTATGCTAAATGAAAGAAGGCAGTCACAAAAGATACCATATGGTGTGATTCCACTGACATGAAATGTCCAGAAAAGGGACATGTACACAGTTAGGGAGTGGAGTCATGGTTCCTTCAGGCTGGGAAGATCAGCAAAAAAAAAAAAAAAAAAAACTGGCACAGGGTGATTTCTTTGGAGGGTGATGAAAATGTTCTAATGTGGTAATGCCTGTATAATTCTTTAAACACAATAAAGTTACTGAAGTGTACAGTTTAAACGAATGAACTGCATGGTATGTTCATTAGATTTCAACAAACCTGTCACCAAAAACAATAGATGCTTTGGGGTCATTAATGCTTTGCTGCTCAGCTTCAGATCACCAGCCAGGGTTCAAGACAGAGAGAGTCAAGAGTGTGTCCTTTTATCTCAAAATGATATAGGGAAAAGCTGTCTTTTTTACTGGTGTCCAACCTAAAAAAATGAATAGACAAATCTGTGTTTCACTGCCCAAAGCATGGAATGATTTTTATTTCCCCAAATTAAGTGATTTTGGGGTTCTAAACTGATTAAAAATTACCTTATGTATTAGCATATTAATTTGAATATCCATTTCAGTTTGCCTGGTTTTTAAATCTCCGTGAAAATTAAGCTCTCCATGTTCATATTCATTTAACTTCCTTCTTGTCATTTTTAAGAGTTTCTTAAATCTGTAGAAATGTATAGAATGAGTAAGTTATTTAAAAGCAGATATTTAATAATTAAACAGATATATGTTCTATCAGATAAAACAAACCAATCTATAAATTATAATCCTTTCTCATTGTTCAAACTTAATATTCCTTGAAAGCATAATAACTAAATTCTAATCTTAGATTATGAAGAAAAATTTTTATCACATTTAAATATATTGTGTGTGATATATGTAATATATGAGTTCGTATAAATAAGTTAACATCAATTTTTAGCATGCTAGTGTGAAATATCAATTTATTATTAAATATTATTATAAACCAGAGATCAGTATTCAAAATAAAATTGAAGAGATATTATATATGAATGTTTTCTGAAAAGACACAAGACACATTTGTTCCTACTGACCACAACCTCTACAAAAAGAAAAGGAAGTAGATACAAAAAACCAACAAGATTCTTACTCAAAATTGAAAAAAAAAAAATGGAGCCTGAGTTAAGCAGGAAATAACCCAGGCTGAGAGTTTTAGAAGAAAGGAAATCAGAAGAGAGAGAGGGGTTACCAGTCTCTTCAAGACTGTTTTAAGAGATGTAGAAATCTTGCCTAGCACATTGTTAACAAAATGCAAAGCAATGTAGAGAAAATTAAAAGAGAAAAATATTAATGAGAATCAGAGAAGAATCCTTTGTATAATCATCCCTTGGCATCCACAGAGGACTGGTTCAAAAATCCCCCAACACTCCGTGGATACAAAATCCATGGATGCTCAAGTTTCCCTAAGGACATCTTCCCTATATTTTCAGTCATCCCTAGATCACTTACATTATCTAATACAATGTAAACGCTTTGTAAATAGTTATAAATACAGTGTAAACACTATGGAAATAGTTGCCAGCTTGAGACCAATCCAAGTTTTGCTTTTTGGAACTTTCTCAATTTTTTTTTTCCCTGAATACTTTTGATCTTGGGTTGGCTGCATCTTTAGATGATGAGGCTTAACTGCACTCAGCAAAAAAAAAAAAAGAAGAAGAAGAAGAAGCAGTTTTTTTTATCTTACTGATCAAAACATGGTCACTAATTTTATTATTCTTTAAGTTACACATATATTTTTGTATGTACATTTTACAACTAAAATTTTGGGGCAAAAAGAAAATATAAGCCAAATTAAGATACTTTTTAATGTTGTTCAACAATAACACAGGTAGGATTTTAGATAATAAATTACTTGAATGATGAAGGGAAGGAACATAATTAAAAGAAGGTAGGATTACCAAAAAGAACAAAGATACTTTGCAGAAGTAAAATTTCAGCATAAATGATGAAGAAGAGAGTGACATTACTATATGCAGAGGCATGGTTGTTACTGTTTTAGAAATCATTACAGATAAGTATAGCACTGCTGCACTCAAAAACATTTCAGATTGTGCTGACTTTCCACAGTAAACTTTGAAATAGGATAATGTGTTTAATTATGAAAATGCACATAAAAATGAATTTGTGTCTAAGGTTTTAAATAAAATAAAATTATATTTTATTAGTAGTTGAGATTATCATAAATATTAAAATCTTACCCAGTAATCTCTTTTTCTAACTCATTGTTTTTCTTCTTTTCTTGGTCCAAGCTATTTTCCAGAGATTATTTTAATTCAATGTATTTCTTTAATTGTTCCTTTTCATCCTCAGACTTAGAAAAAAAAATTTAAGAAAATTATTTTTAAACACCTAGAGAGACTTATATACTTTCTTAAAAATATTATTTCTCATGAGTTCACAAGTTAATATGAATTTATAGTAAACACAGTTTTTAAACCTGATTGATGCCAATAACAGATTTCAAAATTGATGACTTTTCCTAAACCAACTTAAAATGATTTTTCATTTCATCATTTTTGTGGAATTTAAATTGCCAGCATTTATTTGTTAAAAATAGAGACTTTTACACAGAAAATATTAAATGTTAATGAAAGTTTTTTTAAACACTGCCTATATTTACATTTTACTTTCTAAAGATGCTCTAAAATCATTTTCATCAATGGTTCAAGATATTCCAGGTTTTGTTAAGTCACACCATACTAAAATAATCTTTGAAAAATTCCCATGCAACCCCCAACTCTTAAAAAAAGAAAAAATCCAACAAATGAAAAATACAGTCGTTCAGAAAAATGGTTCTATACAGACATAGTGTTCATTCTTAATGAAGAGAACAAACCACAATATTTAAAATGATTCATTCTCAGAAATCTCACAGAGAGATCTGGATTACAAAGGAAACTCAAAATTCTCAATCAAATAATTACTCAAATTTCTGGACTCAAATAGATGTTTGTGTACCAATGTTCAAAGCAGCATTATTAACGATAGTCAGAAGGTGGAATTTCATTGACAGATGAATGAATAAACAAAATGTGGTATATATAAAATACTGCTTTTGGACTGTCACAATTTTTAAAATCTTACTATAAAAATCATTAAATTTATGAATTCAGTTGATTTCTTCTATAGAGGAATCAAAGCACTAGTAGCATGCAGTATCAATAAAAATACAACAAGCTAACCAATGAGACTTTTCATATTGTCCAAAATATTCTTATATATTACTAGCAAAAAAATTTAAATCCTTTCTCAGTATGACAGAAATTAAGAGGTTGACTTACCAATCTTGTACTTAACAGGTTTTTCTGAAGCTGGTCAATTTTATCCACTTGCTTTTTGACTGTAGTTTGTAACTTGACATTTTCAATTTCAAGCCTAAAATGCAGATTTTAAAATAATTATTCTCGGGGGGGGAGGAGCCAAGATGGCGGAGGAGTAGGACGGGGAGAACACTTTCTCCCCCACAAATTCATCAAAAGTGCATTTAAACGTCGAGTAAATTCCACAAAACAACTTCTGAATGCCGGCAGAGGACATCAGGCACCCAGAAAAGCAACCCAACTCTTCGAAAGGAGGTAGGAAAAAATATTAAAGACAAAAAAAAGAGACAAAAGAGGGAGGGACGGAGTTCCGTCCCGGGAAGGGAGTCTTAAAAAGAGAGAAGTTTCCAAACACCAGGAAACCTTCTCACTGCCGAATCTGTGCCGAGCTTTGGTAGCACAGAGGGCAACATAACAGGGAGAAAAAATACATAAACAATTAAAACTTGCAGATTGCGAGCCCTACGGTAACTCCCCCAGTGGAGAAGCAGCGCAGACGCCTGCATCCATCATTAGCAAGCGGGGGCTGGGCAGGAGGCCTGGCGCGGGCTGCATTGCTGAGAGTAAGAATCTGGCCTGAATACCCTGAGCGCTATCTGAGCGAAATAATTTGGGCTAGCAAACCAGACTGTGGGATATCTACCACGCGAAAAGCCAGCCCTAACCTAAGACCGCCAGGCCCGCGCATGGAACAAAGGACTGAACAGAGATAGCCGGCTGCAGACCTTCCCCCTCCGGTGACAGGCAGCCAGAGCCGGAAGAGGGCAATCGCAGCCCCAGAGAGACATTATCTATAAAACTGTAAGCAGGCTTCTTTGCTAACTAAAACTTCTTGGGGGTCTGGACGGTTAACATCTGCCTGAGAAGGTGCACCGGTTTTACACCCAGATAACCAAGTGGCGGGGAGGCGATAAGTCGCAGCATTGGCGCTCGCCAAACACCTCATCACCTGAGCTGCTCGGACCTGGGAAGAGCACAAAACGCAGGCCCAACTGAGTCTGCGCCTCTGAGGACTACCCGAGTGCCTGAACCTGAGCGGCTTGGACCTGGGAGGTGCATGCAGCCCAGGGCCGGCCTCGGATTGTTCCCGGCGGAACAACCTAGAGTCCGAGCAGTGTGGACAGGGAGGCTACACACGCCGTGAGCGGGGGCAGACCCAGTGTGGCTGAGGCACTGCGAGCGCACGCCAGTGCTATTTGTTTGCAGCATCCCTCCCTCCCTCCCCACAGCGCGACTGAACAAGTAAGCCTAAAAAAAAAAAAAGTGTCCTCCACCGTGCCCTTTGTGTCAGGGCGGAAACCAGATACTGAAGAGATTAGCAAACAGAAGAAGATATAACAGAGGGAAACGCCTTGGAAGCTACAGGCAATAGATCAAAACCCTGTGGTTACTACGGACTACATAGGAAGGGGCCTATAGATCTTGAGAAATATAAGTCTGACCAAGGAACTAGCCAAAAATGAACTAAACCCACAACACCCACAAAAAAACCAAGAAAGTCCTAGATATATTTTTATTATTTTTACGATCATTCTTTCTTTTTTTTTTAATTAAAAAAAAATTTTTAAGTCCTCTATTGTTCCTTTAATTTTCACTTTTATAACCTATTACTTTGCAAAAAAAAAGACCCTATTTTTTTCTTCTTCAGCAAACTTCATATATATATATTTTATAATTTTTTGACCTTGTTTTTAGTTTTTTGTTTTTTGTTTTTGTTTTTTTCTTCTTTTCTTTAACATTGTATTTTTGAAATTCCAAACTCTATTCTAGATTTTTAATTTTCACTTTTTGGTATATGTTATCAATTTTGTACCTATAGTTTTTTTTTTTTATATAATTTCTGTGACTTTTTTTTTTCTTCTTCTCTGTTTCTTTCTCTTCTTCTTTTATATAAAATTGTATATCTGAAATTCCAAACTCTACTCTAGATTTTTAATTTATGCTTTTTGGTATTTGATATCAATTTTGTACCTTTATTTTCTTTATAATTTTTGTGACATTGTTTGTATTGGTTTGTTTGTTTTCTCTCTTTATTTTTCTTCTTCTTTTTTTTTTAACATTGTATTTTTGAAATTCCAAACTCTACTCTAGATTTTTAATTTTTGCTTTCTGGTATTAGTTATCAATTTTGTACCTGTACTTTCTTTATAATTTTCATGACCTTGTTTGTTTTTGTTTGTTCATTTTTTCTCTCTTTTTCTTCTTCTTTTCTTTAACATCGTATTTTTGAAATTCCAAACTCTACTCTAGATTTTTAATTTTTGCTTTTATGTATTTGTTACCAATTTTGAACCTTTAAGGACCCAATCTTCAGGACCCATTTTTCACTAGGGAGTGAGATTACTGGCTTGACTGCTCTCTCTCCCTTTGGACTCTCCTTTTTCTCCACCAGGTTGCCTATGTCTCCTCCCTAACCTCTCTCTACTCTACCTAACTCTGTGAATTTCTGTGTGTTCCAGACGGTGGAGAACACTTAGGGAACTGATTACTGGCTGGATCTGTCTCCCTCCTTTTCATTCCCCCCTTTTATCCTTCTGGCCACCTCTGTCACCTTCCTCCTTCTTCTCTTCTCTGTATAACTCCGTGAACATCTCTGAGTGGTCCAGTTGTGGAGTGCACATAAAGAAGTGACTACTGGCTAGCCCACTCTCTCCACTATTGATTCACCTCATCTCATTTGGGTCACCTCTAACTCCCTCCTCCCTCTTCTCTTCTCCATGTAACCCTGTGAACCTCTCTGAGTGACCGTCACTGTAGAGAAACTTTTCATCTTTAATGTAGATGTTTTATCAATGGTGCTGTATAGAAGGAGAAGTTTTGAAACTACTGTAAAAATAAGACCGATAACCGGAAGCAGGAGACTTAAGTCCAAAACCTGACTCAAGGAACTCCTGACTCCAAGGAACATTAATTGACAGGAGCTCATCAAATGCCTCCATACCGACACTGAAACCAAGCACCACACAAGGGCCAATAAGTTCCAAGGCAAGACATACCAAGCAGATTCTCCAGCAACAAAGGAACACAGCCCTGAGCTTCAAGATACAGGCTGCCCAAAGTCACCCCAAAACTATAGACATCTCATAACTCATTACTGGACATTTCATTGCACTCCAGAGAGAAGAAATACAGCTCCACCCACCAGAACACCGACACAAGCTTCCCTAACCAGGAAACCTTGACAAGCCACCTGTACGAACCCACACACAGTGAGGAAATGCCACAATAAAGAGAACTCCACAAACTGCCAGAATACAGAAAGGACACCCCAAACTCAGCAATTTAAACAAGATGAAGAGACAGAGGAATACTCAGCAGATAAAGGAACAGGATAAATGCCCACCAAACCAAACAAAAGAGGAAGAGATAGGGAATATACCTGATAAAGAATTCCGAATAATGATAGTGAAATTGATCCAAAATCTTGAAACTAAAATGGAATTACAGATAAATAGCCTGGAGACAAGGATTGAGAAGATGCAAGAAAGGTTTAACAAGGACCTAGAAGAAATAAAAAAGAGTCAATATATAATGAATAATGCAATAAATGAAATTAAAAACACTCTGGAGGCAACAAATAGCAGAATAACAGAGGCAGAAGATAGGATTAGTGAATTAGAAGATAGAATGGTAGAAATAAATGAATCAGAGAGGATAAAAGAAAAACGAATTAAAAGAAATGAGGACAATCTCAGAGACCTCCAGGACAATATTAAACGCTACAACATTCGAATCATAGGGGTCCCAGAAGAAGAAGACAAAAAGAACGACCATGAGAAAATACTTGAGGAGATAATAGTTGAAAACTTCCCTAAAAGGGGGAAGGAAATAATCACCCAAGTCCAAGAAACCCAGAGAGTCCCAAACAGGATAAACCCAAGAAGAAACACCCCAAGACACATATAAATCAAATTAACAAAGATCAAACACAAAGAACAAATATTAAAAGCAGCAAGGGAAAAACAACAAATAACACAAAAGGGAATTCCAATAAGGATTACAGCTGATCTTTCAATAGAAACTCTTCAAGCCAGGAGGGAATGGCAAGACATACTTAAAATGATGAAAGAAAATAACCTACAGCCCAGATTATTGTACCCAGCAAGGATCTCATTCAAGTATGAAGGAGAAATCAAAAGCTTTTCAGACAAGCAAAAGCTGAGAGAATTCTGCACCACCAAACCAGCTCTCCAACAAATACTAAAGGATATTCTCTAGACAGGAAACACAAAAACGGTGTATAAACTCGAACCCAAAACAATAAAGTAAATGACAATGGGATCATACTTATCAGTAATTACCTTAAACGAAAATGGGTTGAATGCCACAACCAAAAGACAAAGACTGGCTGAATGGATACAAAAACAAGACCCCTACATATGTTGTCTACAAGAGACCCACCTCAAAACAGGGGACACATACAGACTGAAATTGAAGGGCTGGAAAAAGATTTTCCATGCAAATAGGGACCAAAAGAAAGCAGGAGTAGCAATACTCATATCAGACAAAATAGACTTTAAAACAAAGGCTGTGAAAAGAGACAAAGAAGGTCACTACATAATGATCAAAGGATCAATCCAGGAAGAAGATATAACAATTATAAATATATATGCACCCAACACGGGAGCACCACAGTACATAAGACAAATGCTAACAAGTATGAAAGGAGAAATTAACAATAACACAATAATAGTGGGAGACTTTAATACCCCACTTACACCTATGGATAGATCAACTAAACAGAAAATTAACAAGGAAACACAAACTTTAAACGATACAATAGACCAGTTAGAACTAATTGATATCTATAGGACATTTCATCCCAAAACAATGAATTTCACCTTTTTCTCAAGTGCACATGGAACCTTCTCCAGGATAGATCACATCCTGGGCCATAAAGCTAGCCTTGGTAAATTCAAAAAAATAGAAATCATTCCAAGCATTTTTTCTGACCACAATGCAGCAAGATTAGATCTCAATCACAGGAGAAAAACTATTAAAAATTCCAACATATGGAGGCTGAACAACACGCTGCTGAATAACCAACAAATCACAGAAGAAATCAAAAAAGAAATCAAAATTTGCATAGAAATGAACGAAAATGAAAACATAACAACCCAAAACCTGTGGGACACTGTAAAAGCAGTCCTAAGGGGAAAGTTCATAGCAATACAGGCACACCTCAAGAAACAAGAAAAAAGTCAAATAAATAACCTAACTCTACACCTAAAGCAACTAGAAAAGGAAGAAATGAAGAACCCCAGGGTTAGTAGAAGGAAAGAAATCTTAAAAATTAGAGCAGAAATAAATGCAAAAGAAACAAAAGAGACCATAGCAAAAATCAACAAAACAAAAAGCTGGTTCTTTGAAAGGATAAATAAAATTGACAAACCATTAGCCAGACTCATCAAGAAACAAAGGGAGAAAAATCAAATCAACAAAATTAGAAATGAAAATGGAGAGATCACAACAGACAACACAGAAATACAAAGGATCATAAGAGATTACTATCAACAATTATATGCCAATAAAATGGACAACGTGGAAGAAATGGACAAATTCTTAGAAAAGTACAACTTTCCAAAACTGGACCAGGAAGAAATAGAAAATCTTAACAGACCCATCACAAACACGGAAATTGAAACTGTAATCAAAAATCTTCCAGTAAACAAAAGTCCCGGTCCAGACGGCTTCACAGTTGAATTCTACCAAAAATTTAGAGAAGAGCTAACACCTATCCTGCTCAAACTCTTCCAGAAAATTGCAGAGGAAGGTAAACTTCCAAACTCATTCTATGAGGCCACCATCACCCTAATACCAAAACCTGACAAAGATCCCACAAAAAAAGAAAACTACAGGCCAATATCACTGATGAACATAGATGCAAAAATCCTTAACAAAATTCTAGCAATCAGAATCCAACAACACATTAAAAAGATCATACACCATGATCAAGTGGGCTTTATCCCAGGGATGCAAGGATTCTTCAATATCCCCAAATCAATCAATGTAATACACCACATTAACAAATTGAAAGATAAAAACCATATGATTATCTCAATAGATGCAGAGAAAGCCTTTGACAAAATTCAACATCCATTTATGATAAAAACTCTCCAGAAAGCAGGAATAGAAGGAACATACCTCAACATAATAAAATCTATATATGACAAACCCATAGCAAACATTATCCTCAATGGTGAAAAATTGAAAGCATTTCCTCTAAAGCCAGGAACAAAACAAGGGTGCCCACTTTCACCATTACTATTCAACATAGTTTTGGAAGTTTTGGCCACAGCAATCAGAGCAGGAAAAGAAATAAAAGGAATCCAAATTGGAAAAGAAGAAGTAAAACTCTCACTATTTGCAGATGACATGATCCTCTACATAGAAAACCCTAAAGATTCCACCAGAAAATTACCAGAAAGAATCAATGACTATAGTAAAGTTGCAGGATATAAAATCAACACACAGAAATCCCTTGCATTCCTATACACTAATAATGAGAAAACTGAAAGAGAAATTAAGGAAACAATTCCATTCACCATTGCAACGGAAAGAATAAAATACTTAGGAATATATCTACCTAAAGAAACTAAAGACCTGTATATAGAAAACTATAAAACACTGGTGAAAGAAATCAAAGAGGACACTAATAGATGGAGAAATATACCATGTTCATGGATTGGAAGAATCAATATAGTGAAAATGAGTATACTACCCAAAGCAATTTATAGATTCAACGCAATCCCTATCAAACTACCAACAGTATTCTTCACAGAGCTAGAACAAATAATTTCACAATTTGTATGGAAATACAAAAAACCTCAAATAGCCAAAGCGATCTTGAGAAAGAAGAATGGAACTGGAGGAATCAACCTACCTGACTTCAGGCTCTACTACAAAGCCACAGTTATCAAGACAGTATGGTACTGGCACAAAGACAGAAATATTGATCAATGGAACAAACTAGAAAGCCCAGAGATAAATCCACGCACCTATGGACACCTTATCTTTGACAAAGGAGGCAAGAATATGCAATGGATTAAAGACAATCTCTTTAACAAGTGGTGCTGGGAAATCTGGTCAACCACTTGTAAAAGAATGAAACTAGACCACTTTCTAACACCATACACAAAAATAAACTCAAAATGGATTAAAGATCTAAACGTAAGACCAGAAACTATAAAACTCCTAGAGGAGAACATAGGCAAAACACTCTCCAACATACATCACAGCAGGATCCTCTATGACCCACCTTCCAGAATATTGGAAATAAAAGCAAAAATAAACAAATGGGACCTAATTAAACTTAAAAGCTTCTGCACATCAAAGGAAACTATTAGCAAGGTGAAAAGACAGCCTTCAGAATGGGAGAAAATAATAGCAAATGAAGCAACCGACAAACAACTAATCTCAAAAATATACAAGCAACTCCTACAGCTCAACTCCAGAAAAATAAACAACCCAATCAAAAAATGGGCCAAAGAACTAAATAGACATTTCTCCTAAGAAGACATACAGATGGCTAACAAACACATGAAAAGATGCTCAACATCACTCATTATCAGAGAAATGCAAATCAAAACCACTATGAGGTACCATTTCACACCAGTCAGAATGGCTGCGATCCAAACGTCTACAAATAATAAATGCTGGAGAGGGTGTGGAGAAAAGGGAACCCTCTTACACTGTTGGTGGTAATGCAAACTAGTACAGCCACTATGGAGAACAGTGTGGAGATTCCTTAAAAAACTGGAAATAGAACTGCCTTATGATCCAGCAATCCCACTGCTGGGCATACACACTGAGGAAACCGGAAGGGAAAGAGACACGTGTACCCCAATGTTCATCGCAGCACTGTTTATAATAGCCAGGACATGGAAGCAACCTAGATGTCCATCAGCAGATGAATGGATAAGAAAGCTGTGGTACATGTACACAATGGAGTATTACTCAGCCATTAAAAAGAATACATTTGAATCAGTTCTAATGAGGTGGATGAAACTGGAGCCTATTATACAGAGTGAAGTAAGCCAGAAGGAAAAACATCAATACAGTATACTAACGCATATATATGGAATTTAGAAAGATGGTAACAATAACCCGGTGTACGAGACAGCAAAAGAGACACTGATGTATAGAACAGTCTTATGGACTCTGTGGGAGAGGGAGAGGGTGGGAAGATTTGGGAGAATGGCATTGAAACGTAAAATATCATGTAAGAAACGAGTTGCCAGTCCAGGTTCGATGCACGATACTGGATGCTTGGGGCTAGTGCACTGGGACGACCCAGAGGGATGGTATGGGGAGGGAGGAGGGAGGAGGGTTCAGGATGGGAAACACATGTATACCTGTGGTGGATTCATTTTGATATTTGGCAAAACTAATACAATTATGTAAAGCTTAAAAATAAAATAAAATTAGAAAAATAAAAAAACTTAAAAAAAAAAAAAGAACATGAGAGGAAGAAAAAAAAAAAAGTAAAACATGCGATTTTTTACCATTGTTCTGTCTTTTCATGTACTAATGATATAACCTCAGTTTAAAATATGGAACTTTATGATTCTATCAGTGAATGATTGTTTTAAAATAAAATATCTGGTCTTACTTAAAAAAAAATAATTATTCTCACACATGATTTTTTTTAAGATTTTTTTTTTTTTTTTTTGACGTAGACCATTTTTAAAGTCTTTATTGAATTGACTGCAATATGCTTCTGTTTTATGTTTTTGTGTTTTGGCTGTGAGGCATGTGGAGCCCCAGCTCCCCAACCAGGAATCAAACCCAAACCCTCTGCCTTGGAAGGCATAGTTTTAACCCTTGGACTGTCACGGCATTCCTTCACACATAGATTTTTAAAATATCACATTGTTTTTGAACAGACATCTGCAGGTTCAATTACATAGATTCTTAGAATTTTGAAAAGTAGATGATTTGGCCACTGTACTGTTTTTCTATTTGTGACTAATTGCCTTCCCTAGTGGCTCAGATGGTAAAGAATCTGCTGACAATGCAGGAGACCCAGGTTCGATCCCTGAGTCAGGAAGATCCCCTGGAGAAGGGAATGGCAACCCACTCCAGGTTTCTTGCCTGGAGAATTCCATGGACAAAGGAGCCTGGACAGCTAGAGTCCATGGCGTTGCGGAGTCAGACATGACTGAGCAATTAAAACTTTCACTTTTCACTTGTGGATAATGTGCAAAATATGGAAATAATGGGGGAAAATTATGCATCTCAAAACAGCTCAAAGCTGAAATGTTACACAGCTTCACGATAATGTGCTTATTATCACTATTGATCTATTCTCATATTATACTGTTTATCTGCTTTATATTTATTTTGTATGCTGCTTTAAATCATACTTTTGGATGGGATCCTGTGTTCTCTCAGCATATCTCACAGCCTCTGTAAGTTGATTCTGTGCTTTTTGCAACTAAAAAAAAAAAAAAAAAGAAAGAAAGAAAAAACAACTTTTTAAACTACTAATAACCTGGTAAATCCGCCATCATTGGTTTTTGTGTCTTCTGTCTGCATATTGTTAACAGCTGCTTTCCTGCCATACAGCAGAGATGAGTTGTTACAACAGACATCTTACAGTCCACAAAGTGAAAATATTTCCTGTCTGCCCTCTGCAGGTTACTGACCTCTCCACTAGCACTCAAACACAACATCATCCACGCTTTAAATCAGATTTTCTCAAATAAACACACAAATTTATAAACTACTCAAATGGAGAAAGACAGAAAAATACCTTATGGTAAACAAATTTTTTTTTTTTAATCCAGGCTCCACATCGGCCATCACTTTAAATATCCACATATGTAAATGACCACAGATCTTCCAATGGTTACAAGAGCTAACACTGCTATTGGTGACAACCGGATGCTTCAGGAACTAGTGTGAGAGGCAGTAGATACACAGGAGCCAGAATGCGTGGGCCTGTGCCACAGTTCCATCAGTTCTGAGCTGTGTGTCCTGGAGCAAATAACTTAACCTTTCTGTATTTCAGTTTCTCCATCCATAATGGAGATAATGGTAGCATCAACCTCAGGGGGATGTTTGTGTCCTTTACATAATGTACTTTAGAGAAGGATATGGCTCCAGTATTGCCAGAAAGAAACCCACTCCAGTATTCTTGCCTGGAGAATCCCATGGACAGAGGAGCTTAATGTGCTACTGTTCATGAGGTCACAAAGAATTGGACATGACTGACTAACCACATACATAAACTATTTAGAAGAGGAAATGTTCTAAAGTAAGGCCTGATCCCCCTGCCGTGATTCCAGAGCACTCCTGTGCTCGCCCTCACAAATCAAAAAGAGACCTGACTTCTCTAAGGCAACATGAGAGGCTCCCTGAGTTCCCCATGGTACCTGGAGTGGAATCCCAAGCCTCCAGCTGTGACTCAAGACAAACCAAAAGATTCCCCCGTCCACGCAAGATGAGGCCCTTTTCTCCTGAAGCACCTCGAGTGCAATCACAAGTTTCCTCTCAAAACTTGAGAGGAGGCTTGACTCCCTTCATGCAACTCAAGGGGACCCAGAGATCTGCATCAAAACTCTAGATGAAAGCCGATTTTCCCGCCACAACTCGACAAGAGCCCTGTGTGGCCAACCTCATCTGGAGATGAGGGCCCATTCCCTGCTTCAACTCAAGAGGAATCCCAACTTCCCCTCGCACGACAAGAGGAGGCCTGTGTCACTGATTGAATCTTGAGTGGAACCCAACGGATCCTGCTGCAAGGAAAAAGGACACCGAATTCCCACCTCGCTGCAGATAAGTCCTGATTCCTCTGCAATGGCTCCAATGGAACACCGAGTATACCATCACAACAGGACGGGAGGCCTGTCGCCCCTGCCTATCCTCTTGAAAAAGCCCAAAATCCCTGCCTGAACTTGACAGGAGGCCTGATACCCCTTCGACAACTCGAGAGGAATGCAGAGTTCCATGCCTCAACACCAGACCTGGCCTGACTCCCAAGCTGAAACTTGATAGGAAGCCCGAGATCCCGGTCCCCACAGAGAGGAACACTGAGTTTCCCGACTGAACTAGACACATGGTCCTATTTGCCGGCAGCGACTTGAGAGGAATCCCGACGTGCCCCTCGCAACTTGTAAAGAGACTTGACTAATCTGAGGCAACAAGAGTGGGTCCCTGTGCCCCATCGCTACTAGAGAGGAACCCCAAGCTTCCTTCCCCAACTCGAGAACAACCATGAGATTCTCCACTCAACGCGAGATGAGGCCCTTTTCCAGAGCAGTGTCTCGAGAGAAACCCCATGTTCCCTCTTGAAATGTGAAAGGGTACTTGACACCCTTGATGAAACTCAGGAAGGCCCCCGAGATACCCGTCCCCACTCGAGAGGAACACAGAGTTTCATGCCACAACTCAAGAAGAGCCCCGTTTTCCCCCTCCTCAACTTGAGATGAGCGTTGATTTCCCTGTTTTTCGGGAAAGGAATCCCAACGTTTCTGTCACCCCTCAGGAGGAGGCCGGTCTCATCTTGAAACTTGAGTGCATCCTCAGGAGTCGTGCCTCAATTTGAAAAGACCCCAATTTCCCCATCCACTCCAGATAAGCCTGATTCCCTGGCACTGACTCGACTGGAACCCTGAGGATCAACTCAAAATACGAAGGGAGGTGTGAAAGCCCCGTGGCACCTTGAGAAAAAGCAGCTGACCCCTGTGTCCACTCGACAGGAAGCCTGACAACCATTTTACACCTCGAGAGGAAAGCGGAGTTCCATGTCTCCACACGAGAAGAGGCCTGACTCCACTGTTGAAACTTCATAGGAACCCCGAGATCCATGGCAGAATTGGAGAGGAACCCTGAGGTTCTGGCCTCAACTCGAGATGAGGCCCTATGCCCCTGCATCGACTGGAGGGGAATCCCAAGAGGCCCCTCGCAACTCCAATGGAGACTTGACTCCTGATGCAACACAAGCGGGTCCCTGAGGTCCCCATCGCAACTCGAGAGGAACTCCAAGTTTCCTGCCGCAACTAGAGAAAACCCAGGAGATTCTCCCCTCAACGCGAGATGAGGCCCTTTTCTGCTGCAGTGTCTCGATTGAAATCCCACCTTCCCTCTTGAGCCTCGAAGGGGTACTTGACACCCTTTAGGCCACTCAAGAAGTTCGCCAAATACCCGTCTCCACTCGAGAGGAACATCGAGTTTCCCGCCACAACTCAAGAAGAGCCCCATTTTCCCTTCCTCATCTCGAGATGAGGTTCCATTCCCCTGCTTCATCTGCAAAGGAATCCCAACGTTCTGGTCGCACCTCAGAAGGAGGCCGGTCTCACCTTGAAACTCGAGAAGAATTCCAGGGGTCGTGCCACCGTTTGGAAAGACCCCGATGTCCCCGTCCACGTGAGATAAGGCCTCATTCCCCTACAGTAACTCGAATGTCACCCCGAATATCAACTCACGACATGAAGGGAGTACTGAGAGTCCCGTGGCACCTTTAGAAATAGCCCCAGATCCCTGCCTCCACTCGACATGGAGGCCTGACAACCCTTTTCCACCTCAAGAGGGAAGCAGAGTTCCATGTCCCAATACGAGATGATGTCTGACTCCCCAGTGGAATCCCCATAGGGACCCTGAGATCCCTGTCAGAGCTGGAGAGGAACCCTGAGTTTCCCACCTCTACTTGAGATGAGGCCCTAGCCACCTGCACCAACTCGAGAGGAATCCCGAGAGGTCCGTCACAACTCGAAAGGATTCCTGACTTCCCAGAGACAACTTAAGAGCCTCCCTCAGGTCCCCGTGGCAACTCGAGGGAACTCACCCTTCCTGCTGCAACTCGAGAAACACCTTGAGATTCCCCCTTCCATATGAACTGAGGCCTGATTCCCCTGCTGCAACTCCAGAGCACTCCCGTGTTCAGCCTCTCAACTCGAGTGGAGACTTGACTTCCCCGACGAAACACAACAGGCTCCCTGAATTCCTCGTGGTACCTGGAGTCGAATCCCAAGCCTCCAGCCGGGACTCGAGACAAACTAAAAGATTCCCCCATCAACGTGAGATGAGGCCCTTTTTTTCTGCAGCACCACGAGAGCAATCCCAAGTTCCCTCTCAAAACTCGAGAGGAGGCTTGACTCACTTCATGCAACTCAAGGTGGTCCAGAGATCACCGTGATGACTCGAGATGAAAGGCGAGCTTCCTGCCACAACTCGACAAGAGCCCCATGTGTCCCAGCTCATGAAGATGAGGGCCCATTCCCTGCTTCAACTCAAGAGGAATCCCAACTTCCCCTCGCACCACAAGAGGAGGCCTGTGTCACCAATTGTATCTCGAGTGGAACCCCACGGATCCAGCTGCAAGGAAAAAGGATGCCGAGTTCCCCCTCTGCTCCAGATAAGTCCAGATTCCCCTGCACCGGCTCCAATGGAACACCGAGTATCCCCACACAACATGATGCGAGGCCTGTCTCCCCTGCCTATCCTCTTGAAAAAGCCCAAATTCCCTGCCTGAACTCGACCAGAGGCCTGACATCCCTTTGACAACTCGAGAGGAATGCAGAGATCCATGCTTCAACACCAGACGAGGCCTGACTCCCTAGTTGAACCTTGATAGGAAGCCCAAGATCCCAGTTGCCGCCGAGAGGAACACTGAATTTCCCGACTGAACTTCTAGACATGGCCCTATTCGCCAGCAGCGACTTGAGAGGAATCCCCACGTGCCCCCCACAACTCGAAAAGAGACCTGACTTCTCTGAGGCAACACGAGCGGTTCCCTGAGGTCCCCGTCGCAACTCAAAAGGAAACCCAAGTTTCCCGCCCAAACTCGAGAACAACCATGAGATTCTCCCCTCAATGCAAGATGAGGCCATTTTCAGAGCAGTGTCTCTAGAGAAAACCCACATTCCCTCTTGAAACGCAAAAGGGTACTTGACACCCTTGAAGCAACTCAGGAAGGTCCCCGAGATACCCGTCCCCACTCGAAAGGAACACTGAGTTTCACGCCACAATTCAAGAAGAGCCCCGTTTTCCCCCTCCTGAACTCGAGATGAGGGTCGATTCTCCTGCTTCATCGAGAAAGGAATCCCGAAGTTGCCATCACCCCTCTGAGGAGGCTGGTCTCACCTTGAAACTCGAGCGCATCCCCAGGAGTTGTGCCTCAATTCGAAAAGACCCCGATTTCCCCATCCACTCCAGATAAGCCTGATTCCCCTGCACGGACTTGACTGGACCACCAAGGATCGACTCAAAACATGAAGGGAGGTGTGACAGCCCCATGGCACCTCGAGAAAAAGCCACGGACCCATGTGTCCACTCGACAGGAAGCCTGACAACCGTTTTACACCTCGAGAGGGAAGCGGAGTTCCATGTCTCCACATGAGACGAGGCCTGACTCCCCTGTTGAAACTCCATAGGAACCACGAGATCCAGGTCAGAACTGGAGGGGAACCCTGAGGTTCCGGCCTCAACTCGAGATGAGGTCCTATGCCCCTGCACAGACTGGAAAGGAATCCTGAAGGGCCCCTCGCAACTCGAATGGAGACTTGACTTTCCTGAGGCAACACGAGCGGTTCCTGAGGTTCCCGTCACAACTCGAGAGGAACACCAAACTTCCTGCCAAGCCTTGAGGAAAACCACGGGATTCTTCCCTCAATGTGAGATGAGGCCCTTTCCGACTGCAGCATCTCAAGAGAAGTCCCATGTTTCCTCTTGAAACTTGGAATGGTACTCAACACCCTTTATGCAACTCAAGAAGTTCCCTGACAAACCCATCCCTACTCTAGAGGAACACCGAGTTTCCCAGCACACCTCAATCTCAGCCCCTTTGCCCCTCCTCACCTTGAGATGAGGGTCGAGTCCCCTGATTTGGTTGGAAAGGAACCCTTAAGTTCCTGTTGCACCTCAAGAGGAGGCCAGTCTCACATTGTAACTCGACAGGAAACCTTGTGGGTCATGCCACAATCCCAGAGACACTGATTTCCCCATCCACTCGACATAAGGCCTGATGCCCCTGCACTAGTTCAAATGGAGCCCCGAGTATTGAGTCACACACGAATGGGCACTGACACCCTGGTTGCATCCTCTGGAAAAAGCCACAGGTTCGAAATCCAACTCGACAAGAGGCCTGACACCCCATTCACAACTCGAGAGGCAAGCCGAGTTCCATGCCTCAACACAAGACCAGGACTGCGTCCAACATCCACAGAAACACCGAGATCCATGGCAGAAATGGAGAGGAACCCTGAGGTCTCCACCGCAACTAGAGATGAGGCCCTACTCATCCCTGCAGCAATTTGAGATGAATCCCGAGGTGGCCCTAACAACTGGAAAGCAGATCTGACTTACCTGAAGAAACATGAACATGTCTCCCAGGTCGCCACGCAACTCGAGAGGAACCCTAAGCTTCCCACCACAACTCCACAAAACCAAGAAATTGTCCCCGCCACGGGAGATGAGGCCCTTTTATGCTGCAGGATTTCCCAAGAAATCCCACGTTCCCTCTTGGAAATTTAAAGGGAACTTGACACTCTTTATGAAACCCCAGAAGCATCCTGAGATACCGTCCCCACTCGAGAGGAATGCTGAGTTTCCCGCCACAAGTCAAGAAGAGCCACGTTTTCCCCTCCTCAACTCGAGATGAGCATCGATTCCTCTACTTCATCTGGAAAGGAATTCTGACATCCCCGTTGCCCCTCAAGAAGAGGCTGGTCTCAGCTGGAAACTGGAGAGGAACCCGGGGATCTTGCCAAAGTTCGAAAGACATGGATTTCCCCATCAACTAGAGATAAGGCCTGATTCTGTTGCACCGATTAGAATGGAACCCCGAGAATCAACTTACAACATGAAGGGAGGACTGATACCCAGGTTGTAAATTCGAGAAAAGCCCCAGGTCCCCAATTCAACTTGACTGGAGGCCTGAAACCTCTTTTGCATCTCAAGAGGAAAGCAGACTTCCATGCCTGCACACAAGTCGAGACCTGCCTCCCTGTTTGAAACTGCAGACACACCCCGAGAATCACAACAGAACAGGAGAGGAACCCTGTTGAGGTTTCCGCCTCAACTGGAGATGAGGCCCTCTTCCATTGCACCAACCCCAGAGGAATCCTGAGAGGCCCCTCACAATGCAAAACGATTCCTCACTTCCCATAGGCACCACGAGAAGCTCCTTGATGTCACCGTCACAATTCGAGGGAACACAAAGTTTCCTGCCACAACTCAAGAAGGACCTCGAGATTCCCCCTTCAATGCAAATTGAGGCCCGATTCCCCTGCCATGACTCAAGAGCAATCCTGCGCTCCCTTCGCAACTCGAATGGAGACTGGAATTCCCTGAGGCAACATGAGAGGCTCCCTGTGTTCCCCGTCATAACTCGAGAGAAACCCCACACTTCCTGCCGCAACTCGAGAAAAACCAAGAAATTCCCCGGTCATAGCCAGATGAAGCCCTTCTTTTCCTGCAGGGCCTAGAGAGCAATCCCAAGTTCCCTCTTAAAACTCCATAGGAGGCTTGATTCCTTTTAGTCCACATAAAGGGCTCCAGGGGATACCTGTCGCAAATGGAGAGGAGAGTAGAGTTCTTTGCTTCAACTCGAGACCAGGCCTACTCCCCAAGTGAACCTTGAACACAACCCCGAGATCCAGTCGCCACTGGAGAGGAACATGGAGCTTTGGACACAAGTCGAAATGAGGTCTATTTCTCCTGCAGTGAATTGCAAGGAATCCCAAGGTGCCTGTCACAACTCTAAATGAGACCTGACTTCCCTGAGGCAATATGATTGGAACCCTGAGGTCCGTGTAACAACTCGAGAGGAATCCCCAAATTCCCGCCAAGCCTCGATGAAAACCAGAAGATTGTTCCCTCATCGCGAGATGATGCCCGTTCCCAATGCACCATTTCCAGAGAAATCCCACGTTCCCTCTTGAAAATCAAAATGGTACTCGACACCCTATATGCAACTCCAGAAGTTCCAGGACATACCTGTCCCCACTCGAGAGGAACACCGAGTTTCCCAGCACACAACAATCTCAGCCCCTTTGCCCTTCCTCAACTCAAGATGAGGGTCAATTACCCTGCTCTGTCTGGAAAGGAATGCCGACGTCCCTGTCGCCCCTCAAGAAGAGGCTGGTCTCAACTGGAAACTGGAGAGGAACCTGGGGGTCTTGCCAAAGTTCAAAAGACACGGATTTCCCCATCAACTCGAGATAAGGCCTGATTCCCTTGCACCGATTCGAATGGAATGCTGAGAATCAACTCACAACATGAAGAGAAGACTGATGCTCTGGTTGCAAACTGGAGAAAAGCCCCAGGTTCCCAATTCAACTCGATTGGAGGCCTGAAACTTCTTTTGCATCTCAAGAGGAAAGAAGAGTTCCATGCCTCCACACAAGTCGAGACCTGCCTCCCTGTTTGAAACTGCAGACACACCCCGAGAATCACGACAGAACAGGAGAGGAACCCTGTTGAGGTTCCCGCCTCAACTGGAGATGAGGCCCTCTTCCATTGCACCAACCACAGAGGAATCCCGAGAGGTCCCTCACAATTTGAAATGAGAAGCTCCCTGATGTCACTGTCTCAATTCAAGGAAACCCAAAATTTCCTGCCACAACTAGAGATTTCCCCTTCAACGCGAACTGAGGCCCAATTCCCCTCCCGTGACTAGAGAGAAATCCTGCGCTCCCCCGTACAACTTGAATGGAGACTGGACTTGCCTGGGGCAACACAAGACGTTCCCTGAGTTCCCCGTCAGAATTCGGGAGAAAGCCACACTTCCCGCCACAACTCAGGAAAAACCACGAGATTCCCCTGGCATCGTAAAACGAGCCCTTTATTTTCCTGCAGGGCCTAGTGAACAATCCCAAGTTCCCTCTCAAAACTCCATAGGAGGTTTGATTGCCTTTAGGTCACTCAAAGGGCTCCAGGAGATACCCGTCACAACTGGAGAGGAGCACGAGGTTCTGGACACAAGTCTAGATGAGGCCTATGTCCGCTGCAGTGACTTGCGAGGAATCCCGAGGTGCCTGTCACAACTTGAAATGAGACCTGACTTCCCTGAGGCAACACGAGTGGGACTCTGAGGTCCATGTTGCAACTCGAAAGGAACCCCAAACTTCCCGCCAAGCCTCGAGGAAAACCACGGGATTCCCCCCTCTATGTGAGATGAGGCCCTTTCAAACTGCAGCGTCTCAAGAGAAGTGCCACGTTTCCTCTTGGAACTCAAAATGGTACTCGACAGCCTTTATGCAACTCAAGAAGTTCCCCGATAAACCCGTCCCCACTCAAGAGGAACACCGAGTTTCCCGGCACACCTCAATCTCAGCCCCTTTGCCCTTCCTCACCTCGACATAAGGGTCAATTCCCCTGATTTGGTTGGAAAGGAATCCTGATGTGCCCATCGCACCTTAAGAGGAGGCCAGTCTCGCATTGAAACTCGACAGGAAGCATCGTGGGTCGTGCCACAATTCCAAAGAAACCGATTTCCCCATCCACTCGAGATAAGGCCTGATGCCCCTGCACCGATTCAAATGGAACCCCGAGTACTGACTCACACAGGAAGGGGCACTGACATCCCAGTTGCATCATCCAGAAAAAGCCACAGGTTCCAAACCAACTTGACAAGAGGCCTGACACCCCATTCACAACTCGAGATGCAAGCCGAGTTCCATGCCTCAACACAAGACTAGGACTGCCTCCCCTGTTTAACGTCCACAGAAACCCCGAGATCGATGTCAACCCGAGATGAGGCCCTACTCAACCCTGCAGCGATTCGAGATGAATCCCAAGGTGCCCTTCGCAACTCAAAAGCAGATCTGACTTCCCTGAAGAAACATGAGTATATCCCCCAGGTCCCGAAGCAACTCGATAGGAACCCTAAGCTTCCCGCCACAACTCCACAAAACCCACGAAGTTCTCCCCTCCACAGGAGATGAGGCCCTTTTATGCTGCAGGATTTCCCAAGAAGTTCCACATTCCCTCTTGGAACTCGAAAGGGAACTTGATACTCTTTATGAAACCCAGAAGCTTCCTGAAAATCTTCTCCACTCGAGAGGAATACTGAGTTTTATGTCACAAGTCAAGAAGAGCCCTGTTTTCCCCTCCTCAACTTGAGATCGGGGTCGATTCCCCTCCTTTGTCTGGTAAGGAATGCCAACGTCCCTGTCGCCCCTCAAGAGGAGGTCGGTCTTAACTTGAAACTGGAGAGGAACCCAGGGGTCTTGCCATAGTTCGCAAGACATGGATTTTCCCATCAATTCAAGATAAGGCTGGAATCCCTTGCACCGACTCAAATGGAACCTCGAGAATCAACTCACAACACGAAAGGTGGACTGATACCCCGGTTGCAAATTCGAGAAAAGCCCCAGGGTCACACTTCAACTCGACTGGAGGCCTGAAAACTCTTTTGCATCTTGAGAGGAAAGTAGACTTCCATGCCTCCACACAAGCTGAGACCTGCCTCCCTGTTTGAAATTGCAGACACACCCCGAGACTCACGACAGAACAGGAAAGGAACTCTGTTGAGGTTCCCGCCTCAACTGGAGATGAGGCCCTCTTGCATTGCACCAACCCCAGAGGAATCCCGAGATGTCCGTCACAATGTGAAATGATTCCTGACTTCCCATAGGCACCATAAGAAGCTCCCTGATGTCACCCTCGCAATTCGAAGCAACACAAAATTTCCTGCCACCACTTGAGGAAGACGTCAAGATTTTCCCTTCAACGCGAATTGAGGCCCCATTCCCCTGCTGTTACTGTAGACAAATCCCGCGCTCCCCCCTGCAACTCGAATGGAGACTGGACTTCTCTGGGGCAACACAAGACGTTCCCTGAGTTCCCCATCAGAATTCAAGAGAAAGCCCACACTTCCTGCCGCAACTTGAGAAAAACCACGAGATTCCCCCGGCATCGTAAAACGAGCCGTTTCTTTTCCTGCAGGGCCTAGTGAACAATCCTGAGTTCCCTCTCAAAACTCCATAGGAGGTTTGACTCCCTTTAGGTCACTCAAAGGGCTCCAGGAGATACCCGTCGCAACTGGAGAGGAGAGCAGAGTGCTTTGCTTCAACTCCAGATGAGGCCTGACTCCCCAGGTGGACCTTGAACCCAACCCCAAGATCCCTGTCACGACTGGAGAGGAGCACGAGGTTCTGGACACAAGTCTAGATGAGGCCTATGTCCGCTGCAGTGACTTGCGAGGAATCCCGAGGTGCCTGTCACAACTTGAAATGAGACCTGACTTCCCTGAGGCAACACGAGCGGGACCCTGAGGTCCATGTCGCAACTCGAAAGGAACCCCAAACTTCCCGCCAAGCCTCGAGGAAAACCACCGGATTCTTCCCTCTACATGAGATGAGGCCCTTTCAAACTGCAGCATCTCAAGAGAAGTGCCACGTTTCCTCTTGTAACTCAAAATGGTATTCGACAGCCTTTATGCAACTCAAGAAGTTCCCCGATATACCCGTCCCCACTCAAGAGGAACACCGAGTTTCCCGGCACACCTCAATCTCAGCCCCTTTGCCCCTCCTCACCTCGACATGAGGGTTGATTCCCCTGATTTGGTTGGACAGGAATATTGACGTGCCCATCGCACCCCAAGAGGAGGCCGGTCTTGCATTGAAACTCTACAGGAACCATCATGGGTCTTGCCACAATTCCAAAGACACTGATTTCCCCATCCACTCGAGATAAGGCCTCATGCTCCTGCACCGAGTCAAATGGAACCACGAGAACCGACACACACGAAGGGACACTGACACCCCGGTTGCATCCTCCAGAAAAAGCCACAGGTTCCAAATCCAACTCGACAAGAGGCCTGACACCCCATTCACAACTCAAGAGGCAAGCCGAGTTCCATGCCTCAAAAAAGACTAGGACTGCCTCCCCTGTTCAAAGTCCACAGAAACACCGAGATCGATGTCAGAAATAGGGAGAAGCCCTGAGGTTCTCACCTGAACCTGAGATGAGGCCCTACTCAACCCTGCAGCGATTTGAGATGAATCCCAAGGTGCACTTTGCAACTCAAAAGCAGATCTGACTTCGCTGAAGAAACATGAGCATATCCCCCAGGTCCTGAAGCAACTCGAGAGAAACCCTAAGTTTCCCACCACAACTCCACAAAAACCACGAAATTCTCCCCTCCACAAGAGATGAGGCCCTTTTACATTGCAGGATTTCCCAAGAAGTCCCACGTTCCCTCTTAGAACTCGAAAGGGAACTTGATACTCTTTATGAAACCCCAGAAGCTTCCCGAAAATCTTCCCCACTTGAGAGGAACGCTGAGTTTCATGCCACAAGTCATGAAGAGCCCCATTTTCTCCTCCTCAACTCAAGATCAGGGTCGATTCCCCTGCTTTGTCTGGAAAGGAATGCCGATGTCCCCGTCACCCCTCAAGAGGAAGTCAGTCTTAACTTGAAACTGGAGAGGAACACGGGAGTCTTGTCACAGTATGAAAGACATGGATTTTTCCATCAACTAGAGATAAGGCCTGATACCCTTACACGGATTCGAATGGAACCCCGTGAATCAACTCACAACACGAAGGGTGGACTGATACCCCAGTTGCAAATTCGAGAAAAGCCCCAGGTTCCCAATTCAACTCGACTGGAGGCCTGAAACCTCTTTTGCATCTCGAGAGGAAAGCAGAGTTCCATGCCTGCACACAAGTCGAGACCTGCCTCCCTGTTTGAAACTGCAGACACACCCCAAGAATCACAACAGAACAGGAGAGGAACCCTGTTGAAGTTCCCGCCTCAACTGGAGATGAGGCTCTCTTCTATTGCACCAACCCCAGAAGAATCCCGAGAGGCCCGTCACAATGTGAAATGATTCCTTACTTCCCATAGGCACCATGAGAAGCTCCCTGATGTCACCATCGCAATTCGAGGGAACCCAAAATTTCCTGCCACAACTCGAGAAAGACCTCGAGATTTCCCCTTCAACGCGAATTGAGGCCCGATTCCCCTGCCTTGACTCGAGAGAAATCCTGCGCTCCCCCTTGCAACTCCAATGGAGACTGGACTTCACTGGGGCAACACAAGATGTTCCCTGAGTTCCCCGTCAGAATTTGGGAGAAAGCCCACACTTCCCGCCGCAACTCGAGAAAAACCATGAGATTGCCCCTGCATCGTAAAACGAGCCCTTTCTTTTCCTGCAGGGCCTAGAGAACAATCCCGAGTTCCCTCTCAAAACTCCATAGGAGGTTTGACTCCCTTTAGGTCATTCGAAGGGCTCCAGGAGATACCCGTCTCAACTGGAGAGGAGAGCAGAGTGCTTTGCTTCAACTCCAGACGAGGCCTGACTCCCCAGGTGAACCTTAAACCCAACCCCAAGATCCCTGTCACAACTGGAGAGGAGCACGAGGTTCTGGACACAAGTCTAGATGAGGCCTATGTCCGCTGCAGTGACTTGCGAGGAATCCCGAGGTGCCTGTCACAACTTGAAATGAGACCTGACTTCCCTGAGGCAACACAAGCAGGACTCTGAGGTCCATGTTGCAACTCGACAAGAATGCCAAACTTCCCGCCAAGCCTCAAGGAAAACCATGGGATTCTTCCCTCTACTTGAGATGAGACCCTTTCAAACGGCAGTGTATCAAGAGAAGTCCCATGTTTTCTTTTCAAACCCGAAATAGTACTCGACAGCCTTTATGCAAATCAAGAAGTTCCCCAACGTACCCGTAGCCACTCGAGAGGAACACCGAGTTTCCCGACACACCTCAATCGGAGCCCCTTTGCACCTCCTCATCTTGAGATGAGGGTCAATTCCCCTGATTTGGTTGGAAAGGAATCCTGACGTTCCCGTCGCACCTCAAGAGGAGGCCTGTCTCACATTGAAACTCGACAGGAACCCTCGTGGGTTGTGGCACGTTCCAATAGACACTGATTTCCCCATCCACTCGAAATAAGGCCCAATGCCCCTGCACCGATTCGAATGGAACCCCGAGTATCGAGTCACAACATGAAGGGGCACTGACACCCCGGTTGCATCCTCTGGAAAAAGCCGCAGATTCCAAATCCAGCTCGACAAGAGGCCTGATACCCCATTCACAACTCGAGAGGCAAGCCAAGTTCCATGCCTAAACACAAAACCAGGACTGCGTCCCCTGTTCAATGTCCACAGAAACCCCGAGATCAATGTCAGAAATGGAGAGGAACCCTGAGTTTCCCACTGCAACTCAAGATGAGGCTCTTTTCGTCCCTGCAGCAATTCGATATGAATCCTGAGTTGCCCCTCGCACTTGAAATCAGTTCGGACTTTCCTGAGGAAACACGAGCAGGTATCCCAGGTCCCATGCAACTCGAGATGAAGTCTAAGCTTCCAGGCACAACTCCAAAAAAACCACAAAATTCTCCCCTCCACGCAAGATGAATCCCTTTTACACTGCAGCATTTCCCAAGAAATCCCACGTTCCTTCTGGGAACTCGAAAGGGAACTTGACACCCTTTAGGAAACCCCAGAAGCTTCCCAATATACTTGTCCCCACTCGAGAGGAACACTGAGTTTCCCGCCACAGCTCAAGAAGACCCCAGTTTTCCCCTTCTGAACTCCAGATGAGGGTTGATTGCCCTGCTTCGTCTTGAAAGGAATTCTGACATCCCCGTCGCCCCTCAAGAGGAGGTCAGTCTTACCTTGAAACCGGAGAGGAACCCTCATGGGTTGTGGCACAATCCAATAGACACGGATTTCCCCATCCACTCGACATAAGAACTGATGTCCCTGCACCGATTCGAATGGAACCCCGAGTACTGAGTCACAACACAAAGGGGCACTGACACAGTGGTTGCATCCTCTGGACAAAGCCACAGATTCCAAATCCAGCTCGACAAGAGGCCTGACACCCCATTTACAACTCGAGAGGCAAGCCGAGTTCCATGCCTCAACACAAGACCAGGACTGCCTCCCCTGTTCAACGTCCACAGAAACCCGGAGATCGATGTCAGAAATGGAGAGGAACCCTGAGGTTCCCGCCACAACTTGAGATGAGGTCCTACTCATCCCTGCAGTGATTCGATATGAATCCTGAGGTGCCTCTCGCACTCGAAAGCAGTTCTGACTTTCCTAAGGAAACACGAGCAGGTATCCCAGGTCCCACGCAACTCGAGACGAAGTCTAAGCTTCCAGGCACAACTCCACAAAAACCATGAAATTCTCCCCTCCACACAAGATGAGACCCTTTTACACTGCAGTGTTTCCCAAGAAATCCCACGTTCCCTCTGGGAACTCGAAAGGGAACTTGACACCCTTTAGGAAACCCCAGAAGCTTCCCGAGATACTTGTCCCCACTCGAGAGGAACACTGAGTTTCCCACCACAGCTCAAGAAAACTCCAGTTTTCCCCTTCTCAACTCGAGATGAGCGTTGATTCCCCTGCTTCATCTTGAAAGGAATGCCGACATCCCTGTCGCCCCTCAAGTAGAGTCCGGTCTCAATGGGATACTGGAGAGGATCTCGGGGGATCTTGCCACAGTTCGAAAGACACGGATTTCCCCATCCATTTGAGATAAGGCTGATTGCCTTGCATCGATTCGCATGGAACCTGAGAATCAACTAGCAACACCAAGGGAGGCCTGATACCCCGGTTGCAAATTCGAGAAAAGCCCCAGGTCCCCAATTCAACTCGACTAGAGGCCTGAAACCTCTTTTGCAGCTCGAGAGGAAAGCAGAGTTCCATGCCTCAACACAAGTTCAGACCTCCCTTCCTGTTTGAAACTGCAGACACACCATGAGATCCACATCAGAACAAGAGAGGAACCCTGAGGTCCCTGCGTCAACTGGAGATGAGGCCCTCTTCCATTGCACCAACCCCACAGGAATCCCGAGAGGCCCCTCACAAAGCAAACTATTTCTGACTTCCCATAGGCACCATGAGAAGCTCCCTGAGGTCACTGTCTCAAATCTACAGAACCCAAAGTTTCCTGCTGCAACTCGAGAAAGACCTCGAGATTCCCCCTTCAACGCAAATTGAGGCCCGATTCCCCTGCCGTGACTTGAGAGCAATCCTGCACTCCCCCTTACAACTCGAATGGAGACTGGACTTCCCTGGGGCAACACGAGAGGCTCCCTGAGTTCCCCATTGTAACTCGAGAGAAACCCCACACTTCCCGCAGCAACTCGAGAAAAACCACGAGATTCCCGTGTCATTGCCAAATGAGGTCCTTCTTTTCATGCAGGGCCTAGAGAACAATCCCGAGTTCCCTCTCAAATGCCAGAGGAGGTTTGACTCCCTTTACGTCACTCAAATGGCTCCAGGAGATACCCGTCGCAACTGGAGAGGAGAGCACAGTGCTTTGCTTCAACTCAAGACGAGGCTTGACTCCCCAGGTGAACCTTGAATGCAACCCCGAGATCCCTGTCGCCACTGGAGAGGAGCACAAAGTTTTGGAAATAAGTCTAGATGAGGCCTATGTCCCCTGCAGTGACTTGCGAGGAATCGCGAGTTGCCTGTCACAGCTTGAAATGAGACCTGACTTCCCTGAGGCAACACGACCAGGACCCTGAACCACATCGAAAATCGAGAAGAACCCCAATTTCCTGCCAAGCCTTGAGGAAAACCACGGGATTCTTCCCTTAATGTGAGATGAGGCCCTTTCTGACTGCAGCTTCACAAGAGAAATCCCACGTTTCCTCTTGAAACTAGAAATGGTACTTGACACCGTTTATGCAACTCAAGAAGTTCCCCAACATACCCGTCTCCACTCAAGAAAAACACCGAGTTTCCCAGCACACCTCAATCTGAGCCCCTTTGCACCTCCTCATTTCGAGATGAGTGTCGATTCCCCTGCTTTGTCTGGAAAGGAATCCCGACGATCCCGTCGCACCTCAAGAGGAGGCCTGTCTCACATTGAAACTCGACAGGAACCTTCGTGGGTCGTGGCACAATCCAATAGACACCGATTTCCCCATCCACTTGACATAAGGCCTGATGCCTCTGCACTGATTCGAATGGAACCCTGAGTATCAAGTCACAACACGAAGGGGCATTGACACCCCAGTTGCATTGTTCAGAAAAAGCCACAGATTCTAAATCCAACTTGACAAGAGGCCTGACACCCCATTCACAACTCGAGAGGAAAGCCGAGTTCCATGCCTCAACACAAGACCAGGACTGCGTCCCCTGTTCAATGTCCACAGAAACCCCAAGATCCATGTCAGAAATGGAGAGGAACCCTGAGGTACCGGCCTCAACTCGAGATGAGGCCCTACTCATCCCTGCAGCAACGTGAGAGGTATCCCGAGGTGCCCCTCACAACTCGAAAGCAGATCTGACTTCCCTGAGGAAACACGAGCAGTTCCCCCAGGTCCCCACACAACTCAAGAGGAACCCTAAGCTTCCCGCCACAACTCCACAAAAAGCACGAAATTCTCCCCTCCATGCAAGATGAGTCCCTTTTACACTTCAGTGTTTCCCAAGAAATCCCACGTTGCCTCCGGAAACACTAAATGGAACTTGACACCCTTTATGAAACCACAGAAGCTTCCCGAGATACTTGTCCCCACTCGAGAGGTATGTTGATTTTCCCGCCACAGCTCAAGAAGACCCCTGTTTTCCCCTCTTCAACTCGAGATGAGGGTCGATTCCCCTGCTTCGTCTGGAAAGGAATGTGGACATTCCCGTCGCACCTCAAGAGGAGGCCGGTCTCAACTGGAAACTGGAGAGGAACTCGGGGGTCTTGCCACAGTACGAAAGACACGGATTTCCCTATCCACTCGAGATAAGGCCTCATTGCCTTGCACCAATTCGAATCGAACCCTGAGAATCAACTCACAACACGAAGGGAATTCTGATACCCTGGCTGTAAATTCAAGAAAAGCCCCAGGTCCCCAATTCAACTCTCCTGGAGGCCTGAAACTGCCTTCACATCTCAAGAGGAAACCAGAGTTTCATGCCTCAATACAAGTGGAGACCTGACTCCCTGTTTGAAACTGTAGACACACACCAAGATCCACGTCAGAACAGGAGAGGACTCTGAGGTTCTCACCTCAACTGGAGATGAGGCCCTCTTCCATTGCACCGACCCCAGAGGAATCCAGAGAGGCCCATCACAACACAAAACGTTTCCTGACTTCCCATAGGCACCATGAGAAGCTCCCTGAAGTCACCGTCGCAACTCGATGGAACCCAAAGTTTCCTGCCGCAACTCGAGAATGACATTGAGATTCCCCCTTCAACGCGAATTGAGGCCCGATTGCCCTGCAGTTACTCGGGAGCAATCCCGTGCTCCCCCTCACAACTCGAATGGAGACTGCACTTCCCTGGGGCAACACAAGAGGCTCCCTGAGTTCCCTGTCTTAACTCGAGAGAAACCCCACACTTCCCGCCGCAACTCGAGAAAAACCACGAGATTCTCCCGTCATCGCCAGATGAGGCCCTTCTTTTCCTGCAGGGCCTAGAGAGTAATCCCGAGTTCCCTCTCAAAACTCCACAGGAGGCTTGACTGCCTTTAGGCCACTCAATGGGCTCCAGGAGATACCCGTCGCAACTGGAGAGGAGAGCACAGTGCTTTGCTTCAACTCAAGACGAGGCCTGACTCCCCACATAAATCTTGAACGCAACCCTGAGATCCCTGTCACCACTGGAGAGGAATACGGAGTTTCAGAACACAAGTCTAGATGAGGCCTGTTTCCCCTGCAGTGACTTGCAAGGAATCCTGAGATGCCGGTCACAACTCAAAATGAGACCTGACTTCCCTGAGTCGATATGATTGGGACCCTGAGGTCCACGTCGCAACTCAAGAGGAACTGCAAACTTCCCAGGAAGCCTCGAGGAAAATCACTGGATTCTCCCCTCAACGCGATATGAGGCCCTTTCCCAATGCTGCATCTCCAGAGAAATCCCATGTTCCCTCTTTAAAATAGAAACAGTACTCGATACCCTTTATGCAACTCCGAAGTTCCGCGACATACCCATCCCCACTCGAGAAGAACACCGAGTTTCCCGGTACACTTCAATGTGAGCCCTTTTGCCCCTCCTCATCTCGAGATGAGGGTTGATTGCCCTGCTTTTTCTGGAAAGGAATCGCGATGTTCCCATCGCACCTCAAGAGGAGGCCAGTCTCACATTGATACTCGACAGGAACCCTCGTGGGCCGTGCCACTATCCCAAAGACACCGATTTCCCCATCCACTTGACAAAAGGCCTGATGCCCCTGCACCGTGTGGAATGGAACCTGAGTATCGAGTCACAACACGAAGGGGAACCTACACCCCAGTTGCATCCTCCAGAAAAAAGCCGCAGGTTCCAAATCCAACTGGACAAGAGGCCTGACACCCCATTCCAACTCGAGAGGCAAGCCGAGTTCCACGCCTCAACACAAGACCAGGACTGCCTCCCCTGTTCAACGTCCACAGAAACCCCGAGATCAATGTCAGAAATGGAGAGGAACACTGAGGTTCCCACCGCAACTTGAGATGAGGCCCTACTCATCCCTGCAGCGATTCAATATGAATCCTGGGGTGCCCCTCTCACTCGAAAGCAGTTCTGACTTTCCTGAGGAAACACGAGCAGGTATCCCAGGTCCCACGCAACTCGAGACGAAGTCTAAGCTTCCAGGCACAACTCCACAAAAACCACGAAATTCTCCCCTCCATGCAAGAGGAGTCCCTTTTACGCTGCAGTGTTTCCCAAGAAATCCCACGTTCCCTCTGGGAACTCGAAAGGGAACTTGACACCCTTTAGGAAACCCCAGAAACTTCCAGAGATACTTGTCCCCACTTGAGAGGAACTCTGAGTTTCCTGGCACAGCTCAAGAAGACCCCTGTTTTCCCCTCCTCAACTCGAGATGAGGGTTGATTCCCCTGCTTCGTCTGGAAAGGAATGCTGACACCCCCGCCACCCTTCAAGAGGATGCCGGTCTCAGCTGGAAACTGGAGAGGAACTTGGGGGTCTTGCCACAGTTCAAAAGACACGGATTTCTGCATCCACTTGAGACAAGGCCTGATTGCCTTGCACCAATTCAAATGGAACCTTGAGAATCAACTTACAACATGAAGGGAGGCCTGATACCCCGGTTGCAAATTTGAGAAAAGCCCCAGGTCCCTAATTTAACTCGACTGGAGGCCTGAACCTCTTTCACAGCTTGAAAGGAAAGCAGAGTTCGATACCACAACACAAGTCGAGACCTGACTCCCTGTTTGAAACTGTAGACACACCCCGAGATCCACGTCAGAACAGGAGAGGAACCCTGAAGTTCCCGCCTTAAGTGGAGATGAGGCCCTCTTCCATTGCACCAACCCCACAGGAATTCCTAGAGGCCCCTCACAACGCGAAACGATTCCTGACTTCCCATAGGCACCATGAGAAGCTCCCTGAGGTCACCGTCACAATTCGATGGAACCCAAAGTTTCCTGCTGCAACTCGAGAATGACATCGAGAGTCCCCCTTCAACGCGAATTGAGGCCGGATTCCCCTGCCGTGACTCGAGAACAATCCCACGCTCCCCCTCACAAATTGAATGAAGACTGACTTCCCTTGGGCAACACAAGAGGCTCCCTGATTTCCCCGTTGTAACTGGAGAGAAACCCCATACTTCCCGCCACAACTCGAGAAAAACCATGAGATTCTCCCGTCATCGCCAGCTGAGGCCCTTCTTTTCCTGCAGGGCCTAGAGAGCAATCCCGAGTTCCCTCTCAAAACTCCATGGGAGGCTTGACTGCCTTTAGGCCACTCAAAGGGCTCCAGGAGATACCTGTCGCAAGTGGAGAGTAAAGCAGAGTGCTTTGCTTCATCTCAAGACGAGGCCTGACTCCCCAGGTGAATCTTGAACGCAACCCCCAGATCTCTATTGCCACTGAAGAGCAACACGGAGTTTCTGGACACAAGTCTAGATGAGTCCTATTTCCCTGAAGTTACTTGTGAGGAATCCGCAGGTGCCCGTCACAACTCGAAATGAGACCTGACTTTCCTGTGGCTATACCAGCGGGACCCTGAGGTCCACGTCACAATTCGAGAGGAACCCCAAACTTCCCGCCAAGCCTCGAAGAAAACCACTGGATTCTCCCCTTAACGCGAGATGAGGCCCTTTCCCACTGCAGCGTCTCAAGAGAAATCCCACAGTTCCTCATGAAACTCGAAACTGTACTCGCCACTCTTTATGCAACTCCAGAAGTTCCCCGAAATACCCGGCCCTACTCGAGAGGAACACTGAGTTTCCCGGCACACCTCAATCTGAGCCCCTTTGCCCTTCCTCATCTCGAGATGAGGGTAGATTCCCCTGCTTTGTCTGGAAAGGAATCCCAACATTCCTGTCATACCTCAAGAGGAGGCCCCTTTGCCCCTCTCATCTTGAGATGAGGGTAGATTTCCCTGCTTTGTCTGGAAAGGAATCCTGACGTTCCTGTCATACCTCAAGAGGAGGCCGGTCTCAGATTGAAACTTGATAGGAACCCTCGTGGGTCGTGCCACAATCCCAAAGACACCAATTTCCCCATCCACTCGAGATAAGGCCTGATACCCCTACACCAATTCGAATGGAACCCCGAGTATCATGCATAAACATGAATAAACATTAAAACCATCTTTAGTGGAAAATATCCATGTAGAAAAGACCTCGCATATCCCATATTCACCATGTCTGCTTTAAATCCATCAAGTTTGTCCAAATCACTGAAAATCTCAGTAACACTCTTAAAAAAAGAAAAAGACTGGGAAGAAAAGATATATTCATACAATTGAACAATTGCTGAAAGGGTACTGGGGCTGTGGATTACATTATACTGTAGAAACCATATGATTTCCTGATTTTGGAGATTATGTGCAGGTTTTACAGGAGAATGCACCCATTTTGGATAAAACACATAGAGTATTTTAGATGATGTGGCAAATGTGAGCACTTTTCCCCATTGCTAGGGCTTTTCTGTACATTTTAAATTCCTGGAAAGTAAATTATGTTTCAAAACAAACATGTCAATACCATAAAAGAAAATCAGATTAGACAGACATGAAACTTTCCTATAGAGGTCAAGACTTCCCCAGACGAAGTTCAAGGGAAGCTGTGATTGATGCTCACTGTCCTTGAAGGAGTTCACACGGAATGAAGAAGTACTATGGGAAGTCTATTAGTAACCACCATGCCTTAGGTCCTCTGGATGACCTATTGCAGGAGAAACAGATTTTACAAATAAAATTTTCCCCATGACTTCACAAAAAGTTGTTAGACTACATTCAGTAAAGCTGAATAATTTCCAATCAATTTACAATCATATAAAATACAACTTACAATCCCAATCAATATAAAAAATCACTTGCATTTCTATACACTAATAACAATCAGAAACAAAAATTAAGAAAATCCCACTTATAATTGCATCCAAAAGAATAAAACATCTAGCAACAAACTTAATCACGGACATAAAAGACCAGTAGTCAGAAAACTAGAAAGCACTGATAAAGAAACCAAAGAAAACACAAATAAAAAGAAAACTACTCCACGCTCATTCACTGGAACAATGAGGAATTAAAATGTCCATTGCAACCAAAGCCATCAACAAATACACTGGCTGCAATCACAAAATAATATTCAATGGCCTTTTTCACAGAAATAGAAATATTCCTAATATTAGGCTGCTAATATTGAACAGGACCTTAAATGGCCAAGAAGACTCTGAGAAAGAAGAACATAGCTGGAGGCATCTTCCTCTCCGACTTCAAACTACATCACAGACCTGTAGCAACCACCACAGTGAGGATCTGGCAGGAACACAGACACATGGACTCCAGGAAAGAACAGAGAGGACAGGAATGAACCCACATGTACGTGGTAAGTTCATGAAAATCAAGCCAGGAACGAGCGAAGAGGAAAGGACAGTCTTCTTAAGAAACAGTGACAGGAAAACTGGCCACCTACTTGGAAGAACACCAGTGAAGGTCATCCTCTAGATCATCTAACAGAAATCGAACTGAAAACCCGCCATTTTGCACATGGAGCTATTTCCCCCCGTGAGTCCTCTGAGATGGACCTCTGGTCAGCACTCAGCTAGACACAGGAAACGTCTAGTTCGTCCTCATTTTTTCTTCTTGCAGCGCCTCCCTGCTGGCAGGCACTGAGGCAACCCCGCTCCTCTCAGCTGGGACGCAGTCCCGTTACCCAGGAGCCTGAGCCCTGAGGGCCCTGAGGAGACAAAGCTCCCGCCAGCTGGTCACCTAGCCCAGTCTGAAGGCAAAGCGTCCTGCGCCTGTGGGTCAGAGCGGGTTTTGGCGCCCCCTGTGGGCCGCCAGAGAAGTGCGAGCAGCACCGCGCTCACAGACCTCAGAGGGCTCACTCAGAAGCAGCTCTGCTGTGAGCACTCAGACTCGAAGCCTAAACTGAAATGGAGCAGAATAGCTCCATGACCCTCCTCAAAACATGGCTAAGGAACAATCAGAGCCTGTATGGAATGCAGCCATAAAAAGGAACACATTTGAGTCAGTTCTAATGAACGGGATGAACCTAGAGCGTATTAAACAGGGAAGTCAGTCAGAAAGAGAAAAACATGGAATCTAGAAGGATGGGTCTGACGAATCTGTTCACATAGCAGCAACGGAGATGCAGACATAGAGAACAGACTTATGGACAAGGGTGGGGAACAAGAGGGAGAGGGTGAGATGAATGGAGAGAATATTATGGATGCATGTACACCAGCATTTGTAAATAGACAACCAATGGGAATTTGCTATATGACTCAGGGAACTCAAACTGGGGCTCTGTAATAACCTAGAGAGGTGGGGATGGATGGGATGTGGGAGAGAGATTCAAGAGTGAGGGGACACACGTACACCTATGGTTCATTCATGTGGATGTATAACAAATCAAACCAATATTGTAAAGCAATGATCAATCAACTAAAAATAAATAACTGTTTAAAAAAGATGAAATGAACAGAAACACAAACTTTGCAGCTAACACCGTAATTCAATTTAAAAAACTATACAATTTGAGAAAACAACAAAAGATCTACATGACCTTTGATCTGGTGATGAGTTCTAACACACAACAAAAAATCCAACTTAACAAATTAGGAATATAAATTATTTAAAACATTGACTTTTACAATTTTATAGATTTACTCTGTGAAGGACCTTATTCGAGAGAACAAAAAGACACACTGTTAAATGACCCACTGACCAGGCAACAGAGAACAGAAAACACTTGCAGGAGTCATCTTGCAACAGGAGGTCCTGGTAAGAAACAAGGAACTAACAAGCTACCACCAACCAGGATTCTGGAGAAGTCAAAAAGAGATGGGAGACTACAGTCCAGAGGTCCTACCAACTTCCCAGGATCCTCCTCGCTGGAATCCATCTCAGCTGAGTGATGCGTGTGCCCCCAGGAAGGATCCCAATTCAGAATGACTGGCAAGAGACAAACCAGAAACTAACCCAATGACCATAAACCCTGAGACGGTGAGCCACGTGGCAGAGTGGTTCTCTCTGTTTCCCTCACTCTCCTGCCCTCCGCCCCGGCAGCCCTTCCCAATGATGTCTCTCGCTTGGATGGCACTCCTCTCCTCAGACAATTCATTTCCAAGTATCAGGCAAGAATCCACTCTCAAGCCCTGGAAGGGATCCCCCTTCCTTCATCAAAACCACAACCCAGGAGAAAATATCTTCCAAATGCTACCTTGTAGAGAAGGCAATAGCAACCCCTCCAGTGTTCTGGCCTCAGAAATCCAAGGGACAGAGGAGCTTGGTGGGCTACAGTTCAACAGAAGAGCATTTCTCAGGGGAGGAAACAGTCCCAGGGAAGCTGAGGCGCTCACCAAAGGCCCCAGAGCTTTGGATGGCACAGCCAGAACTGTGGCTGAGGGCTCCCAGTGGCCAGGCCTCTTGATCCTGGCCTCTCTCATCCAGTACATGTGTGGAAAACTAGAATCAAAAACATGCCTGAGGGTTTACCTGGGGGCTCCATGGTAAAGAATCTGCTTGCCAGTGATGGAGATGCAGGTGTGATCCCTGCTATGGGAAGATCCCACATGCTATGGAGCCCGTGTGCCACAACTTCCGAGCCTGTGCTCTAGATCCTGGAAGACACAATGCTGAACTCACATACTGCAGCCAATGAAGCTTGTGAGCCTGTGCCCGACAACAAGAGGAGCCACTGCAGTGAGAAGCCCGCACACCACTAGTTATGGCCCACACTCACCCGAACTAGGGAAAAGCCCACACACAAAGACCCAACACAGCCAAAAATAAATAAAATTGTTTTCCTTAAAAATGCATATTTGACAAAGAATCTGTACTCAAATTGTCCAAGAACACTAGAGCAAACAAGCCCATTCATAATTGGTAAAGATTGAAATAGACACCTGGCCAAGGAGGGTATACTGATAGTAAACGATCCTACAGAAACGTACTCAAAATACGGTGAGATGTATGCACAGCCCCCTTTGGAAGACAGTCTGACAGTTTTTTTCAGTAACCACATGGGACAAGCACTGAATTCTATATATGACAAGTGGTGGAAGCCAGGTATCTTACTATTGGAACGGGAAGTTACGGAGAAACAAAAGGAAAGGTTCCAAGATTCATGGAGACATCATCACAAATTACCTTTAACTGAATATGTTTAAAGGTAAGATGGAATACATGTATATATTTCCAAGTATTGTCAGCTGAGCATATTTAGCTCCTACATGTATGTTTTGCATATCATTCTCTAATGAAAGGGAACAGGAAATGTCCCTGGTGGTCCGGTGGTAAAGGATCTGCCTACCAATGCAGGGAACATGGGTTCACTCCCTTGTGCTAGAAGATTCCATATGCCCAGGGGCAACTAAGCCCCCATACAACTATTGAAGTACTCGCATGCTGCAGAGCCCAAGTTCTGCAGAGCCCAAGAAACTGCTGCAATGAGAAGCCATGGCACAGCAACTAGAGGGCAGCCTCTGCTCACTATAACTAGACATCTAGCAACAAAGACTCAGCATAGTCAAAAATAATTCAATGTTAAAAAAAAAAAAAAAAAGGACAGAAGTTCTTTGAATAAATGACTGAAATTAGAGGTGAGGCAGTACATATATGAGCCAGGATAGTCTTAAAGTATGAGAAAGTAAAGACAACTATCAAGCTGTCCAAACTGAAAAAAATGAATGATTACACAGTTTTATCTGTATACGCTAGCGAATAATAATCTGAAAAGGAATTTTAAAAAAAATTCCCTTTCAATAATATCAACATTAATAAAATACTTTGCCATGGATGTAACGAGGATGACAAGACTGGCACACTGGAAATTATACACGACTGCTGAAAAAATATCCTGAATTCATGTACAGATATCCCATAGCGATGGAAAGACTTAAGATGGCAATACCACGGAATGCATCTTCAATCTGAAATGAAGATCCAATATGACTTGATTGCTCAGAGCTTTTGTGTCATAAAGATTTATTAAAGTATAAAAGAGATAGAGAAAGCTGCTGACATAGACTTCAGACAGGGGCAGTAAGAGTACCCCCTGCTGGTCTTTAGCCAGATGTTATACAGCCACTAGTAGTTTGCTAAGGAAAGAAAGGCAATGTCTCAGAGAATGGCACCAGGCCCCTCACTCACAACATGCATTGAGATAACACTGGCAGCAGGTGAGTCATCCTGGGCCATAAAATGATTGACATGAATCTTGATGAAAGGCAGATTTCAAGGCAAATATATCGTTTCATTAACATAGATTAGGAGAACAAGGTATGAGTAAGACATAATGGTTTGTCAAGTCAGTTCTGAGCCTTTAGGGGGAAACTACCTGAAGACAGTCTAGCGGAAATACATACTATATTAACATAGCTTAAGACAAACATTTCCTTACAAAAAAATGCATTGCTTAGCTCAAGGTTTGAGAAAAATTAAGTTCAGGTGGAGCCAGGAGTCGTCATGGCAACACAGAATTTTCAAGAAACCTCCTTTTAAATTTGTATCAAGAAGGGGGAAAAAAATGTAACACTAGTTTGTTTCCTCCAGCTGCTTAAGAGAGAGAGAAAAAACCATCTGACACTTGCAGCCTATTCCCTCTGTCTGGAGACCCCCGGCCTTCCTGCCTGTTACCCTCTCGGGGCCTTTAGGAAGCAATACACAAGCTGACCCTAGCATACACGTGGAATGACAATGGACTCCAAAGAACCAGAACAATCACGTGAGTCTGCAGTCCTAAGGTCCTCTGGTATGCTGTGCTAAGTCGCTTCAGTCACGTCTGTCAGAGCCCACCAGGCTCCTCTGTCCATGGGAGTTTTCCAGTCAAGAATACTGGAGTGGGTTGCTGTGCCCTCCTTCAGGGGATCTTCCCAACCCAGGGATCAGATTCCCGCATTGGCAGGGAGGTTCTTTACCACTAGTACCACTTGGGGCAGAAGTGCCTAAACAGAGATCAGGGAAACCCAGTTAGGAGAAGAGACTCAGAGGAAAGGAAGTGAGGGAAGGAGACTCTTAGTCACACTCAGAGAAGCCCAGTAGGCAATTCCGCAGGTGGAAGAGGGGAGGAAGCAGGCTGGAGCTGTGTAGAAGATGAAAGAGGGAACTAAAGCAGGGCCCCCAACTTCTAGGATCTAATGCCTGATGATCTGAGGTTGAACGGATGAAATCATACTAGAAATAAGTGTTTGGTCACTCAGCCATGTCCAACCCTTTGTAGCCCACCAGGCTCCTCAGTCCATTGAATTCTTCAGGGAAGAATACAGGAGTGGGATGTCATTTCTTTCTTCAGGAGATCTTCCCGACCCAGGGACTGAACCCAGGTCTCCCTCACTGCGGGCAGACTCTTTACCAACGGAGCCAACAGGGAACAAAAATAGAAATAGAGTGCACAATAAATGGACTGCACTTGAAACATCCTAAAACCTTCCCCCACCCCTGTCTGTCAAAAAATTGTCTTCCAAAAAAACTCCCAAGGTCAAGGAAGGAACTTCAAGTGTATTTGACTGTCCCAGGTTGCTGGCTTAGGGATATGCTGAAGCAAGGGTGTCCCAAGAGGTAGAACCTCCCTTGTGTGGGGTCCTCAACAGACCTCCAATAGCCTCAGTGATGAAGGGAGAGATTTGTTTCATTTTTTTTTAATATCTTTGTTGGATAAACTTAAAGCTTAGAAATTCTCTTACAGTCTTCCTAATAAAATTTGTCCTTTCTTGACCGATCTGTGAAGTACCAACTGATTCTATATTAGATCCTATATTAGAATAATATATTCTATATTAGATATATTCTATATTAGAATAATATATTCTATATTAGAATCACCGTTCTAATATACCTCATAGTGTTATTGACACTATGGATATAATTATGTGAAATTGAACTTATTCAATAAAAATGATGAAGCATCTGCCCTGTGCCCAGCACTTTCCAAGGGTTGGGGAGTACAATGAAAATACTCCATTAGATGGACAGCTGGTAGGAACATTCTTTAAAAAAGCCTTTTACATTTCCACCAATAGTTTATTCTCAATGTCAACACTTGCCAATTAATGACCATGCTGGGTGGGAAGCTCATTAAAAACCCAGGAGCCAGGGTTCCTAGAAGGATATCCCATTCTCCCTTGGACAGTCCTCCACCCTCTCTGGCTCTCAGTTTCCTCATCTGCAAAATCATGGACAACTAACTATAATTAATCCCTGAAACCCAAGCCTATTGAGGGGGAAGGGAAATATTACTCCAAGACCTGGATGAGAGACCAGACTGAAAGAAAAATATGTCGTTGCTGGTTTTCAGTCAAACAGACAGATACAATGAAGGAAGGAGCCCCTGTCCCTGTGGGATTTGCCTAGGGGTCTAGTCCTGGAAATTCTTACACATCAGGAGATGGCTCCGAGCTGGATTTCCACCAACAAGAACATCCATGCAAAGGACAAGCCTGCAGAGCTCTGTGCCCATCAGCCACAGGAAGAGACTGCCTCCCGACAGCCAGCAGCATTTACAAGTGACCTCCTAAGGCCTTCACAAAACTACAGGGTCACCTCTGGGTTTTCTGTTTCCCTCACTTTTCTGACTCTTTTCTTTAAAAAATGCACATTTCTTCATAGAATGCCACAGTGTAAGGAAAATAGGCCTTCAAATTCTAGACCTCAATTTGCAAAAACTTGGAGCTTGTTTTTGTTTTAATTAAAGCACCACATAATTTAACATTTTTACTCCTTCTAATTATTCAGTTCCAAAACACCAAACTTATTGCACTGGGTCCCCATGGAAAGGCCCCCTCTCAGCAGGACAGCCACAGATTCTACCATGAAAGGGCAGCAAGGTGCCCTCCTCCCTTCTTTTCTGCCTCGGTGGCCACCAGATGTTTAAATCCATGCACCCTACTAAATATCTAGGGTGCAACTGGTGGACCCTTCCCTTTCCCATCCCAGTAGGTGGTCAAGGACCCGCTGGGCTGCAAAGTGGCAGAAGCAGGGCTGGGCCAGCCAGCCAGAGTAAGGGTTATGAAGTCCCCGCAGGTGAAATCACCAGGCAGGATGAATCCCTTGGACTTCCAGCAGGCACTAGGCTGCTTGGGAAAACCCCCACGGGTCTGAGCTTTATGTGAAGGGGTAAAGGGGTAAAGGCCTTGACCCCAAAGGTGAGGCCTTTCTGCAACCGCCAGGTTAGTGGGCTCCGAGACTGTGCCAACAGAAAGGGAAGAATACGTGGTTCCCTGCTCCACTGAGTCCCAGTTCTCTTACCTGTGGCCCACACCCCTCCATTCCGCTTACTGGATGCCGATCGCTGGGGACCCAGGAGCGCATGAAATGGGTGTTCCCAGCCGCAATGGCGACCCCTGAGAGCACAACTGGGACTCCCCACCCCAGACGCATTCCCAGTGTGCCACCCCCACCCCCACCCCAACACACGCTCCCAGTGCACCACGCACCCACGCCCACTTCCAGGAGAGGCCCATGGGCCTCGCTACTGCCCCAGGGGAAACACAAGGACAAGCAAATCCACCCCACAGAGACAATCCAAGCTTTTTACCAGCTGATCTGTCTATGATTCAGGGAAAAAACTATGATTACAGAAAGGAAAGATGACCTGACCTAGGACGGCCATGATATTCTATCAGTTCAGTTCAGTCACTCAGTCCTATCTGACTCTTTGCAACCCCATGAATCGCAGCACACCAGGCCTCCCTGCCCATCACCAACTCCCGGAGTTCACCCAGACTCACGTCCATCGAGTCAGTGATGCCATCCAGCCATCTCATCCTCTGTCGTCCCCTTCTCCTCCTGCCCCCAATCCCTCCCAGCATCAGAGTTTTTTTCCAATGACTCAACTCTTCGCATGAGGTGGCCAAAGTACTGGAGTTTCAGCTTAAGCATCATTCCCTGCAAAGGAATCCCAGGGCTGATCTTCAGAATGGACTGGTTGGATCTCCTTGCAGTCCAAGGGACTCTCAAGAGTCTTCTCCAACACCACAGTTCAAAAGCATCAATTCTTTGGCACTCAGCCTTCCTCACAGTCCAACTCTCACATCCATACATGACCACAGGAAAAACCATAGCCTTGACAAGATGGACCTTTGTTGGCAAAGTAATGTCTCTGCTTTTGAATATGCTATCTAGGTTGGTCAGAACTTTCCTTCCAAGGAGTAAGCGTTTTTAATTTCATGGCTGCAGTCACCACCTGCAGTGATTTTGGAGCCCCCAAAAATAAAGTCTGACACTTTTTCCACTATTTCCCCATCTATTTCCCATGAAGTGATGGGACTGGATGCCATGATCTTCGTTTTCTGAATGTTGAGCTTTAAGCAAACTTTTTCACTCTCCACTTTCACTTTCATCAAGAGGCTTTTTAGTTCCTCTTCACTTTCTGCCACAAGGGTGGTGTCATCTGCATATCTTGGGTTATTGATATTTCTCCCAGCAGTCTTGATTCCAGCTTGTGTTTCTTCCAGTCCAGAGTTTCTCATGATGTACTCTGCATATAAGTTAAATAATCAGGGTGACAATCTACAGCTTGACGTACTCCTTTTCCTATTTGGAACCAGTCTGTTGTTCCATGTCCAGTTCTAACTGTTGCTTCCTGACCTGCAGATCAGGTGGTCTGGTATTCCCATCTCTTTCCGAATTTCCCACAGTTTATTGTGATCCACGCAGTCAAAGGCTTTGGCATAGTCAATAAAGCAGAAATAGATGTTTTTTTCTGGAACTCTTTTGCTTTTTCCATGATCCAGCAGATGTTGGCAATTTGATCTCTGCTTCCTCTGCCTTTTCCAAAACCAGCTTGAACATCAGGAAGTTCACGGTTCACATATTGCTGAAGCCTGGCTTGGAGAATTTTGAGCATTACTTTACTAGCGTGTGAAATGAGGGCAATTGTGCAGTAGTTTGAGCATTCTTTGGTATTGCCTTTCTTTGGGATTGGAATGAAAACTGACCTTTTCCAGTCCTGTGGCCACTGCTGAGTTTTCCAAATTGGCTGGCATATTGAGTGCAGCACTTTCATAGCATCATCTTTCAGGATTTGAAATAGCTCAATGGGAATTCCATCACCTCCACTAGCTTTGTTCATAGTGATGCTTTCTAAGGCCCTCTTGACTTCACATTCCAGGATGTCTGGCTCTAGGTCAGTGATCACACCATTGTGATTATCTGGGTTGTGAAGATCTTTTTTGTACAGTTCAGAACCAGACCAAGTTGGTTAAAAGGAAACTTCTTTTTTTATTGGAAACCATAAAGCTGGTTCTTTAGCATATGCAATTAAAAACAATTAGCTTGTTACAAAGGACTGCCTATGGCAGTGCTTGAACTTAATCCTTGCCACAGAATTCAACAAGTCCCTGGTGGCTCAGACGGTAAAGTTTCTGCCTATAATGTGGGAGACCTGGGTCCAATCCCTGGGTCGGGACAATCTCCTGGAGAAGGGAATGGCAACCCACTCCAGTATTCTTACCACCACCCGCTTCCCCCCCTCCACCACCGCCCAAAAAAAGCGGCTCAAAGAAATATTTTAAATCTCAGGTGGAAAACTAGAAGATCCCTTGTCTGTCTGTCTGGATTTATGTATGTCTCAGTGTGAGTCTTTTGTTTTTGGATAATATTGCTTAAGTTCTGAGTTCTTATTTAAATGGTCTCAAGAAAGGAAGCCCTTACAAATCAAACAGTTGGAAATACAAGAAAACATTGACCTAAATGAATTTCAGATTCACATGAACTGGGAAATAGTCAATATTAAATATCTAGTATTTGGTGTTTTTTTTTTTTTCCGCTAATCTACTATAGACATGTGTAAGAGTCATTAACATTAAGTACAACTTTTCATAGTGCCTAGGTTTATTATAAGTTAAAAATTGCTATATTGTTATATGTGTCACAAGCTTGTCAACAAGAAAGTACCACTAACAACAACAAAAAAACCAAAAAATATAAATATGATATGAGCTTTTAGATAAAATATTAATAATAATTATACTCTAAAATTTATATCTTTATAAATATAATATTAGTATATTCTAAATTTTTTTCTCAACATTGAAACTCTGGTATCTAACACAGCAGCTGCCTCATGGCAGTCACTCAACAGTCACTTGTTAAAGACTGGACTGAACAATTCCACAAAATGAGATGTGTACTGATATAATGTCATACATGTCCACACTCCAGGTAATATCCATGGACTGGAAACAGTGTAACTACCTATCAACAGGGAACTTGATTAAATACACAGTGAGGCATTGATACAATGGAATACGACACAGCTGTTTAAACCAACATACATGTCTAGATATAGCAATTTACATGTCTACTTACACGTACCCACTTGTGAACAAAACGGCACAACCACGTGTGCACATTGCAGTGCCACTGGTACCAAAAGTGTGTGTTAGTCACACAGTCATGTACGACTCTTTGTGACTCCATGGACTGAAGCCTGTCAGGCTCCTCTGTCCATGGGAATATAGGAGTGGGCTGCCATGCCCTTAAAGCAGACAGTGAATCTTGACTGAACTGTTTGTTGGGGGAGAATACTCATTGGAAGCTTACAAGAAACTATTAACAGTGGTTATTGGTTTGGAGGGTAGGTCGGAACTGGGTGGATGGGTGTCAGAGGTGGGAGAAAAAACTCTACTGACTACCATTTTATACTTTCAGATTTGGGAATCCACATGAACATGGTTTATAACTCAGTACATGAATTTTTAAGTGCTCTGTGACCAGAACCCAGTAAATTCTGATGAATGAATTACAACACACATGAGAGCTTCCCCATCATCTGTTCCCCTCTCCACCACCTACCCTGTCACCATTGCTCCCACTGCCACTGCCCTGGGAAGACACAGGAAGCTTTTTAAAAGTTGCATCATCTTTAATTTTTAAAGCCGTACTTTCTAACTATCCATTTATAGTTGTAAACCCCTTCATCACTCTTTACAACTGACAAAGTGCTTTCAAACCTATGATCTAATTGGGCCCTTAGGACAACCTGAGACAGTTTATATGTTTTGAAAGTGAAAGTTGCTCAGTGGTGTCTGACTCTTTGTGACACCATGAACTATAGAGTTCATGGAATTCTCCAGGCCAGGATACTGGAGAGGATAGCCTTTCCCTTCTCCAGGGGATTTGCCAACCCAAGGATCGAACCCAGGTCTCTTGCACTGCAGGGGGATTCTTTACTAGTTGAGCCACAAGGGAAGCCCAAGAATACTGGAGTGGGTATCCTCTCCCTTCTCCAGCAGATCTTCTTGACCCAGGAATCAAACTGGGGTCTGCTGCATTGCAGGCAGATTTTTTACCAACTGAGCTATCAGGGAAGGAGAAAACTGAAGTTTTGGGAAATAAAGTGTTCTGCCTGAGGTCATGCCTCTGAAAATGGCACAGCCAATCCTGATTGCCTGATGAGGATGGCACCTCCCTCACCATCCTTCCCAACTCTAAAAAGTGAAAAAAAGAAAGATGACAGGAGGTCTTGCACAGATTTTATGTCAGTCCCATGACACTCTAGGTTGGATTGATGTATGTGTGGGTCAGTCTGGGTCACGGTCCCAGGGGACAGGACTTGCTGAGAGAGGAAAACAGCCAACTTTTGTTTTGATTGTTACACTCATCCAGCAGGGAAGAAAAAAGGAAAGGAAAATGTTGTTGGCTGGCGTGGAGAGAACCTTGCCAGAAAATGGGATGGATGCTCTAACTTGCCAAAGACATCCCCGGAGGCCACATTAACACCATGATACTGAACCAGAGAGATGCTGAACACTTAGGGGTGCTGCTGATTCCCTGCCAACTTTTGAAAGCAAGCTTATGTTCCCACTGACCGAAGCATGGGGCAGGGGGAGCAGTGGGATGTCTAAGGATGGAATTAGAGGATGGGAGGATTTGGCTGCTGAGGACAGAGTTGCAGGTTGTCCTGGGTATGTATCACAAAAACTTTCCCTACATCAGATTTTCCTCTGGCTCCATTTCTTAACCTGCGGACTGACCCTAGAGTCCCAGATTCATGTGATGCTGCAAGAGAATGAGAAGGAGGAGATGCAGCATTCACGACCACGATCTAAACACACTGTTCAAGCTGTTTGGGGACTTAGAGAAGAGCAGCAGCAACAGTGGAAATGATGAGAACTCATCAGTGTGCTCCTGAATTCATCGTCATCTAAGACACGGCATGTGACATAGGGAAATTGTGTAATGTGCACCATCCAGGGCCTTTCATAATGCTCTCAGAATAAATGAAGGATTCACATGTTCCCACTAGCAAGAGTCTAACTGGAATAAAAAGGTGACCCAAACAAACTCCTCTGATGCTTTCTAAGATGGAAGACCCATCACCTTAGGAAAAACAGACTGTTTGTGTCATAGCATGATTTATTTACCCTGCATAGGAGAGAAAGCAGGATACTCACCTTCACACAGAAAAAACAGAGAGGACTTCCCTGGTGGCACAGTGGATAGGAATCCATCTGCCAGAGCAGGGACATTGGTTTGATCCCTGGTCCGGGGAGATTCCACAAGCTGAAGATCAACTAAGCCTGTGTGCCAAAAGTAGTGAGCCCACAACCCACAACTACTGAAGCCCATGTGCTCAGAGCCTGTGCTCTGTGATGAGGGAAGCTACTGCAATAAGAAGCCTGTGCACTGCAACAAAGAGTAGCCCTTGCTTGCCATAACTAGAGAAAAGCCCTCATGGCAACAAAGATCCAGCGCAACTAAACATTATATATACAGTTTTTTTTAAGGCAGATAATTTTTAGTTTTAGTTTTTGTTTTTGTTTTTTTTCAAGAAGGGAACAAGTAACTGTCCATAACTCTTCATCTAATTCTGACACCTTCAATTCACAACTATTTTAATCACTGCAGAGAAAGTAAAAATTTCTCAAAGAATATCATAAAATATAAATGCTAGCACCTTAGTTTTATTTTAAACCTAAATTCTCAAATGAACTAGCTAATTTAACTCAGCTCTGATGTGGTACCTTTCAAAGTGGGTAGAAGAAGGGGCCAAGATGTGATACATACAAAGTCCATCAACACCTCAATTTGGCTCTGCAGCAGCTCAGCAGCCTATAACAATTAATTCTCTTTCCCTAAAAGCTTCTGACTCAGTGCAAACACACATACCCACCCTCTGTTATCTAAGAGACCAGGGTGATGAAAGGGAAAAGGAATTCTTCCCAAGATCAACATCTGACCACCAAAAATAGGACCGCCTTCACATTAAAACATTTCTCCACAGTCCCATTGTTCTATTTGTTTCAAATGATGGAAAATCGAATTATAGTAAAATGTTAATAGCTTCATTGTGTGACCACAGGGCTAATCAGTTATATATCTAAAGAGTTTGGGGCTCAGCTGTGAGGTACTTTTGGATCAATATCTGATCTTTGACATTAATGTACTATTACCAAGGATTTAGTACATGAAGCAAAAATCCCACAAAATGGAGAACCACAGGACCAAATCTAAAAAGATTTAATTTGAACGTGCTACAGTCTGACCCAGGCTGGGGATACTCAGGCTTATACTTGGTGGGTCCAGTTCAATGAGGAGTGGGCGCTGGCAAGGATTAAGAGTCAGGTAGGAAAAACAAAGTGGGGCAGGGGGAAAGAAAGGTAGAAAAGCTGTAGACTGGACACCCATGGGGTGTACCATCTTGAATTGAGAGTCAACAGAAGACTGTGACAGTGTTGCCAGTTATACAACGTCTATTTTTATTATTTAAGTAGAGTTTAATTACAATGTTGTGCTAATTTCTGCTGTAAAGTGACTCAGTTACACATATACATATGTATATGTATATGTGCTTAGATCCATGTGTGGAGTGAAATACATGACAAGCACTCAGAAAATTTTGGCAAATCTTCAAGAGTGGTCAGGGACTTGAGAACTGTCAGTAGGGAGGCCTAAGGAAGGAACCCTGGATAATGTATGGAAAGGAAGAATGAACACTTTTCCGTAGTTGGATATACTTGCCCACGATGAGACCAGTTTCTGTGCAAAGAACATGAAGAAAGCCTCCAGGTGCCATGGAGCCCTGGGAAGGAGGTTTGGAAGAACAAGGCCACTCCCCTAGGCCAACCCACCAGACAAGAGAAAGACAGTGCCACCACTAAGGGCACCACAGATGAGGGAAAGAAGGAAACTGCCTAATACATGCACATTGGTTCATTAACCCACATCAGAACTGTCTCCTGTGGTCTGTCTCGTGGTCCTATAAACATCTTGGTGGGAGACTGGGAGCGATGGGCCATGGCCTCCCTGCTGCCCTGGATCAGTTGCGACAATGCCACTGCTTAGAGAAAGAGACAGTCATCGAAATATCCCCACAACTCAGGCATCTGCCTCAGACTGAAATATGCCTTTTCTATCTTCATGCCCAGAGTGATCTGGATCCTTCTGTTCCATGGGAAGTAGATCCTGCCACTAAGCGTTTGCATGCTGCAACTGAAGATGCTGCATGCTGCCAGGAAGACTGGAGATCCCACATGCCACTACTAAGACCCAGCAGGGCCAAGTAAAAACATACATAAGTATTTGAAATCAACAACAGAAGTAGTCATAACAGCTCAGTGTATTGAGTGCTTACTCTCAAACACCTCACTAAAGGCTTTACCTATTGACATTCCCTACATATTTAAATCATGTCGCATCCGCCCTAAGATACAGATGTTGCTATTGCTTCCAATTTACAGAAGAGGAACCTGAGGCACAGCATCCCAACCTTCAGCCCATCTTGTCCCCTCACTTTGTGAGGAACCTCATGCCACACAGTACAGCCTGAGGACTCCAGAGTTTATGAGCAGTGCTTGTAACTTCCACGAGGGCTGTGGAGAGGGTGAAAAATACTTCTTGATTTGGACTTTGGAAGAGGACTCTTGACTCCCTTGCTCACAACATTCATATGAGTCATAACTATCTTATTATTTTGCTGTAGCACAGGGGATAGCCAATTCTTACTCTAGTGTCTTCTTAGACCTCCCACTCATTGGAGAAAATTGCCAGCTGCTGCCCTTGTGAACAGTTTGAAAACTGGAAAAGGCTAGAAAACATCCTTCTGTTCTCTTGAGTGTCTGGAAAGATGGCATATTGGAAATTGATCCATGAGGCAAGAGGTTATAGTTCTCATCCATCCTAATGGAAAAAAAGGAGGCAAAGCTGTAGACTGGACACCCATGGGGTGTACCATCTTAAATCGAGAGTCAACAGAAGACTGTGACAGTGTTGCCAGTTATACAACATCTATTGTTATTATTTAAGTAGAGTTTAATTACAATGTTGTGCTAATTTCTGCTGTAAAGTGACTCAGTTATACATATACATACATTTTTAAACATCTTTTCCATTATGGTTTATCCCAGGAGATTGGATATGGTTCCCTGGGCTAAGGTAGGACCTTGTTGTTTATTCCAAATGTAACAGTTTTCATCTGTTAACCCCAAACACCCAGTCCCTCCACTCCCTCCCTCCATTCCCCTTGGCAACCACAAGTTTATTCTCTGTATCCATGAGCCTGTTTCTGTTTTGTAAACAGGTTAATTTGTTCCATATTTTACATTCTACATATAAGTGATATAATATGGTATTTATTTTTCTCTTTGTGACTTACTCAGCTTACTATAATTATCTCTAGTTCCATCCATGTTGCTGCAAACAGCATTATTTCTTTCTTGTTATGGCTGAGTAATATTCATATATATGTACCACATTTTCTTTAATCACTCAACTATCAAAGGAAATTTAGGCTGTTTCCATATCTTGGCTGTTGGGAATATTGCTGCTGTGAACATGAGGGTGCATGTATGTTCCTGAATTACAGTTTTGTCCAGGGATATGCCCACGAGGGGGACTGCTGGATCATATGGTGGTCTTATGAATTTTCTGAGGATCCCCCATACTGTTTTCCATAGTGGCTACCCCAACTTACATTCCCACCAACAGTGTAGGAGGGTTCCCTTTACTCCAGACTCTACTCAACATTTGCTATTTGTTCTGTTTTTGATGATAGCCATTCTGCCTGATAGGAGATGGTGCCTGGCTGCAGCTTTGATTTGCATTTATCTAAGAATTAGTGATGCTGAGTATATTTTTATGTGTCTACTGGCCATCTGCATGTCTTCTTTGGAGAAATGTCTATTAAGGTTTTCTGACCATTTTTTGATTGTTTTGTTTTGTTTTTGTTGTTGTTGAATTGTATGGTCTGTATATTTGAAATTAAGCCCTGGTCTATTGCATCATTTGCAAATATTTTCTCCCATTCCTTAGGTTGTCTTTTTTTTTTTTTTTTTTTTTTTACTTTTTTTTTTTTTTGCTGTGCAGAAGCTTGTAAGTTTGATCAGGTCCCCTTTGTTCATATTTAGTTTTATTTCTATTACCTTGGGAGACTGACCTAAGAAAACAAAGGTCCAATTTATGTCAGAGAACATTTTGCCCATGCTCTCTTCTAGGAGTTTTATGGCATCATGTCTTATGTTTAAGTCTTTAAATTATTGTGAGATATTTTTGTACCGTGTGAGAGCATATTCTAACTTCACTGATTTACATGCAGCTTCCAATTACACATCTACATGGCTCACATTAGAGGAGTCACTCTCTCTGATTGTTTCTCTACCTCGCACTGCACATGTCTATCCTTAAGTTTTTCAAAAGATGTGAGTTGGGGGATGGGTGTGGGTTAATATTTGTGTATCTCCAAAGCTGCCTTCCTTCTCCTAGTGGAGTGCTCCTTGTTTCCTGGGCAAAGGAAAGCCAATTGCAATGACCCAAGATTCAAGTCCTATCACTGCTGCTTATCTCCTATTTGACACACAATGACTTTCTTAAATTCTCTAAGCTTAAATGTACAATCTATAAAACTAGGATGACAACAGCATCCTTATTTGTTTAATGGTGGTGTAAGGAGTGCATTTTTTTTTAAGTAAGTAAAGTATTTGGCACAGAGTAAGCACAGTATAAAACTTAACATTTTTACAGAACCCTGCATAAAGTACCTGTTGGCAAGACAGAGAAGTCAAGAGAAGGAAAGGGAGAGATGGAAGCAGCACTCCAGCCCAAAGTAGGCATTTGGGGGCTCACCAGGGAGTCTCCACTGCCACTTTCTCCTGTGACACTGACCAGAATCTGTTCTCCTCTGCAAGAGGCCCAGAATAACAGAGGAATGCTTTGTATGTGGTTGTTAACACACATCAGGGCAAAACAGCCCTGTGAAATAGAAATCTTATCAGACTACCATTTGACTCTGTATCTCTGCCCTAACGTTTTATAAATATGTCAGAGAAAAAGAGGAAAGAGCTGGCTGACCACCAGAGAGCCAGTGAACAAAACTGTATTTCATTATAAAATCAGAAAAGAAAATAATGTCTTCTTAAGTACTGTGGTTCTTTCTACTTTGGAAAATAAAGTTTTCTTGTTGAATAGTTTTAGAGCTGGTTTCCCTAAATAAAGACATGTAAAAATCTAAGTTTCTCCATATCAAGAATTTAATATCTCATCCCTTGCCAGTTTTATTTAGAAACTGTACTTCTCCAGTATTTTTTTTTTTAATTCAACTTAATCTGGCTAAACCACCCAAGCCAAACAAAGCATGCCATGTAATCTAAAGTTAGATATTCTGGCTTTAATATGGAAAACATGTGTTACCATGAGCTTAAGGATGCCCCTGTGTGGAACCTTCTGTCTTCTTTCTCAGTGATGTGAAATCTCAAGAGCTAAAAGTTAGTCTGCAGACCAAGGTCATGGACATTCCAAATATCCTTAATGCTATGCCACATACTGGGAAGATGGGACTTATTGTCCGATCACTATCCATTAGATTCCATTTTGAGGTTCCTCTGTATCACCCTCCTCCTCCAACTGGAGAGAACCAATGCATTAGGGTTCCACCTGCTGTTTGTATTGCAAACTTCAGTTGAGCCCATAACCTGAACCCTTATCTACATGCATTTCATCGTGACCACATGACAAACTTTCATGGAACTTCACAAGATTCCAGGAGTCTCCCAACAGACAAGGCCTGGTCTAATTCACCTCTCTGTTCTTCAAAGCCCTGTGAGCACCTTCCCAATCCCTTAATGCCCCTGTCCCCAGGCCCTTCCTCTCTAAACTTTTGCTATTTGGAAGAGCCTGGCATTGAGGTCTGCTGGCAGCTGATATGAGTGAATCCAAGTGAAACAAGAGGACAGCTGGGCTGCATTCCACACCAGTCCATCTTGGCATTTAAGCAGGTGTGCAGGATTGAGTAACTACAGATTCCTCATCTAACCTGCACCAGGTGTTCTGCATCAGTTACTAGGATTTAATCTCAACCAACCTTGTTTGGCACATTATGAAGGTGAGGCTCTTGAGGTTCTTAGGAAGAACGGGCCCAGCATTCCAACAACCATCTGATTCCAAAGGTGTTTGGACTGGTTTTGACCACTGTCCATCCCAAACAACTCCCAAGGCATCCACTTTAAAATATAGCTTTCCTCCTCTATAAGGATTCCACCTCAATTAGGGTTCCACTTTCTTATTTCAAACTCCAGGAGATGCCATCGCCTGAACTCTTATCCACAGGCATCTCATCTGCACCACAGACCAACTTGCATGGAACTCAACCAGAGAGGGCTCCTGTCCAATTACCCTTCATACTCCTTGTAGTGCTGTGACCAGGGCCTTCTTCCCCCATTACCCTCCCCACATATACCTCTGCTATTGGGAATAGGCTGTTTGTGGCTGGAAACCACATTGAGCTTTGGCCTGAAACACTCTTCCCTGGTCAAGCAAAGGAGCCATCCCTTTTTTTCCAACAGTGTTACCCAGAGGCACCCAATATCTCTGTAGTCTCAACATGAGGAGAACCAAAGAGCAGAAAATGTGAAGGAGACCAGGGGAGACCAGGGCGTCACTTAACATTGCCCAGACAGGATTCTGGAGGAGTTCCTGAGCCTGCTGGGGTTAAAGGTACCTCTGCTGGCCAGCCAAGGGGCCGAAGGGATGGTATGGGCGAGAGGTGGCAGGCTCACCTGAGGAAGAAGAAATAGGAGTAATCCTGGACCACGGTATGGGAGTGACAGGAGAAGTAGCCCAGAACGGTGAGGTTGAGGCTGGAGCCCCGGGGCACTTCGAGCATGCTGTCCCACGCCTGGTGGCACAGCATCTCGATCTCAGCAGAGTAGAAGAGCCCCGCGTCGCTGGCTTCATACTGCCAGGGCAGGTCCGTGCAGCTCCTCATGCAGCGCCAGCACCTTGGCCTACATGATAGTCTCGGCCAGCTCCACTCGGCAGCCCTCGCTCAGGGGTCTCCACTCGGAGGGCAGCTGGCAGCCACGGCGGCCTCCAGCCCGCCGGCCAGGCAGAGCGCGACGAGCAGCAGCGGGCGCAGCATGCCGGCGGCTAGGGCGGGCGGCGGGAGCCGCCGGGTGGCCGCCGCGCCCCAGGCGCGCTATCCGGGGCGCAGGGACGTGGTGGGGGATGGGGGAGCCCCGCGGCGGCAGCGAGAGCGTCGGGGAACCCAAAGTGGTGGGCCCCACCAGCGGGAGGCGCAGCCCCGGGCGCTCGGCTGCGCGCACAGCTGCGGAAGCTAAGCGTGCTGCTCCCTCCTCCGCCGGGATCCCCCTGAGGGGCCTCGCTTGTGAGACTTGTAAAAGGGCACGGGGAAGGCCGGCCACCGCCGCCTCCTGCCCCCCACCCCTGGCTGGGGCGTGGGCGGCATAGGGAGGGGCAGAGGCGGGAAGCCGTCCAGGGGCGCGGGATGCTGGGGAGACAGCGCAGTCGGCGCTGGACCGGGAGCCCCCTGGCCGAATTTGGTGTTTGCGCCAGCGCGGAGGTCCTCGGCTGAAAAGTCAGTGTGGGGAGAGGCGGCCCAGCCCTCTTCCGGCACCCTGCGCACCGACCAGGTTGAAGCTTTGCCGGCACAAAGCGCGCTCCAGACATGGCTTTCTTAGAATTATTGCCCTCAATTGCCATGAGTACTCAGGGTACGTTTTTGCATTTTCTCAGTAGTTCATTTACACTCAAATGGCACAGAAATCTAACTTTACCATCGCAGAGTTTCCCTTGGAAATTCTGTGTGATCTAATAAACTTTTCTGAATCTCTCTCTCCCTTTCCATCTCTTATGTTTTAAAGATGCTCTTAGGAAAGCCTTCAACATCTGAAAAGCCAAAGCCACATTGCCTGGTTTTTCCTACAGCTACATGGTCCCATGATTAACCTCATTCCAGGTTCAGATTCTGAACACCCTACACCTGAGAAATAGATTCAGAAGTTCCAAAGAGCTTTTCACAAGTCAATGAGTGACTCTGAAAAGACCTAAACTCCACACTTAAATCTTTATTTCTAAATTAGGCAGTTCTTTTTATCTCCCAATTGCCTTAATTATTCTTCATGTAGTAAGAAAAAAAAGATTATAAGTATAAATATTTTGTATAGTCAAAACATCATATATATGAAATAGCATGGATATAATATACATATCATCATACATATGTCATACATATTATATTTACAATAAGTTGATAAGCAAAACTGCTGTAAAATGGAAGGCTCTTTGTTCTGCAAGCATCTTATTAACCAGGCTTTCTGCAAGTTTAAGTCTTAGAACTCAGCCAAAGTCTTCTCTGACTGAAAGGAAGAGTTATTAGGGAATTCGGAAAGGAAAGGTAAAGAGGAAAGTGGGGAGGGGGAAAGAGAGAAAATTCCAAGGACTCACATCCCCTGACAACCAAATCTTCCTGTGATCCCCAAGTCTTCAGTTAGGACAATTAAATTCATGCATGCTTCTTGTGACAGGGCAGAAATCCAGCTGGCTCGAGGCAGGGACTCAGGAGGAAGAGGCTATGAGCAGCATGGTCTCAGGGGATCAGAAGATCCTGGGAAGGCTTTGGGCATGCCTTGAAGTGAAATGGCCAGGACACCAGCCAGTGTGGCCCAGCTTCTGAGGGAATTAAGGCTAAAGATCCATAAAGTCACACCAATCCAGAATCCAACGGGTGACTCAATGGACAGATGTGTGCTTAATCGCTCAGTCATGTCCTACTCTCATCGACCCCAAGGACTGTAGCATCCCAGGCGCCTTGGTTCATGGGATTCTCCAGGCAAGAGTACTGGAGTGGGTTGCCATGCCCTCCTCCAGGGGATCTTCCCAACCCAGAGATCGAACCCAGATCTCCCACATTGCAGGCAGATTCTTTACTGTCTGAGCCACGAGGGAAGCCGTGACTCAATGGACCGGATTCTTATTCCTACAAGATCATCTTTGTTGGAAGAGGAAAGAATTAAGAGTAAGAGCTCCTCACGGACAATAACAAACCTCTACATAGCTGGAAGTCAGCCTGGAGCCTCAATTATTTCTGTAGAAAACAGTTATATTGAGGGAAGCAAGTGAACAGTAGTCCTGATGGTAAAAGACTCCTCCCGACAACCCCACCACCACCATGGGACATGGTAGAGTTAAGCTTTTCCCACAAGGAGAAATGGCATTTGAGGATGGCATCAGACATCCTATGTTAGGACTGCCCATTTGTTTCTCCTTCAATATATGAGTTAAAATGTTTCATAATGTCTTAGTCTGTTCAGGGTGCCATGGCAAAATACCACAGCCTGAGGGGCTTAAACAACAAACATTTATTTCCCACAGTGCTGGAGGCTGGAAGTCCAAGATCAGGGTGTCAATGGGATTGGTTCCAGGATAGTAAATGGCCACCTTTCCTCTGTGTCCCCACATGGCCTCTCTTCTTTGTATATGTAGAGAGACAGACATGTCTGGCCCTTCTAAGGACACCAGGCCTATCAGATTAGACCACACTCTTGTGACCTCATTTAACCTTAATCATTTCCATAAAGGTGCTATCTCCAAATACAGTCTCATTGGGGGTTAAAACTTGAACAGAATTCAGGGCAGAGAGGAGGGGATGTGAACAAGGGACAGAATTCAATCCATAACACTCATTTAGCAGGTGTTCTGCAGGTTTGTCGAGAAAGAGGGGATATAAAATGGTTTATATTTCTGGCACACTAACTTAGAGCAAGCATTGCCAATTACAATATTAACAATAACAACTGCTAACATTTATTCACCACTTACTATGTGCCAAGCACTATTGTATGTTGTCATAATGAAGGCTCCAAACACTCAAAATGGGCACTGCTATCATCCTCAGTTTAGAGACAGGGGACTTAGCTACAGAGAGGTTAATTGACTTACCCAGGATCACATAGGCAGAAAGGAACTGAGCCAGGATTCAAACACCAGCATCAGATTTCAGAGTTCATGTTCTTAACTACAGCATTAAAATATGGACAAAACAAGCAATGTTTTAAAGGCACAGGTGGGCGCTTTATCAAGAAACAAGTAGAGGGGACTTCCCTGGTGGTTTGTGGCTAAGACTCCATGCTCCAAATTCAGGGAACCCAGGTTCAATCCCTGATCCAGGAACTAGATCCCACATGTTACAACTAAAACCCGGGTCAACCAAATAAATAAATGAATATTTAAAAAGAAGCTGAATTTATAAGTAATAATAACCTTCGCAGAATCACCAGTGATGGCTAAATGAGGGAGTAACCGGACTAACATTAATTTTGTTTTCACCAGTAGCCCTGCTCTATTTTAAGTTGTCAAGTTTATTTTAAGTCAGTGCTGTAACTTTTGCAGACAAGAGAATAAGGAATTTTTTTTTTTAATTGTATCTAGTGCTTCAGAGGGCTGGAAAAATTTTTTCTGTTTCCACAGACCTGAAGACCCTGATTATTCTTTCCATTTAAATGAACAAATAAGTAAAAATCAGTATGCACAGCTGATGTCTCTCTTGTTGTATAAACTGGACAGAATCAAAACTCTTCCAGTACTACCCAGAATGCATTTTCCGGATGCAGGGGCCTGTGAGGGTTGTCCTTCTCCTGGATTCTTCACAGACACATCAGTCATGTTTTTGCTTCTCTAGAAGGTCTGGCCAGAGAAGGCAATGGCACCCCACTCCAGTACTTTTGCCTAGAAAATCCCATGGAAGGAGGAGCCTGGTAGGCTGCAGTCCATGAGGTCGCTAAAGTCGGACATGGCTGAGGGACTTCACTTTCACTTTTCACTTTCATGCACTGGAGAAGGAAATGGCAACCCACTCCAGTGTTCTTGCCTGGAGAATCCCAGGGATAGGGGAAACTGGTGGGCTGTCGTCTATGGGGTCACATAGAGTTGGACACGACTGAAGCGACTTAGCAGCAGCAGAAGGTCTGGCAAAGTGCCTCCCTGATTGGGGTTGTTCACCTGGAGCCCTGGACATATGTGAGCATCCCCTGGTGAGCAGCTCCCCTTTGGAGGCCAAGATCTCCAAGGAAGCAGAGCTCAAGGAAGCCAGGATGGGAAGCAAAAATTCTATAACTGTGTTGTGGGTTCAGTAGTGAAACAAGCCACTTCCACCCCTTGATTACAAGATCCATATGTTCTGGCTGTGAGGGGGAGATAGCACCATTATGCTTAAAATATACACTATATCCTTCACAGCATGTACAATAATAGTCTTTAAGACTGCACCCCACCCTTTCAGGATGTTGACTCCCATCTGACACACTTGAGTCTTCATTAGCTGTCACACTGTCTCAGTAAGCTTTCAAAATTTGCCCTGTTGTTTCTAGGTGATGGCGTCCTCAGTAAAACCAGTTAATTCCATGGCCAAGGGCACATTGCTGTATTCCCGTTGCGATCAAAGAAGAGATGCTATGAAAATCACTGATCAGAAGCAATGCTACAGGAAGTACCACGAAGCTGGAAAATGAGTTCTGTGGACAGAATTCCTGGATGAAGCACTGTGGGGCAGGAAAGGCAGATCTACACCTAGAGTGTATATACTCCAGTGAGGACAAGTCTCTGCTCCCTCCAAGATGGAAGAGGTTCAGTGTAGTCACTTAAGTCATTTCAGTCACTCAGTTGTGACTGACTCTCTGCAGCCTCACGGACTGCAGCACGCCAGGCTTCCCTGTTCATCACCAACTCCCAGAGCTTGCTCAAACTCATGTCCATTGAGTCAGTGATGCCAACCAAACATCTCATCCTCTGTCATCCCCTTTCCTCCTGCCTTCAATCCTTCCGAGCATCAGAGTCTTTTCAAATGAGTCAGTTCTTCACATCAGTGGCCAAAGTATTGGATCTTCAGGATCATTTCTTCCAATGAATATTCAGGACAGATTTCCTTTAGGATTAACTGGTTTGATTTCTTTGCAATCCAAGGGACTCTCAAGGGTCTTCTGCAACACCACAGTTCAAAAGCATCAATTCTTTGGTTCTTAGCCTTCTTTATGGTCCAACTCTCACATCCATACATGACTACTGGAAAAACCAAAGCTTTGACTAGACGGACCTTTGTCAGCCAAGTAATGTATCTGATTTTTAATATGCTGTCAGGTTGGTCATAGCTTTTTTTCCAAGGAGCAAGCATCTTTTAATTTCATGACTGCAATCACCATCTGCAGTGATTTTGGAGCCCCCAAAAATAAAGTCTCTCACTGTTTCTATTGTTTCCCCATCTATTCGCCATGAAGTGATGGGACTGGATGCCATGATCTTCGTTTTTTGAATGTTGAGTTTTAAGCCTTTTCAGCTTTTTTCACTCTCCTGTTTCACTTTCATCAAGAGGCTATTTGGTTCCTCTTCACCTTCTACCATAAGGATGGTGGCATCTGCATATCTGAGGTTATTGATATTTCCCCTGGCAGTCTTGATTCCAGCTTGTGGAATGATCCAGCCCATCATTTTGCATGGTGTGCTCTGCATATAAGCTCAATAAGCAGGGTGACAGTATACAGCCTTGACGTACTCCTTTCCCAATTGAGAACCAGTCCGTTGTTCCATGTCTGGTTCCAGCTATTGCATCTTATCCACATACAGATTTCTCAGGAGACAGGTTAGATGGTCTGCTATTCCCATTTCTTTAAGAATTTTCCACAGTTTGTTGTGATCCACAAAGTCAACGGCTTTAGTGGAGTCAATGAAGCAGAAGTAGATATTTTTTCTTGAATTCTCTTGCTCTTTCTATGATCCAACAGATGTTGGCAATTTGATCTCTGGTTCTTCTGACTTTTCTAAATCCAGCTTGAACATCTGGAAGTTCATGGTTCACATACTGTTGAAGTCTGGCTTGGAGAATTTTGAGCATTACTTTGTTAACAAGTGAAATGAGTGCAATTGTGTGGTAGTTTGAGCATTCTTTGGCATTGCCTTTCTTTGGAATTGGAATGAAAACAGACTTTTTCCAGTCCTGTGGCTACTGCTGATTTTTCCAAATTTGCTGGCATATTGAGTGCAGCACTTTCATAGCATCATCTTTTAGGATTTGAAGTAGCTCAACAGGAATTCCATCACCTCCACTACCATTGTTCGTAGTGATGCTTCCTAAGGCCCACTTGACTTCACATTCCAGGATGTCTGGCTCTAGTTGAGTGATTACACCATCATGGTTGTCTGGATCATGAAGATCTTTTTTGTATAGTTCCTCTGTGTAGTCTTGCCCCCTCTTCTTAATATCTTCTGCTTCTGTTAGATTCATGCCATTTCTGCACTTTGTTATGCCCATCTTTGCATGAAGTGTTCTCTTGATATCTCTAGTTTTCTTGAAGAGATCTCTAGGCTTTCCTTTTCTATTGCTTTCCTCTATTTCTTTGCATTGATCACTTAGGAAGGCTTTCTTATTTCTACTTGCTAGTCTTTGGAATTCTGCATTCAGATGGATATATCTTTCCTTTTCTCTTTTTCCTTTTGCTTCTCTTCTTTTCTTGGCTATTTGTAAGGCCTCCTCAGACAACCATTTTTCCTTTTTGCGTTTCTTTTTCTTGGGGATGGTTTTGATTGCTGCCTCCTGTACAGTGTTATGAACCTCCATCCATAGTTCTTCAGGCACTCTGTCTATCAGATCTAATCCCTTGAATCTGTTCGTCACTTCCACTGTATAATCATAAGGGATTTGAGTTAGGTCATACTTGAATCGTCTAGTGGTTTCCCTACTTTCTTCAATTTAGGTCTGAAGTTTGCAATAAAGAGTTCATGATCTGAGCTACAGGCAGCTCCTGGGACCATAATAAGGCATTGGTATAGGTCCCAACTATGGACAGAGTAAGCCCTCAGCCTTGAGGTTAGTGAGGCTGACCTTAGGCAGATAAGTTCAGAAACACAAAGTGAGCAAATACTCATGAGAAAATGGTACCAACTGACTTGCTCAATACCAGGCAAACACCAGGCAAACACCAAGTTTAACCACAAAATTTTGGTTTGTAAATAACATATCTGTAATGTGCAATGAAGTGAAGCATAATGAAAAAACATATGCCTATATCCTAAGTATATATAAAATAGGTATGTCCTGATATATATTATATGTACATATATACATATCATATTGGTGATATTATATATATATATATTTTTTTTTCTGACAATGCCTGACTAGCACACTATCCAATCAAACCCCTTCACCTGTCGTTTTAATATTGTACATGTGGAACAGGGCTGACCAGAGACATGTGGAAAGGCTGAGCAGAGACCAAAAACTTAAAAGACATTCTTCTCATTATATCATATTTCCCAGTTGTATGGTGCATTTCTTGGAGGTTCTGAATGTGCTATGTAAATATTAAATCCATCTTCCTTCTGTCCCCTTGGGAGGCAGGAAGCCAGTATTATTTCACAGACAAAGAAGCTGAGTCCCAGGGGTTAAATGCCTTGCCCTTGTCACATAACTACAGGCAGTTAGGTGTGCTGGGAAAGGGGCTTGGGGTTAGGAATCCCTGCCTGGCGTCCCTGGGCTCCCAAACAGAGCTTTCCTTAAAGATAATTCTGTGTTTAAACTCTGTGGGAATCTTGTTCTATAACAGGGAAGTTATGGGACTGCTGACATGCCACATACATTGTTCTTCCCTTGCCTGTTCATACAGAGTACATTTTCAGAAGGCAGGTTTAGGACATGTAGGCATTGTCTATAATAGCTTCAATCCATCCAATCTGGGGACCAATATTTAGCCTAAACAACCATTCTGGTGCTGAATCCATGACAATTCTATCAGGAGAAGATAGAAACAAGAGGGATAAACTCTTGATAGACATCTCACTCTATAGTTTTCCATGTCTGCATTTCAGAAAAAGAAGGAGGTAAGAGTGGAGTTGACAAGCACCTCACAGGAATGCATCACTCTGTTAGGTGTTAAACACTGCACTCACATTTTTTCCTCACTCCATCACAGTAAAGACTTGGCCAGACCCCTTTTCACAGTTGGCAAAACAGAAACAGGGGGACTAGTTGATTTTTCCAGAAGCTGAGCTGAGGGTCTAAGAATTCCTGTTGCAATTTTAAGTCTATCAAACTAAATCCCCACCTTCCTCTCGTGTAAGTTTCTAGATGTCAAATGGAAGTGTTTAGGCATAGATTGAGCATCTTGACACTGTTGTCAATCATATGTACGTTTCAACAAATAACTTGCAACATTTCCCTTTCAACTGCCATGTGTCAGGCACTATTCTAGGCTCTGGGGATACAGAAGTGAATAAAACAAAGCACCATCCTTTTGGAGGGAATATCCACCAAAAGTCAAATTGGTGCCATCAACAGGTTGGGGAGAGAAAGGCTTGCCTTGGAAGACACAGCCTTTACCTGGGGAAGAATGGCTTGAGAATCTTGTTCAATGTCCTCTGAAACACCTTCACTTAAATAAAGTCCATGGAACTGACCACGGTTAAGATTTAGCATTGTGGGGCTCAGATGAGTCTCTAAGGAACCAAGTTCCCCTTTATATTTCAGAGCATAACCAACCCTCAGACTGAGAGCAAGGTGGGTTTCATTGACATCAATATCACACTGTTCCCTTTCACATCAGTGTCCTTGGAAGCAAATGGAAATAAGCCACAGTTGAGAAGTGGAGAGAGGGTATCCGTGTGATTATTCTAATGCTGCTCTGACTTTCCCTGAGATATTATCAATGAGTGGTTCTTTCCCCCATGAAGTGAAGTCTCCCAGGGAGGTAGTAGAAGCCATGGCAGGCTGAATGGGACACAGTTAGTTCTTAAATGGGGAGAGCCCTCCTGCTAAAGAGAAGACCCACATCTCGGTCCACTCTCTGGACTGTGAATTCACACACTGTGTATCCTGGACCAGTTCTCACCTCTGGGCACTTGCCTGATTCCTCAGCTCTTCAGTACCTGTCCTGAGAATTTATGAATATGACTGAATAGCACACATGGGAAATTTCATTAAGACCCAAGCATACAGACCACTGTGTGTTTTCAATGTGCTGGTTCGATGTTTTGGCCAGCTGCATAGAAGAGTTAAGATCCTGTTGGAAAGCTTGCTGAGAAACAGGCTTTTATTCCAGAGGAAGGATCTCACAGGATTTTTGGCTTGATGGGACACTGTGATGACTGTTGAGAAATGAATAGAAAAGTTGGAAGCAGTTTGGGGATTTTTATGTTTACTGTGAAAGCATTGGAATAACAGGGTTAACAAATATAACTGAAACATAAATAATACTAGATTGAAGCCCCTTTTCTGGCATCAGGAAAAAGTCCAACAGGTTCATTTACAGCAAAACCCCCAAGGCATCACCGTTAGAATGTTGGTTTTTTTTTTTCCCCTGATTTTTTGTTTTCAGTTGCCTTCAGCACGTATTAACCTTTCTATCTGTGCTTTCATTGCAAAGGCATAATGTGGTCAGTATTTCAGCAACTTCTACCTCTAAGATAAAGTACATTGCAGAGGAATATCTATTTTTTCCCCCAAATTTTCCATTACTGACTTTTTTCCACTTAAAAATTCTATGACTTACTGCCAGTGACACTTCTTTACATATTACAGCCTTTAAAAATAAGCTTTCTAAATTTGCATTAATAGTATGAACACTACATGTAATGACAAGCAGTGGGCAGACACTGAATAATTGTTAAATGAATGGACAAATATGTATGTTCTGTATCTATAAATGTACAACCTCAGCTGAAAGTTTATCCAACACTGAAACAATTTATTCAGTTTAAATGTCATCTTTTCATGTATTAAATTTGTGTGTTCAAATTAAAAAAGATGTGCACTTTGGGAGTAGATTATAACTGTAATATAATATAGCTATACATGTTCTACTCTTTATTTACAAAAAGGAGTGCTTTGTGGAAATACCTAAGCTTAACACTCAGCAATAGAAGCAGGTAACTCTTCTGGATTAACTCTTTTAAAGAAACCCACTTGACGTACAATACGTTCCTTTGGATCCCTCTCCTCTTCTCAATCTCAGCTTAATCTGACACGAATCTCTAGATCTTCACTCCAGAGCTTCTCATTCCACTTCAATCCTTTCCTGGAGTCAATTCCCTCCTGTTTTTAGTAACAGACTTGGAGTAAATGGGCTTTTAAAAACTCTTGCAGCTTTTTTTAGCAATTACTTCTGAACTTCAACTTGAAGGAGAGCTCATTCCTGTAACCAGCTTCTATCACAGTTGTTAAAGCAATGCTGCCCAGAAGTGTGGCTTCCTTTGCTTAGTTCTCTTATCTCCTCTCCAAAGGGGAAACATCAGAGGGAAATATAGAGGGATCTGCCCTCTGAGTACAATACCTACCTCCTGTCACTACTTTCTGTCCAACCAGCCTACCATCACCTAATGGATGGATTCTCTCCAGTACGACGGACACTGTAGAGAAAGGACATTCTTTACTCCTTTTTTCCTGCTTTACTACTTCTTTACACAGTCTTCTCTCTATCTTCCCACAAGAGATGAAGATGTACTGATTTTATTGCCCAGCACCCAGGACATGCCTAGGTCACACTTGCCAGGAGCAGGCTCTTGGTGCCTTGGAGGATTCCACGGATGGGGAGAGCTTTCTTGTCAGCATCCTTCTGCACACTGTGCAGCAGCTGTCTTCCCAGAGCATTCATTTCTTTTCTCCACCTCTTCCACACTAAGTGGGCCAGACTTCTCTCCAGTTCTCTCACACCCCAAAATTACATCTGAGTGGGTCACACCAATATTTAGATTCAGGGTGAAAAACATAAGCTCCTTTTAGATGGTGAGCCTGAATCACATACTTCAACTCAGCTTCGACCACAACGTTAAGGCCTATCTGGTCCTAGGGCCTGTTCAGTTATAAATCGAGTGGCACCAGAGTGCATCTCATTATATGAGAATCCAATGTATGAGTTGTTTAAAAGAAGCAAAACTTCTTAAAGAAAAATTATTCATTAATAAACTGACTACTTATAAAATTAATGTCTAACTGAAGACCCATTCTTTCAAGACATTAGTATCCATCCTACCAACATTATAGATAATAAATTCAAGGACAGTAAAAGTGAAAAGAAATTGTAAATATTGCAAAAGGTGCAGGATTTCATGAAGTTGATGAAAGCAATGTCATAGAACTGTTTGAAATATGTCAAGCTAATAATAAATGAGAATATACACAGCTTGTGAAGGTGTGGTTTAATCACTAAGTCGTGTCCGACTCTTGCAACCCATGGACTGTTGTTTGCCAGGCTCCTCTGTGCATGAGATTCTTCAAGCAAGAAAACTGGAGTGGGTTGCCATTTCCTTCTCCAGGATATCTTCCCGACCCAGGGATCGAACCTGGATCTCCTGCATTGTAGGCAGATTCTTTACCAACTGAGCTTACAAGGGAAGCCCTTATATACAACTTGACCAGTTAACAATTTAAGAAGAGAAAATAAAGATGTTGACAAAAATACAGAGTCACGTGGGTGAAAATTAAAATTTTGAATATTTTTGCAAAAGTAGCCCTTTTCTGACTATATGGCAAAAGTCAAACGTGAAGTCAAAAATATTTTATCCTACCATTATACAAGTGCATCTAAAAACCATTAGTGACCTCTTTGGCTGATCTATTGCTGTATAAGAAACCACCCATATATTTAAAGACTTAATAACAATGTAACATTTCTCCCCATTCCCCTGGATGATCTGGTAGTTCTGCTTTACATGGTACCTTTAAGATTCTTAGAAGTTTTCTTGTTTAGCTGAGAGGATCACTGAGATACTCTTTAAATCTTGCTCATGTTTTAACAGAGACGTTGACCCTGAGGTCATGTTTTACTAACAGCACTCTGGATTTCATCTTCAAATCAAGGTCATTTTTCACTTTGAGAAATTTTCCTTGGAGAGATGAAAGCAATTTTATTATCAAACTCACAAGGTCTAGTGCCTTTTCAGTTCTCCTAAATTTGCTTGAATTCTAAACATGTCCTTCTTTAGCTCAAGTAGCTCCTTCTGGACTTTACCACAGGTGTCTAAAAGGAGGCAGATGACACTTTCAACATCCTGTCCATGAAAATCCTTAGCCAGACCCCACGTTCATGAGGCGCCTCTTCTAGATCCCATATTTCCACCAGCATAGTTCTGGGAACTGTTCTGTGGCTATAGAACTCAAGTTCTCTTTCCTGCAGCTTCCAGTAGGATAGCCTCCACTGCGTTTCAGCCTGCACCAAACAGACTCCTCATCATTCCTCCAAACTTCTCCACTCTTCCACCAGACACAAAATCAATGCCACCTGTGGTGGCAGGACTCCACATGGCTCTGTTTTAGCTATAGACTTCTGCAGAACACATCACCCCAAATTTAACAGCTTCTCACAATTTCTTATTCATTTTTACAGCTCTGGGGGTTGACCACAAAGTTACTAGGCTTCAAGGTTACTAGTCTTCAAGAATGTTGCTGGCTTTGAGTTGGATATCTAGAAGATCTAAAATGGACTCATACAGATGGATGGAAATCAGTACTGGCTGCAGGCTGGGAGCCCAGTTGGGAGTTGGCTTAAGGCCTCCATTCTCCTCCAAGTGGGCTTCTCCACATGGCTGCTTATGTTCCTTCACAGCATGGCAGATGGATTCCAAGAAAACAGAGCCCAATGTGAAAGAACTTACCAGGCTTTCACTTGCATCACTCTTCCTAATGCTCCACTGGTCAAGGCTCATCACATGGCCAAGTCCAGAATCAGCATGTGAGGGGACGCCCAGGGTACAAGCTTAAAGCAAGCCAGAATACTGAAGGGGGTAGTCTTTCCATTCTCCAGGGGATCTCCCCAACTCAGGGATTGAACCCAGGTCTCCCACATTGCAGGCCGATTATTTACCAGTTAAGCCACAAGGGAAGCCCACAGTGTAAATGAACCCTCTACCACGGACTTTATCATTTAACCATTGCAGCACTACAAGGTAAATATTATTAGCCTCATTTATTGATGATGAACTAAAGCAATAGTTTAGAGAAGTTATATTAACTTACTTAAGTTCTCAGGGTCGTACTATTAGTAAATGCTGGAGCCAGCATTTAAGCCTTCTATTCTATCTTCTCAATGAGTGATGGAAACCAAGGTTAATATTCCTCTTAGGGAGATACCATGATTCTGCAGTAGTATGCTGACCACATATTTGACCATGACACCCCCTGCTTTACAAGAGGACTTCTCTGGTGTCTCAGATGTTAAAGCATCTGTCTACAATGCAGGAGACCCAGGTTCAATCCCTGGATTGAGAAGACCCCTGGAGAAGGAAATGGCAATGCACTCCAGTACTATTGCCTGGAAAATCCCATGGACAGAGGAGCCTGGTAAGGCTACAGTCCATGGGGTCACAAAGAGTCGGACACGACTGAGCAACTTCACTTTCACTTTCCCCTGCTTTACAAAGGCCAGGTCAACACAAGACATGGTGTCTCAGCATCAATAGTCAATGGAATATCTCAGAACAGAATTAGGAACACATGTGACCCAGACATCCGAACAACCTCACTGGGATTTCTAATATATTTGTCAACTTTTTTCTAATTTACAGTTCCTAGAGCACTCCCAGATGACAGAGCAGTACCAAAACTTGAGAGATTTAGTGGATTACGCTACTTCAACCACCAAAAATATATATATATATATATTGGAGCCAACTTGTGGACTTCTGCTGGTTTCTTAGACTACTACATAACTGGTCTGAGTTGGAGTCCTAGAAGGTCAAATTGATGCAAAAACACAAGTACAGAAAATACAAGGACAGTAAAGTATAAAGGGTACTATCTCTTTTTCTGACAATCAAATTTACCAAAACCAGGTTTCTGCCTCTTTATAAATGAGGTTACTTCAGACATTGCTCGACTATAAATGCCACAATGACAGGAAGCATGGTGTTTCAGTCCCTGCTACATTGCTACATACTGAAAAGTGGTGGCCACACTGTCAGTGCTCAACACAGTGAATGGGTCATTGTGCCATCTAACCATGCCTGGAATTTCCTGCTGATTTAGAGTAACCTGTTCTAAACAAGGTGTGTGGTGTGTGAGCAAGGATGAGAGTGGAGGCTTGTAAGCCTCTCCCCCAGGCTCCTGCTGTGGGCTCTGACACCACTGCCCCCACTGGGGATTCACTTTTAGGTCTCAAACTTCTGGAAATTTTTGTGACATGAGGAAAGTTGCTTTGATACTGCCTGAGGAAATAGTTTCATTCTGTACATTTGAGTTACAAACAGAAGAGACTGAAGGAAATCTCTGTAACATGCAGCTCTGGGATTATTTCAGGATGCCCAAGTAGAGTGCACCATGGCTCTCTCTATTTCTGGGGTGGCAATCTTACATGTGGGGAGTTTACTAGGTGGAAGTGGCCTCCACAAGCTTTAGTGCTTTTTGCTCCTGTTTTGCTCCAGCATGTCTTACATTAATTTTCTACTAGCTTCCTGAAAGTCAGATAAAGAAACTTGCACCTTTTGCCATGACACTATGATGGGTTTTATATCACAGCAGCTAAACAATAGATATTAGGCACCCCCCCTAAAAAAAAGAGAGAGAGAGACAGAGATAGAAAGAAAGAAAACGAATATCACCAAAACTTAACAGATGGAGCAAAAGAAGTTCTCAGAGGAAAGTTTATAACAATAAATGTGTACATTAAGAAAAAAGAAAGCTCTCAGATAAGCAACTTAATAAGGAACCAGAAAAAGAAGAACACACCAAGCCTAAAATTAATATAAGGAAAAGAACAGAATGGAAATAAATGAAATAGAAACTGAAAAAAATAAGATAAAATCAATGAAACTAATAAGCTCTGTTTTTTAAAAATATAAACAAATCTTTAGCTAGACTCATCAATAAAAAGAAAGGACTGAAATAAAATTCTAAATGAAGGAGAAGACATTAGAAATGATAGGATACAATAACAAAGGATTGTTAGAGACTTCGATGAACAATTATATACCAAAAAATCAGATAACCTAGCAGATACAGACAAATTCCACTTTGTTGTCATATATCCAAAAGTTCCTCAAATACCTAAAACACTCTTTCTTACTGTAGGCTTCCTGGAGACACTATATAAGGTGATTATTATGTGACTTAGGTCTCTTTTACATTTCTTTCACATTAGAACATTCCCCTTCTTTTCCCATGTCATTGAGTAGCTTGAAAAAACTGGGCTCAGAATCCTGAAGGACTTGCCACACTCTGAGTAAGTTGCGAAGCCATGTCTTAAGCTGTGAACCACCCCCTGGCCAGCTAGGATTTCCAGAGGTGTATCATTTGATATTGTGGACAATCTGCATTGTCTCACTTAATGAAACTGGTGTGTGTATCATCTGTGCCCACATCACCCTACTCCTCCCCTGAATCCGCTTAGAACTCCAAGCAATAGCTTTCTTCTCTAGGAGGTCCCTAATGGATTTCCAAGGAGAGCTGAAAAGGAGAGTAGTGTTTCCACAATCCAGAGAAACAGAACCCTGGGGCTGTGTAGGCACTCTGCTGGGAAAGAACACAAGTTGATTGTCTCAGGAAAATAAGCAGCCAACAGTATCTGTGTTCTGGAAGAGGAAGATCCTATCACAAACACATGTAGAGTACTTGTTGAGGCTCAGCAGCAGAGCTGCCGCATCAGGCTAGGGGGCTTAGGTGGATTTGTATGTGAACCCAAGTCGCTCCTTTCTTTGTATGTACATGCAGCCTGCACCAGCAGGTTAGAAACAATAATATGGATGAAGCTCCCACAGGTCGGAGCACCTGGGAGCCAGCACCTTGCTCTGGATGCTAGAGCTCCTGGACATGAGGATTGATGAGCTGGACAGGGGCCTCTTCTACACAGCAGCCCAGCAGCACTGGCAGCTCGTCCTGGCTACATCTTGCATGGCTGCTTCAAGGTTCTGAACTTCAAGGCAAGAACTCATGCCTTCTGAGTTCCCACTCACCTGGGCTACTTTCAGGGTCCAGTTTCCTCCCAATAATCCAGGGGAGCCTGATAGGATCCCCTGGAGGAATCAGAAATGAAAAACTCTAAGATACTCCTTTCGATGAACTAAGAGAGCAGCTCAAATGCAAACATGCACGTGCTTCAGTCTGGATGAACACACGCTGGCTGGCTGTCAGCTTTGAGCCAGGCTTGGTGCTCGGCACTGGGGCACATGGAGAATCTTCCAGAATACCCCAGACTGGAATATCCCACTCTTTCCAAAGCTGTCAGTCTGGGCACAGTTGTGTTCTATCCATCCCTGATCTTTTTTTTTTTTTTTTCAAGTATTTTCAGAATGGATTCCAACTTAAATTTTTCTTCTATAGTTTATATTATGTTGCTACTGTCTTATACTATAAATAGATATCAAATCATACTAATAAAATACCATTAGCATCTTTGAAGGCTTTCCAGGTGGCAGAATGGTAAACAATCTGCCTGCCAATGCAGGAGATGTAGGAGAGCTCAGGAAGATGCCCTGGAGGAGGGAATGGGCACTGAGTCCAGTATTTTTGCCTGGTAAAGCCCATGGACAGAGGAACCTGGCAGGCCAGTCCATGGGATCACAGAGAGTTGGAGAAAACTTAGCAAATGAGCATGCACACAAGTATCTTTGGCACAGGACATTACAACACTTCACAAACACTGGCCAGGAATAGTAAATTAGTCTGTGAATTGATTCCAAATTCACAGGTGGATAGTAGTAGGTGGGTGTTTAGAGTCAAGAGATATCAGAAAAAATTCTGACTTAGCATTAATAATTTGCATTATGATCTCAGGCAAGCCCCTCCACCTCCCTGGAGCCCTGTGTCCTCTCTGTATGCAGCACTGGCAGCTAAAAATAAAATGATCCTCAGTATTTGAAACTCTGAGAAATGTGACTTTTATTCATCCTAATAGAAGCAGAAGCATTATTTATATGTAGACACCAAGGGTCTGGATGCTGTTTCTCCTGTACAGCAAAGTTTCACAGAAATAGATTTTCCTGCCCATGCAAGGGGATGTCATTTACACTGGTCTCTTTCACCCTTCCCTGTTGTACAATCTACACACGTTGGTCACTGACAGTGAGCCTGACTACTCAGCAAGTTGAGTTGTGCTCAGAAGGAAACAGCTGGAGCCAATCCACGAGGACAGGTAGAATAAGTCCAGGTTGCTGAACTCCTGGCCATCTGCACACTTTAACTTCCAGGTGGTCTTGGAGAGTAACCTTCGGCTGTTTATAAAGCCATAGTCCTTTCTTTAGTAAATTATGCCCTGTGTGTGCTAAGTGAACTAAAATTATTCACTGTGTATCTGACTTACAAATCGACTCCTTTAACTTCTAGGGAATCAATTACTCTGTCGTTCAGTTGTTGTTTAGTTGCTAAAGTTGTGTCTGAATTTTTTGTGACCCTGAATCCCAACTAACTTTAAAACGTTTTAAGGGCTCAGCCTCAAATGAAATGCCTCACAATGAAGAATAAAAATATTCTTCTTCATATAAAATAATTAGCTAAAAAATAATTAGCTCCATAATAGGAGTAATTATTTTTTAAACTCTATGTCTGAATGCACTTAAAAAAAAAAGTATCCTCAAAAGTTTTCCAAAAAATGACACAAAAGCATAGGTGAAGTCAACTTAGCCAGAAATAACTATTAATTTGGGCACTTTGAGGTAAGTTGAAACAGGTTTAGTATTCTCTTGGTTTCTAAAAGTCAGTGTCTTTGATTAAAAATAAAGGTAAAGTTAGATGACTGGTATTTTGACATCTACCCAAGTTTTATTTCCGGTACAGCTATCCAGACTAAAACACCACTTGTGGCAAAACTTGCCCATTTTTATGTAAATGTTTGTTTATACTCAGCTTTCTTAGCACCACACCATCATGTCCTGTTCTAAATAATCTTGTCCCCCCAAAAAAATAATAATAATAATCTTGTCCCATGGTACGTGGAAGTACACGTATGTATTCATTTCCCCGGCTGTAAGTCCTTTCAAAATATCTGGCAGAGAACCTGGATGAAGTGTGAATGCCCCAGACAGTGGCCATTGGACAAGGACCACATGCTAACACCCACCACTATCTCCAGGGTTACATGATCAGCAAGGTTTGAGTGGGCCACCCCAGGCTCGAAAGACTCCAATTGGTTTTCTTTGACCTTGGACTTGGGTTCAGTGATGTCGTGCATAAGGCGAAGAGACTGAAAACAGGTGACCTGCTTCCAAATACTAACTCCATCATTTCTTGCTGTGTTATCACAGGTAAACCATTTAAATCCTCTGAGCTCCAATTTCTTCCTTCTACCTACCTACCTATCCATTCATCCATCCATCCATCTTCTAAGTTCATCTATCACAGCAGGTTGTGGTAAAGAGGAAAAGAGGAAGTATAAAGAGGGAGTCACTTTGAAAACTGCAAATGCACAAATTAATAGCAATCATTCAGATGATGATAGATGAACAAGGGCTTAGGGCCTAGGCCTAAACCTGGGCTTTCTATTGTCTGAGGGTTTCTGGGATTTGAGGCAAGAGTGAGGCATGGAGTGTGAGCCAGGGGATGATGACTCCCCGGATAGTTCCATGAGGTGGTCCCAGGGCCACATCAACATGATTGTCATTCAGTGTGAAAGAAATAAGTGCCACGCATGGGAGGAGGAGTGTAGTGGTAACGTGGGACATTAAGTTGGAGCTGAGAACCTGTTAGACCTGGATCCTGCACTAGAAGGAGGGCAGTGGGAGGAAGTGTGGAAAGAGCCTGAACCAGACCAAATGGAGCCATTTCTGGACCCCTGCCTTTTCATTCTCCTTATGTGCTGTTGGATATAGAGACCTTCAATTTCCTGCTTGGTTACCCCTTAAAATAATTCTTTAAACTATATGTCTTTTCAAATTATTCATTTGTGCATATTTCAAAATGCATATTAATACTATCTTAACAACAACAACAAAAAACCCTATATGACATTTCACACCTGTTTAAGTTAACATCTAAAACATTTCTTCATCAATCTAAATAGTTGCAAAGGATATAATCTCTGCTGAAACAGAAGTAGGAAACGTTTAAAAGTAAAATCCTAATATGATTTCTTCACTGTTTCCAGGACAATCTAATGCCACAGCAATTTGAGATCCACCTTAATTTGTTTTAGTATACACCTACAAGCTTTTCTTTAGTAGGCAAAAGTTATTTCATTTACTCCTTAAAGTTGTATTTCCACTATACTTTTTTCACATAATTTTATATTAATGTGATACATTTTATACCTAAAATCCTTTCATTGATCACTCATATTTATCTGCAGCAAAAGTATATATATAACTTGAACTTAATTTTGTACATTTTAATTTGAAGGTAATGTTTAAATCCTGTAGCCAAGTAGCTATAGATATTAAAGAAATAATTCTAGACAGAACTATCATTATAAGTACAATTAATATGTGATTTATCACAACAGGATTTCATAAATAATTATTATATATAAAAAGTACAATATTATTGGAAAAAAACAGTTTTCATCAGACTTGCTAAATTAAGATGCATTTCCTAAAATAGATGGCAATCCTCACCAACATTTTACAATTATTGTTGTCACAGTTATTGTACAGTCTATGAAACATTTTTCTTGAAAATGAAAGGAACTTTATCATAGTAATGTCTGTTACTGATCTCCCTCTGATAGGGTGATCTATCATGAAAATGATTTTTAATGATCTAACTTTTGACAGAGCTCAACTCAGTCTTCCCTCAAATTTCATGAAAGCAAAGTATTAGAAATCATCTGAGTTGGAAAATGATTCAATACTAAATCAACAGACTTTCCTTTCTCAAAAAACACTATTTTGTCTGGCACCTAAATGATTTGTGGGTCCTGGAGAAACTCATCATAGTAAGCAGAGGGAGAGAGGCAGGTCTCACCTTTATAGAGAGGTCTTTGTAGAAAGCAAGACCCTCTGCTCACATGGGACCACTCACTGCTGCTCAGCTCTCAGCAGAGCAACCTTTGGAAAGGGTGCACAGGCAGGCTGTGGATCTTCATTTTTTTTTTTAATCCACGTATTGATGTAACCTTAGCCAGCATTCACATACCACCAAGCATGTGGGGGTTCAGTTGTGAAGGCTACCCCTTTGGACTGTCTGGGAGCTGACTCCCACTGACCTGGGAGCTGAGTCTCAGCAGAGCTGGCAACCCTGGACAGTGGGAGATTCCCTGACTTCTCCAGCTGGCATTCTCCAAACTGGGTTGGGATGGGGGAACAAGGGGGCATTAGTGCACGTTGAAATGTGAGTGATTCCCAGTGAAGACAGAATCCCAGTTGAAAAATATTTGGGAAAAGCTCCCTTTTTTTCCCCCTCTTAGAGATTTGAAATCAAACCAGAATATTAAAGGCTAAAAAAGCTGTTTAACTTTCTTTAGTGTAGGTTTTTGGAAATCAGTTTGCTCCCCCACCCCAATCTTTTCTCCCAAAGAACACAGAGTTATACAGAAAGAGACTTTAAATCATCTGTTCTGATCCCCAGAGCACCAGACTGAGTCTCCTATGAGATCTATGTAGTCTGATCTGTTTGTGACAGCTACAGGCCTCTCTAGTTTCCAGGGGACCTGAGATTGGTTGGTTTTCAAGGGCTGTTAACCTGCTGGGGCAGTGTTACCCTCTGCCCCAGTCTTCCTACTGATGTTACCCATTTTTAGATGGATGTTCTGGTACAACAGGAAGGTCTGAGCTACTGATATAGGGGCAGCACCCACTGCAGCTATGAACTTGAAGCCTTATGATCAGCTCTCAAATAACCACCAGTGGAGGGTCAGTTTGGGGCCTCCCCAGCTGTCTTTCTGTGCCCCATGGTCCATGATGGTGTGGGCCAAGTCAAGAGACGAGTATAATCAGATGCAGAGTACAATTAAACTCAAACATATATGAGTGGAATGTGTGTGTGAGAAAGAGACTGTGTCTCATCATATGACTGTCTTTATTACATCCGGAGCCACGTGGATTGTAATCATCTGGTTTGAATTGTCCATCTTTTCATTGCCAAGCATGAAGAGTTCGCTACATTACCATGATGAAGATAAGAATATACGGTTCAAGTACCCGCTGGGGAGAGACGTCCCTGACGCTGTTCACTACATGGGAAAGAGGGCTGGGTCACCTGACTTCAGTCACATTTTGGAACTTCGCAGGCATTTGATCTAAGACACCACCACTGACAATACACAAGAGCAAGTCCCTGCTATCCTTTCCTCCTGGAAGACCCCAGGACTTCAAGTTAGAAATCAGTCAATATGCGATGCACCAGTGCTGAACATTTTGGTTAGCATGGAGATATAATCAGACTCTCCACTCTGACAGCAGCTCAGAACTCAAACAAACCCATCATACCTGCTGGGAACAAGGTTGAAGAGTGAGCTAGTGGAGCATCTCTGTTCTTAGAACACAGGAACTGTGAAGCGTTTCTGCCTGTACCTTCGTTCTGCACACAGTCTTCACTCTACACAGAACAAGACAGCTGATGAGAACCAGAGGCCAACCACATGGATGACCGGTCTAGCCTCAAATAGAACTGGATTGGCCCTTGGAAAGCCTCTGCTCTCAACTGTGGGGCTGCAAAATAACCAATGATTTTTTAAAAAGCTTCTGCTAACCGAGGAGAACAGAACTCAAAACAGCTGTAAGGAATGAGTTAAGGCATCAAAACCAGTCTTTCATCTTAAAACCACTGGAGATTTCCTGGGAAATTATCCTCCGAAACTCCCTTTTATGGAAAGACAAGGGGAGGAGAAATCAAACTGTTCGCCTACAGGGAAAGGAGTACGTCAAGGCTGTATATTGTCACCCTGCTTATTTAACTTATATGCAGAGTACATCATGAGAAATGCTGGGTTGGATGAAGCACAAGTGGGAATAAAGATTGCTGGGAGAAATATCAATAACCTCATTTATGCAGATGACACCACCCTTATGGCAGAAAGCGAAGAAGTAAAGAGCCTTTTGAGGAAACTGAAAAGAGGAGAGTGAAAAAGTTGGCTTAAACACAACGTTCAGAAAACTAAAATCATGGCATCTGGTCCCATCCCTTCATGTCAAATAGGTGGGGAGACAGTGGATACAGTGGCTGACTTTATTTTTTGGAGCTCCAAAATCACTGCAGATGGTGATTGCAGCCATGAAATCAAAAGATGCTTTCTCCTTGAAAGAAAAGTTATGATCAACCTAGAGAGCCTATTAAAAAGCAGAGACATTACTTTGCCAACAAAGGTCTGTCTAGTCAAAGCTATGGTATTTCCAGTAGTCATGTATGGATGTGAGAGTTGAACTATAAAGAAAGCTGAGTGCCAAAGAATTGATGCTTTTGAACTGTGGTATTGGAGAAGACTCTTGAAAGTCCCTTGGACTGCATGGAGATCAAACCAGTCCATCCTAAAGGAAATCAGTCCTGAATATTCATTGGAAGTACTGATACTGAAGCTGAAACTCCAATACTTTGGCCACCTGATGTGAAGAAGCGACTCATTGGAAAAGACCCTGATGCTGATAAAGATTGAAGGCGGGAGGAGAAGGGGACAATAGAGGATGAAGTGGTTGGATGGCATGACTCAATGGACATGAATTTGAGTAAACTCCGGGAGTTGCTGATGGACAGTAGGCCTGGTGTGCTGCAATCCATGGGGTCGCAAAGAGCTGGACACAGCTGAACAACTGAACTGAAGGGGGAGATGTCTCAGCACTTCATGTCATGTGTTCGAGACATTAAGGTTCAGAGAAACCTGACAGTAAAGTACCAGGGAATAAACACCACACATGGAGGCCACAAGCAGGATACTCTACAAGAACGGTGAAAATTCCTGGACAAAATCAGCTCAAATATTTTGTTTTCAATGCTTTGAAAGAGGGCTGGGCAAGAAGATCTGGGTAAACAAAGTAACTAGATTAAAATTTCTTTCATGTAACAAAATAGGCAAAATATAGCTAAAAATAATATGTCTAAGCATAAGTCTTGAGGAATATAGTTCTCTTTATTAAACAAGAAGTAACTTTTAATTAGACTAATCTTCCTCCTTTGGCTTCAAATAGTCTTGAAGCTGGTCTTAAGATGCTAATTGTCTATACCCTTCATGTATCTTATGATCATAATTTTAACTTTTTAAAGCATCAAGCAGGATATATATATACAATACTATATATATATATATATATATATATATATATATATATATATATAATAAATGTCATGTTAAGCTTTCCTATCATTTATCAACTTACTAAACTTAAAAAAAAAATGGTTCCATTGGCACCAGAACACTGAAAAAACACTGAGATGATGTTGCTGAATCAGGAACTTCTGGCTTTTCATCCATTATAACTCCTCTGAGGGTAGTTAGCAAGATTATTCTTTTAATCTCTGGCCATGTTTTGCCACTCTATCTTTAGTGTAGATTTATGGATGTTCATAATGTCCTTGGAGAAGGCAATGGCACCCCACTCCAGTACTCTTGCCTGGGAAATCCCATGGACGGAGGAGCCTGGTAGGCTATGGTCCATGGGGTCACAAAGAGTTGGACACGACTAAGCGACTTCCCTTTCACTTTTCACTTTCATGCATTGGAGAAGGAAATGGCAACCCACTCCAGTGTTCTTGCCTGGAGAATCCCAGGGATGGGGGAGCCTGGTGGGCTTCCGTCTATGGGGTTGCACAGAGTCGGACGTGACTGAAGCGACTTAGCAGCAGCAGGAGCAGATATCTATCTATCTATCTATCTACAATGCAGTCTGTAAGATATATGTAAAATATAGTATATAAAAATTATATAGAGTCCCTTGAAATAAAGAATTCCATTGGTTTCAGATGACTGGTGTATTTTTCCTTGCCCTCTACTTATGTGATATTCATCTGAAATTCAATTATTATTATTATAACTGCAAGAAATAGAGGTATAGGATCTTACCTCCTGGAGTTCGCATGTCAGTACTTTTATCCACCTTGCCTGGTCTCTTGCTCCCTTGAGCTCTCCTCTCTCTTTCATCTCCAACTGTTTATTCTTTTCATCCATTTTTTTTTCTAAAATATTTTCTCTTTACCTTTTTTTCTGAAGTATGTTTCATAACTTCCATTCTTTTCTGTATAATCTTTTTCAGAAGACCAAGTACACACTCACATCCTGTGTGTTTATGTGCTGCTTGACTGGGCTGTCTCTTTGTTTGACTCACATTTTCATATTCCACAATATTACCACATGTCAGGAGAGGCAACCATTTTCCTGTCTGCTTCTCCTTTTGACCCACATTACTAAAATGAAGCAAAAGGAAGGGTAGCAGACAGACCACTGAATGCCTTAAGATGCTGGCCTTTCAGAATTACATCTCATGTTTTCCAAAGCATCAGAGCCCTGGCCAGTCATTTGGCACCTTCTGCAGGACACAAAGAGCCACAGGCTGGGAAAATCAGATCTGATTTAATGAATCTGATTTAATTCAAGGTGGCCACCACATCCCTAGAACCACTCTGAATAGACCGTTTCCTGCTGTCAAAATAACTGTACTAACGAAAGCAATCTACAGATGCGATGCAATTTGTATCAAATTAAATGGTGTTTCTCATAGAACTAGAACAAAACATTTTACAGTCTGTATGGAAATACAAAACACCCTGAAGAGCCAAAACAATCTTGAGAAAGAAGAGCAGGAGCTGATAGGATCAGGCTCCAGGACTTCAGATTATACCACAAGCTATAGTAATCAAAACACTGGTACTGCCACAAAAATCAAAATATATTGCATAGATCAATGGGATAGGATAGGAAGTCCAGAGAGAAACCCACACACCTGTGGTCAATTAATCTAGGGCAAAGGAAGCAGGACTATACAATGGAGAAAAGACAGCCTCCTCAATAAGCAGTGCTGAGAAAACTGGACAGCTACATGTATAAGAATGAAATCAGAACACTCCCTAACACCATCCACAAAAATAAACTCAAAATGGATTAAAGACCAAAATGTAAAGATAGACATTATAAAACTCTTAAATGAGAATATAGGCAGAACACTCTCTGCCACAAATAATAGCAATATCTTTTTTGACCCACCTCTTAAGAGTAACGAAAATAAAAACAAAAATAAGCACATGGGACCTAATTAAACTTACAAGCTTTTGTACAGCATGGGATATCATAAACAAGACAGAAAACAACCCAAAGATTGGGGGACAATATTTGCAAATGATGCAACGACAGGAGATTAATCTCCAAAATATTCAAGCTTTCCAGGAGTCATGTACACATGTGCGAGTTGGACCATAAAGAAGGCTGAGCACTGAAGAACTGATGCTTTCAAACTGTGGTGCTGGAGAAGACTCTTGAGAGTCCCTTGGACAGCAAGGAGAACAAACCTGTCAATCTTAAAAGAAATCAACCCTGAATATTTGTTAGAAAAACTGATGCTGAAGCTCCAATACCTCAGCCATCTGATGCAAAGAATCAACTGATTGTAAAAGACCCTGATGCTGTGAAAGACTGAGGACCGGAATGAAGTGGGTGACAGAGGATGAGATGATTAGACGGCATGTTCTATTCAATGGATGTGAGTTTAAGCAAACTCCGGGAGATGGTGAAGGACAGGGAAGCAAGTCATGTTGCAGTCGATGGGGTCACAAAGAGTTGGACACGACTGAGCAATGAAACAATAACACTCAGAGATTCACAAAGAAATGTGACTGTAAGGGGTGACTACAACCGGGGGTTGATATCAGTCAGTTCAGTTAAGTAGCTCAGTAGTGTCCGACTCTTTGTGACCATATGGACTGTGGCACACCAGGCTTCCCTGTCCATCACCAACTCCCGGAACTTTTTCAAACTCATGTCCATCAAGTCAGTGATGCCATCTAACCATCTCATCTCTGTAATCCCCTTTTTCTCCAGCCTTCAATCTTTCCCAGCATCAGGGTCTTTTCCAGTTAGTCAGTTCTTCAAATCAGATGGCCAAAGTACTGGAGTTTCAACTTCAGCATCAGTCCTTCCAATGAATATTCAGGACTGATTTCCTTTAGGATTGATTTGTTGGATCTCTTTGCAGTCCAAGGAACTCTCAAGAGTCCTCTCCAACACAACAGTTCAAAAGCATCACTACTTCGGTGCTCAGCTTTCTTTTTAGTCCAACTCTCACATTCATACATGACCACTGGAAAGACCATAGCTTTGACCAGACAGACTTTTGTCGGCTAAGTAATGCCTCTGCTTTCTAACATGCTGTCGAGGTTGGTCATATATTTTTCTTCCAAGGAGGAAGCATCTTTTAATTTCAAGGCTGCAGTCACCATCTGCAGGGATTTTGGAGCCCAGAAAAATAAAGTCTCTTACTTTTTCCATCGTTTCTCCATCTATTTGCAATGAAGATGCCATGATCTTAGGTCCATGCCATTTGCATGGACCAGATGCCATGATCTTAGGTTTCTGAATGTTGAGTTTTAAGCCAACTTTTTCACTCTCCTCTTTCACTTTCATTAAGAGGCTCTTTAGTTTTTCTTCACTTTCTGCCATAAGGGCAGTGTCATATGCATGTCTGAGATTATTGATATTTTCTCAGCAATCTTGATTCCAATTTGTGCTTCATCCAGCTCAGCATTTTGCATGATGTATTCTGCATATAAGTTAAATAAGCAGGGTGACAATATACAGCCTGGATGTACTCCTTTCCCGATTTGGAAACAGTATGTTGTTCCATGTCCAGTTATTGCTTCTTGAACAGCCCAGCATTTTGCATGATGTGCTCTGCATACAAGTTAAATAAGCAGGGTGATAATATAAAGCCTTGACATACCCCTTTCCTGATTTGGAACCAGTCTGTTGTTCCATGTCCAGTTATTGCTTCTTGACCTGCATACAGATTTCTTAGAGGCAGGTCAGGTGATCTCTTTAAGGATTTGCCAGAGTTTTTTTGTGATCCACACAGTCAAATGCTTTGGTGTAGTCAATAAAGCAGAAGTAGATGTTTTTCTGGAACTCTCTTGCTTTTTCAATGATCTACTGAATGTTGGCAATTTGATCTCTAGGTCCTATGCTTTTTCTAAATCCAGCTTGAACATTTGGAAGTTCAAGGTTCACATACTATTGAAACCTGGCTTAGAGAATTTTGAGCATTACTTTGGTAGCGTGTGAGATGAGTTCAATTGTGCGGTAATTCAAACATGTTTTGGCATTGCCTTTCTTTGGGATTGGAATGAAAACGGAACTTTTCCAGTCCTGTGGCCACTGCTGAGTTTTCCAAATTTGCTGACATGTTGAGGCAGCATTGTAATAGCATCATCTTTTAGGATTCAAAATAGCTCAACCGGAATTTCATCACCTCCACTAGCTTTGTTCATAGTGATGCTTCCTAAGGCCGTGACTTCACATTCCAGGATGTCTGGCTCTAGAGGAGTGGTCAAACCTTTGTAGTTATCTGGGTCATGAAGATCTTTTTTGAACGGTTCTTCTGTGTATTCTTGCCACCTCTTCTTAATATCTTCTGCTTCTGTTAGGTCCATACCATTTTCTGTCCTTTATTGTGCCCATCTTTGCATGAAATGTTTCCTTGGTATCTCTAATTTTTGTGAAGAGATCTCTAGTATTTCCTATTCTTTTGTTTTCCTCTATTTCTTTGTATTGATCACTGAGGAAGACTTTCTTATCTCTCCTTGCTATTCTCTGGACCTCGATATTGAGGAGGGTATATCTTTCCTTTTTTCCTTTGCCTTTAGCTTCTCTTCTTTTCTCAGCTATTTGTAAGCCCTCCTCAGACAACCATTGTGCCTTTTTTGCATTTCTTTTTCTTGGGGATGGTCTTGATCACTGCCTCCTGTACAATATCATGAACCTCCATCCATAGTTCTTCAGGCACTCTATTGGATCTAATCACTTAAATGTATTTGCCACTTCTACTGTATAATCATAAGGGATTTGATTTAGGTCATACCTGAATGGGTGCAAAGAATGTAATCAATCTGATTTCAGTATTGACCATCTGGTGATGTCCATGTATAGAGTCTTGTTTTGTGTAGGTGGAAGAGGGTGTTTGCTATGACCAGTGCATTCCCTTGGTAAAACTCTGTTAGCCTTTGCTTGCTTCATTTTGGACTCCAAGGCCAAATGTTCCTGTTACTCCAGGTATCTCGTGGCTTCCCACTTTTTCATTCCAGTCCCCTACAATAAAAAGGACATCTTTTTTTGGTGTTAGTTCCAGAAGGTCTTGTAGGTCTTCATAGAATGTTCAACATCAGCTTCTTCAGCATTAATGGAATTACTGGGTGTTGATATACTACTTAATAAATGATAGGGAGTAAGAGAAAAGGGCATCTTCTGAATAATAGGTGACTTGGGCGAGGTACTTATGGGAGAACAAATAACATTTAGGAAGGATAAATGGTACCTTAGGAGGATATATGGGAGTTAGGGGAGTTTTGTGATAATGTCTGTTTGTCCGGTGCTTTCTCAAAAAAAAAAAAAAAAAAGTCTTCCAAGACTTTTCCCAAAAAGCAAAGCAAAAATAGATAGATTGGTAGATGGGTAAAAATAAGGTGAAAAGTCTTAGGCAAATCTTATTTATCCAGAGGAACTTTCTCTAATTTTAACACTGCCTCGAAAAGTAAATCAAAAGTCAATTAAAAGGGAATCAAATACATTCCTTTCTATAGTTGAATGATGCACAGCTTCTTTATCCATTCATCTGTTGACGGACATCTAGGTTACTTCCATGTCCTAGCTACTGTAAGTAGTGCTGCAATCAACACTGGGGTACATGTGTCTTTTTGGAATTTGCTGTATGGTGCAGAGAACCCAAAGTTGGTGCTTTGTGACAACCTAAAGGGGTGGAATGGGGAGGGAGCTTCAAGAGGGAGGGGCCATACACATACCTATGGCCAATTCAAGTCAGTGTTTGGCAGAAACCATCACAATATGGTAAAGTAATTATCCTCTAATAAGAATAAAAATTATAAAAAGTTAATTCATTTAAAAGGCAAAAGCTCAGGCAAATCTTGTCTCTCCATGAGGAAAGGCCTATGAATCTGTGATTAAAGTTACACATAGTAAGTTTTATGCCAATATTACCAATTGTAACACATCAAAACATTGACAGAAGCCATAACAGCAGTATCTAAATCTTTAGGTAGTGATAAAAACTGGAAAATACAAAAATGCTATCAATCAGCACCACTAAATATCAATGGCAATTCTGCTTGTTTGGGTGCTGTTTAAATAGCTGGTATTAGAGCTCAGTCTGAGTTTGTAAAGGGCGTGGCTAAAATGGTAAAGAATCCACCTGCCATGCAGGTGACCTCAGTTTGATCCCAAGATCTGGAAGATCCCTTGGAGAAGGGAATGGCTCCACATTCCAGTATTCTTGCCTGGAGAATTCCATGGACAGAGGAACCTGGTGGGCTACAGTCCATGGGGTCACACAGAGTCAGAATCAATTGACTAACACTATCACTTAGAATATGGAAAATTCAACAGCGCTGATGTTTAAATCTACTAAAAAGTAACTTAGATGCAGAGAAACATCACTTAAAATGCTATATAAATTTTCATCATACACACATAATACAAAAATATTTTCCTTTAATAAAGATTTTCTCATCATGTTTAATGGGAAAGAATGAAATATCATGGAAACGGTCCAGTAGAGAAACTTTGCCTATTTATCTTTCTAAATCATGTATTTTTCCTTCCAAATCTGTATATCTTGTTCTTCTGTTTACAAAAGTAGGTCATCACACACATTTGACCCATCTGTAGATCCTCAAGAAGACACTCTAAAGGCATCAGATGCAAACTGAGCATCAACTGAAAGAAAAGGAAAGAATTATATTTTTTACCTAAAATACTTGGGTTAACTAAGATTAGTAAAACAAACAAACAAACAAAACCTGAGACCTTTCCTAGTGTTCTGAAAAATGAAATACATCTATAGAAGGCACAACATAAAATACTAATCAAGATTACAACTTTATAATCTGCGTATGGTCGCATGTGGGGCTGAGTATCAGAGCTCCTGGTTTTCTCATTCTTCATTCATGTACTCATGCAATTGAGTGAATTGATGAATACTCATGTATTCATGTAAAGGTTCTGTGACAAGCGCTGGAATTACAAGATGAAGATGACCCAGTCCATCCTGAAAAACGATATCCCTATGCTAGAAAAACAAACAAACACAATTTCCATACAGAGTTACAAATACTAAGATTTAAAAGACGGCGCAAGGAACACTCAGGAGGGGAAGCCAGCTTTGTGTCAGTACTGCCAGTTTTTTGGTGGAGGTGATATGTATGTAGCTACCTGAAGGACAGGAAAAAGTACAAGAGATGGAGGGGAGAAACATGTACAAAGACCGGAGGTGAGCAAGCAAATCTGTGGGATCCTACACAGTCTGGCTGGTTAGATGCAGAGCTAAGTGGCAGAGTAAGGTAATGAGATAAGGCCAACTACTTTGGCAGGACCCAAATTGATGTGGGTGTTTGGAGCATGAGGATAAAAGATAAACTTGTGACGTATCTAGTGACAGAGAAATTTTAAAGTCACCCACCAAGTGACAGCTACACAAATGTGACTGCTTGAGTCTGAGTTTCCTAGCCTTAACCACTACCAGACACTTGAGAAGTTGATGAAAGCCACGTTTTCTGAGAATAGTGTCAGGGTGTAGGAAGATAGCTCCACAAGGATAGAGCAAGTAGAAGAAGGATACAACTAGAAATAAACAGAAATACACAGACCTTCAGAGACTGTTTTCAAGCTATGGTACATGATGAATAAATGAAGAAGGATATTTTTCACTATGACTGCTCATGTTTTCACATTTTTCATTAGCTATGTATAAAAAATATTTAACATAGCATGTGTTATCCAAACAATGGTAATAGACGCCATTTATTGTTTACAGTGTATTTCAGAAATCAATGTCTAAATTTAATTCATACATTTTGGCAACATACCTTCTCTTAGTTCTCTAGCTATACTCCTGTCCAACTCCCGCTGCATCTGAAATAAGTCAAATATTTATCTTTAAGATAAACAAGCTATATGTTTATAACTTATGAAATGTGACTTTTAAATAATACTTTTAGAGACTAGACTTAACCTGAAGATTACTTCAGTAGAAAAAAATAATCATATAAAAAAAGAAAATGAATTCCTACTTATTCTGCTTATAGATAACAGAGAACGCACATATGGAATGCTATTTACATTAATTCGATAAAAAGTACAATAAAATACGTCTATCAAGTACACACAATTTCAGAGAATTAGGGAATGACCCATAATCCTCAGAATGACCCACAAGATGACTATCTTCTCCCCTAAAAGCTCCTGGCCTATATATGTACTTCTGAGACTTTATTTTGATTTCTAGGTGAGGATCCTGTTCAAATGGAGGAAGTAGTTTGAGTTGAATGTTAATAAGGAGAACACATCTGTGATTTTCTTTAAACTTTTCCATTTAACAAAAACACAGAAAGGTGAGAAAATTATATACAAGAAAACAATGTGCCAGCAAGATTTAATTCTGAAGATGTTTAGTGAGAAGGATTCTCTCATAAGTGTTAGTTTCCAAACTCCATCCCATAGAAGGGGAAGGTCCCACAGGGGTCACTGAATGGTTGAGGAACAGAGAAGTCACAGCTGCAGGAACTCTGGCCACTCTTTAGCTAAATGGTTCTATACTTGTCTCCATTTTATATAACATGGTTCCACGCATAAGATTTTTTTTTAGAAGAAAGGTTGTTTTATTTGAAGAAAAAAACTTTTGTAAGGTATGAGACTCATTGATTTACTCAAAGTTCCAAATTCTACAAAAGAAGTAACAAAGCCAATGCCATTCTTACTGAGTCCTGTGGCAGCTACTTCTGCAGGTTAAGAAAAAACAGATTTTTAATTATAACATGGACAAAATGAGTACATAAATCCTTCTTATATAATTAAAACCCACTTGTGGCATGACATGACTTTCTAACTAAATTATGTGCTTTAAATGCATAAATAAGAATAAACCAATAGCAAACACCTATTTGTAGCAGTTGATATAGTTAATTTAGAAATGATAAATATATTTTTAAAAACTAAACAGGGAACTTGAAGGAGAAAATCTTTATTTGAATCAAGCAGGCCTAAACTGAAGAGATTTGTCCTTAAAAGGATGTTCATTTCCTCCAGATAAAACCTGATTAACTAAAATCAGTCAGCATTGAATTATCCACATTTGGGGTTATTTAGAGCAAAATTTAAAACATGAAACAGATATCTCTTTACTGTCTAGCATACATCTATCCAAGCAGTCATCATTAGTTAGTTTATACAAAAAGTATGAGTGTAATCTCAATTATAATCTAAGTCTGGTCAAAAATTATAGTTGAATTTCATTTCCTCAGCCTGAAGTTTCAAGGCGAGGACTTATATTCCTACCCTCCATTTGAGAAGAGAGGAGATTTATCTAATGGATGAGTTTGGGACAAGGAACTAAGAAGTGCTTGCTTGGTTCCAAATCTCTTCTTTGAAAAGATGTTATGTGCCCACAGCACCATGAACTTTGGTCTGCAGTAAGCAGCCTGTGTCTAGGATGGGGGTCAAGCATTTGCTTCCTCCCCTTAGGCCTGCATGGGGAAGTATCTGAGTTGGGAAGAAGTTTTTAGAGGCCTGCTGTGACTGCACAGCTAAAGCACGTCCTCCAGTTTCATGGCTCTCAAGTACTAAGACCCAACATAGCCGCAGTGCTGTCGAAGAAACTTTAGGTTGCTCTTCTATGATGGCAAGATGTCAAATGAGAAAACAGGTTGAGACTGCATTTAACAAGGGCTACTTGTCTTTGCATCACCAACATCACAGAAACACTATCAAAATGATAAGCCCATGTGCACAGACTGAAATGGATATTTTAACCACAATGATTACACAATAAAAACTGATTACAATTTCAAGACTCTGCATCATTACTATCTTAGATACCATTCATCCAGATGATGTCAAGATAGAGATAAAGCGAGCTTCATTTATAATTTTTAAATGTTTGCATTAACTACAAATTTAGAAACATTCTATAACTGCTCAGCAAGACAGTTTTTAGAAATTTAAATCAAAATTCTATAAGTAAAATAGCAATTAAAGACATACTCTTGTACAAAAAAATAACAAAAAATGTTAATCTAAAACCAGAAATTAATCTTCTGATTTAGGATCACAAGTTTGTTTAATTCATAAAAAGGATTTATCTAGGATTCTTTCAAATAAAAACACATCTATATATGGTTACTGTTTAGATGCCAGTGATTCACTTATGCTTGCTGCTGTTAAGTCACTTCAGTCGTATCCAACTCTGTGCAACCCCATAGACAGCAGCCCATCAGGGTCCCCCATCCCTGGGATTCTCCAGGCACAAACACTAGAGTGGGTTGCCATTTCCTTCTCCAATGCATGAAAGTGAAAAGTGAAAGTGAAGTCACTCAGTCATGTCCAACTCTTCGCAACCCCATGGACTGCAACCTACCAGGCTCATCTGCCCATGGGATTTTCCTGGTAAGAGTATTCGAGTGGGTTGCCATTGTCACTTATGCTTAGGGGTAGATAAACTGTGGTGGGTACAATAAAGCTTGGAAATGATTATGAACCACTGCTAAAGTGAAATCAATTAGAAAGTAAGTCAAACATCTTAAAGTATACTTTCAGTTACTAGGCAATAAGATTTCATTTCTAAAGTAGAATTTCAATGCAGCTTTTCAAGAAATTTAAAAAGTATCTCTTCAAAACAAGAGATCTAGGACAAAAAAAAATATATCATTAAATGTCTCCTTGATTAGCACAGTTAATGACAGCTTTTACTTAGTTTGCATAAGTCAAATAAACAACTCAGAAGTTCACCAAATTAAAAACAAGGATCATTCATATCAGGAATCTGAAACCCAATGAACAAAAGATAATAAAACTAACCTCAGTCAAGAAAATCTCCATGTTGTTATTTGAAGGGCATGGAATTGAGGTAGAAAACCCTACGTTTGCTCTTGGAGTAAGATTTCCGTTGAGCACTAAAGGATTATTGAAATTTCCAACACAAGGGGGTTCCAGGACTGGCCTCGTGCTAAGAGATCTGAGTAAAGATGTGTTCTGCTCCGTCTTCACCTCAAGTTTGGTGCTGATCACTGCCAGCCTCTCATGAGTCCTGGGGAAGATGGAAAACACCAACTTTACTCATGTTTCCCTAAATTATCTGCATTTTTAAAGTTGCCATATAGTAAATGGAATTCTCAATAAACTGTTTGAGCACTGAAAACACAGAGCAGACCTCCTGTAAACAGTGATAGTTGTAACCTTATTCTAAAGAAGTACACATGTGTCTAGGGCTCCTCAAGTAACAAGTCACAGTTGGGAGAGGAGAGAAAGGGCATCAGAGAGAAAGGGAGGTGGCCTCACAGTGACACCTGCTGCTTTCTGGGATACACCTGCCTCCAGGAAACAGTTCAGGGATGAAGAAACACCCCATCCCACAAAGCCACTTTCAAGCATTTTCTTTCACCACCATTGTACACAAGTTTCACTCACGACCTCGGAGAAATTAAGCTTTTGGCTCTGAGGTATCACTTAGAGCCACAATATCAAGGGAGGATGAGAAAGTCAAAGGGTGAGACTGAAAAGAGCTAAAACGGCCCCAGGATCAATTACAAGTATCCTCTGCTTTTCCAAAGTTCACTTTATGTTACTTCACTTCTACGAAGGGCCTATGTCAGTACCTGTTTTTGATGATAGAGAAAAAAAAATCTGAAGACAATTTCTGGTCTCATTTAAAAAGCCAAAACTCTAAACAGTGATCAGTGTATGGTTTTACAGCAAGAGGCATCGCACTCCCCAAGCAGGGAGACTGGCCCCACTGAGCTCCTTCCCCGGAAGCCACTCCCCACATCTCAGCATCAAGTCCCCACAGCCCAAAACCTTGTCTGGGAGGACCTGTGCTTCACTTGTGCATATTCATTTTATGTATCGACTAGCAGAATGTGTCCTCGGGTACCTGTTTCTTTGCTTTATGCTGCTTTGGCTTTTGAAAGGCTGCCTAGGAGTGCTCTGCTTTCAGATAGTGGGGAAACCTGTACTAGGCACTGCAGGTGGGATCTGCCCTTTCCATTCTCCAGACCTCTCAGTCAGGTCTCTATATTACTTTTAGCCACTTTGTGATTTATCCTACCTTTAACCCATGTGTTAATTTCCCCCTATTTCATAAGTATGCCTTTACATAGTGTGGAAAAACTTGATACAGGACTACTAGTTTGTCTTAAGGCACCCCCTTAGCCATGACCATCTAGTTAGCTTTCACTTCCTACTAATCTCATGTACCCCACTCTATAAAAATTAGGCTTTAGAGACAAATTAATGAACTAAATTTAGTTTTTCTGATTCTTTGTTTTGACTTACTTGTCTAGTTTATCTTCCAATGACTTTCTAACTTCACATTCTACTAGGTTAAGTTGCTTATATTTTTCCAACTCTGCTTGATTAGAATCTTCTTGCAAACTTTTCATTTTGGAGAGTTCAGATTCCAAGTCTTTAATTCTGAGTTCCATCTGTTGAAATTCAGCTTGTGTCTAAGGCAAATTGAAAAAGATAACATTTTAAAAATAATCATTAACCTGGAAAATTATACTTGTTCCCTTTAGTTTTGAGACAGTGATTCAGAGAGTGATTTCAAAGATAAAAAAAAAAAAAAAAAAAGAGCAGAAGTTTAAAAGAATTATCATTAATGTGAAGTGAATTAAATCTGAATTATAAAATTAAAGTGGCATCACTGATATAGTAGTAATTATATAATCTGATAATTCAAAGAATAAGAGGATCAACTTAAAATTTCAAAAATTGAACAAGATGACTTAAGAATAATTCAAGAGGATGGTACCAGTTTTAAACCACAATATTTTCTTTTCTTCCTAATGATCTTCTTTTTTACCCATTGGTCTTATAAGTAAAAGGATTCTGATCTGCCTCTTGAGAAATTTGTATGCAGGTCAGGAAGAAACAGTTAGAACTGGACATGGACCAACAGACTGGTTCCAAATAGGAAAAGGAGTTCGTCAAGGCTGTATATTGTCACCCTGTTTATCTAACTTATATGCAGAGTACATCATGAGAAACACTGGGCTGGAAGAAACACAAGCTGGAATCAAGATTGCCGGAAGAAATATCAATAACCTCAGATATGCAGATGACACCACTCTTATGGCCGAAAGTGAAGAGGAACTAAAAAGCCTCTTGATGAAAGTGAAAGTGGAGAGTGAAAAGTTGGCTTAAAGCTCAACATTCAGAAAATGAAGGTCATGGCATTCGGTCCCATCAATTCATGGGAAATAGATGGGGAAACAGTGGAAACAGTGTCAGACTTTATTTTTCTGGGCTCCAAAATCACTACAGATGGTGACTGCAGCCATGAAATTAAAAGATGCTTACTCCTTGGAAGGAAAGTTATGACCAACCTAGATAGCATATTCAAAAGCAGAGACATTACTTTACCAACAAAGTTTCATCTAGTCAAGGCTATGGTTTTTCCTGTGGTCATGTATGGATGTGAGAGTTGGACTGTGAAGAAGGCTGAGCGCCAAAGAATTGATGCTTTTGAACTGTGGTGTTGGAGAAGACTCTTGAGAGTCCCTTGGACTGCAAGGACATCCAACCAGTCCATTCTGAAGGAGATCAGCCATGGGATTTCTTTGGAAGGAATGATGCTAAAGCTGAAACTCCAGTACTTTGGCCACCTCATGCGAAGAGTTGACTCATTGGAAAAGACTTTGATGTTGGGAGGGATTGGGGGCAAGACGAGAAGGGGATGACAGAGGATGAGATGGCTGGATGGCATCACTGACTCGATGGACGTGAGTCTCAGTGAACTCCGGGAGTTGGTGATGGACAGGGAGGCCTGGCGTGCTGTGATTCATGGGGTCGCAAAGAGTCGGAAATGACTGAGCAACTGATCTGATCTGATCTGAGTGAGAATCATTCTGAAAGATCAATTTAGTGATAACTGTGATGGAAACTGAAATATTTAAAGAGAAAACAAGTGCCTCCCTTCCTTCCAGAAATCTACAAAACTAACTGCTCTTAGGGAGGTAGATGAAACACATAAGCTGTATAGATCCAAAATGTAATGTTCAGTGAAAGTGAATTCAAGCATATGACAGATCAACAAATTAACCTGCAAAAATAGGTTGACTTCTTTTCATTTCTCTATGAGATTCTGTCTCACTCTTTCTTCAATCTCCTCTTGATATTGTTCTACTTGACTATGTTCTATCATATTCATTTCTATATGACTTCTGAGGTTCACTACTTCTTGCTCCAACTTCTTTTTCTTCTCTCTAGTTTTTTACATTTCTTTTGCATTAGTTTCATAGATAATAACTCCTGTTGAAAAACTTGATTTTTTGCATCCAGGTGCAGACATTTTGGAGATGCAGTTTCCAGCTCTGCTGGAAAATCATCAGTCTTCAAGAATAAAAAGATACTGTTTGCTAGTGAAGAAAGTGGACTAAGCACAGCCTAACTCAAACCCAGGATCAAATAAATGCAATGGTATCTGTATTGTATAATGTAGGAGCAGAGATTACTCAGAGAATCAAGAAAGAAGTTCAAACCATCAAGAGTCACAAAATATATTCTTCACTGCCATCTTTGTCACACAAAAATTGCACTTGATTTTACACTCTTTTATTGCTCTACGGAAATGTTTTTCTATCTTTCTTCATAAAATGACCAAAAGTCACCTCTTAGTAGAATGTCTCTTACTCCTCCCCCCATCTTAATTACCCAGGATTTTAAAGAAGTTTGAGGGATACTGTATTGAGTTATCTAGGGCTAAGTCAGTAAGTCCCTCCCAAAAGAAGACTGTGAGAATAAGACTCCAATTAATAACTCTTATAAATATGGATTCTAATCCCATAAGCCTTTTTCAGAAGTACAAAGACTTTTTGCTAATTTGAATTGCATTCCAAAGAGAATTATTTGCAAAGTTAAAGAAATCCCATTTCCTAACAGTTTACAGAGATGATCCGCACATTTTTTTCTGAACAGCAACAACAAAAAATGCCTCATTCTTGTAATCCTTTGTTACTGTCCATTTATGCAAGACAAGTGCTGTGCATATCAATAAATATTCCCTGTTACACCAGTGTATACTTAGCCAAGATTCCCCCTCATGGAAGAAATGTCGACAATGTAAAACTAGGGGCTAAACTCTTCCTCAGAGACTAGGTAACAAGTGCTGATGTGAAAAGGCTCAAAGAGCTGGACAGTCACGAAAGCTCCATGAAGGAGGAGAGACTGGGTGCCAGGTCTGAAATAATGAAGGACTACCCAAGAGGAAAAGAAACTGTAAAGACAGAAAGGACAGTCTGAGCAAGGGCCAAGAAAAGGTGAAAAAGTCAGCTAACTTTGAGGTAAGATCCAACCACAGGGAAATAAAAGCATGTGCACACAGAATCATGGAAATCAATGTTCACAACAGCATTATTAATAGTCCCAAAGCGGAAACAACCCAAAGCTCCATCAAGTGACGATGGATACATGGCTTAGCTTATTGTTGACAACCAACAAAAATGGAAGAACTGATACTTGTTATCACATGGATGAACTGTGAAAACATGACATCAAATGAGCAAAGCTAATCCCAAAGGAGCATGATTCCATTTATATAAAATACTGAGGACAGGCATGTATACAGAGACTGATATTAGACTGGGGGTTGCCTGGGTCTGAGGGAGATGGGAGGCCATGGGTGGTGGCTAAGGGATGCAGGGTTTCTTTTAGGGGGTGATGCAAATGCTCTAAAATTGACTGTAGTCACCGGTTACACCTCTCTAGACTAAGAGATACTGAACTACACATGCTGAGTGGGTGAATTCCATGATATGTCAATTATATCTCAGTAGCTTTAAAAAAAAATCCAATGGCAGGATCCAGATAATCTTCTTAATTCTCTAGTTTGGATGTACGTATTCTACACCATCTGAGTACCTCAATGCTTTTACAATATCCTTAAAATGAAAAGGAAAGAAGGCAATGCCTAAACTTCAACTAAACTTCAATGCCTAAACTTCATAAACATATACATATACAGAAATCTACAGCCATTCATAAAAGGAAAGATGAGAAATGATAATTTTCTGAACATTCCATTAAACTAATATTATCCTCTGATTTTACTCTGGCTAGGCTCATCATGGTAATACAGCTATCACTTATAAAATATTGTTTCAAAGGGAAAAAAAAAAGGCTCTCAACTTATGTGAATAATGAGGCACAATTCTCGACTTTCCTAAGGGTAAATAATATAAGAAAAATGTAATATAATGCAAATGGTAGGATGAAAGTCAGAGTTTAAGGAACGAGTGCATTATAAAGATAAGAAAATTGTAGTAAGTTACTTGTAACAAAAATACAGAAGAAAGCTGACCATGAAAATGAGTGTTCTAAAACACTTTATCCTACATATTAACTGTTAACACATTCAATTTCATACATACCTGACTTGTGAGTAGACGTAGTTGTAGTAGTTCACAATTGTTCTTCAAATCCTGTGCCTCAGCTTCTAACTTACCACCATAACATGACATGACTTTCAGTGAAGCCTCTGACATAGACTGCTTTTTTACACCATCATCCAGTTCTTGTTGAAGTTGTCTCACAACTGCCCCATAAGATGCTCTGTCACTGAGTTTATCAAATCACTTTACTATTATGTTATGTTAATAATAGATAACTCCAACATATGGACTTTGAAAACTATCACCGCAGACAGCAACTCACCTTATTTTTCCTCCTCACTGACTTTGGTTATAGACACAAAAGGGGCCACCCTCCAGCCTTCCTGATATTAAGTTACTCAGACAAAGCATGTGGCCCCACTGTCCATGCCCTGCCCCTCCCAATAAATCTGCAGAGCTTCACTACCTCACGTCCAGAAAGAAATGAGTGTGTAAGTGGGAAAAGTGATGGAAAATTCCACACTGTGGAAACAGTGTGGAAACATTTTCCTTTCCTTTTTTATTAGAAGCTTTGATTAACTCAGAGATTTTCACATATTCCAACCAGTGCTCAGATCTTTCCAATAGATTCTTACCTCAGCAGAAAAATGAGGCCATTCCCTTGTGGCTTATCTATTTTATATCTAGTAGTGTGTCTATCAGAGAAGGCAATGGCACCCCACTCCAGTACTCTTGCCTGGAAAATCCCTTGCCTGGACGGAGGAGCCTGGTAGGCTGCAGTCCAAGAGGTCGCAAAGAGTCGGATATGACTGAGCAACTTCACTTTCACTTTTCAATTTCATGCGTTGGAGAAGGAAATGGCAACCCACTCCAGTGTTCTTGCCTTGAGAATGCCAGGGACTGGGGAGCCTGGTGCGCTGCCATCTATGGGGTCTCACAGAGTCGGACACGACTGAAGTGACTTAGCAGCAGCAGCAGCAGCAGCGTGTCTATGTTAATCCCTAACTCCTAATTTATCCCTCCTCCCCACCTTTGCCTTTGGTTAACCGCTTTCCTCAATATTCTGTAGTCACCTACCTGGGAAAAGGAACTGAAAAATAATGGATATAGTGTACGAATAACTGGATCAACTTGATGTACACCTGAAACTAACACAAAATTGTAAATCAACCATATTCCAATATAAAAGAAAATTGCAATTTAAAAAATGAGGTTGCTCCCATGGCCTTCATGGGGCCTCGATAACCTGGCCTCTATCTGCCTCCAGACCGCAGCTCCTACAACCCTCTCCCTGACTCACTCCATTCCTGCTGCTCATGAATCCTGCCATCCTTCATTTTTAGAGGACAAGCTTGTATTCAAATCATAGTAATTGATACTTAAAATGGGAATTATGAGCAAATTGTTTGTAAAAAATGTTAAGTAAATCATAAATAGCAGTGGGAAGATTAAATCAAGAATAGTTTTGCTAAAGCTCACCACGTGAGTCACAAATTATGATTTAATGATAAGTAGATGCATTTGAAGAGTTGAGAGGCTTTAAGAATAAATGATTCAAGGCTAAAATGTTTCCCATATTAACTCAAATTGACATGAATAAAAATAAAATTGTACAAACAAATATAACAAAAAGCTATGACAAGCTACTGAAGCCAAAGTACGATATATAAAATACAGCCTCTGGGAAACCTGGAATTGACTATCAAGATAATCCAGGTAACTGAAGCTTCATTTTGAAATATTCATTTCAGGTTTGAGCATTTCATTTATCTGCTTTGTTATGATACTGAAATGTGGTAACATAAACATTAAAATTATTACCTTAATAAAGAGTAAATTACTAGTACCTGTCTAGGTTAACAATTTAGAACTAAATCTCTTAACATTTCATAAACGACATGATGTCCCTACTCAAAGTAAAGGATTTCTTTGGTCTAATTTTTATTTGCTGGATACAAGGCATGCTTTTAGGCTGGTTTAGATAGAGACCATAGTTTCACAGCCTGTGTATTTTTTCTATTCAACTAGATTCAACATTTAGCCAGAATCAAGAATCACTCTGAACTTTCTTTCAGGAAGTCTGAGAATTATTTCTCCTTCTGGATGCTCACTTCTCCTTCTGCTTTCTCATTTTTGTACCAATACATTCTCTCTTTTAAATGATTCCATTCCTTGATTAACTCCTTGTTTCTTTTCTCCAGCATCAGACATTGTTTCTCATATTCGGCCTGAAGTTTTCTCACGATCTGCTGAAACTGGTCTCGGATGCTAAAGACCGTCTTCTCTTTACTGTCGGCTCAGTTTCGTGCATTACCCAGTTGCTGCCAGAGCAACATGTTTTCACTCTGGAGTTGAGATAATATCTCCTCTAAGGATTCCTGCTTTCCAAGGTATGTATTCACTTTGCCTTGTTCATTCTGATACATGTGTTCAATTTCCTGCTTTTGAGACTCTGATTGGCTTAGATCTCCCTGGACATGTTCTAACATCAAAGTCTTTTCTCTAAGATTATCTCTCATGTGATACAGCTTGATTTTCAGCTTATTGAAGATACTTTCCACTGAAGATAGTTGCTGGGAAAGCATCTCGTTGTTATCTTTTAGATTAGCCACATCGTACTTCATTTTGTCCCGCAAGCATAACCACTCATCTCTTGCTCTCTGGAAGACAAGTTCCAGATCTCTTTTTGAGGTCTGACCTTGATCATAATCATATAAGGCAGCAGCCAGTCTAGAATGGTAGGATTTCACTTCCGTTTCCAGTCTTTGTTTACTTTCTTTTTCGTTCTCCAGCTTAGATTTTAGCATTGTATTCTCAGCTCTCAGAGCATTAAGCTGGCCTGTATAGTGGGATATAGTCTTTGTTAACATTTCCTCATTCAGTTTTATTGCCTTTTGAAGATAATCATTCTTTACTTTGAGAATTTCAATGACCTTAAAATAGTTTTCTTCCTTTTCCTGGTGCTGATTTTTCAGTGCATCTATCTCCAGTCTTAGCATGGCACTTTCCTCCTGCAGCATGTGCTTTTTTGTGCAACAGGTCTTTTGTTTCTTCACAACTATCATAAACCTAAGTGAAACAAAGGAGATGTTTAGCTAGTACAGTAAAGTGACATTCCATGATTTCTTCTGAAATGAAAGACTAACTTGTATGTTTATACAATGAAAAGACTGCCCCAAGTGTGTCTCCAACAGGAAAAAATAAGGTTCAATACAATCCTCAGACTTTATACAAGCAGAAATTCCCAAAGGTTCAAAAATTTAATGGAAGATAATGAATCCATGAAAGTCAAAAATAAATCCCAAGAGTATTTTCAAGAAGCTCAGAACTGGAAATGCTTCTCTGTAAACTAAAACAAACCCAGAAGTCTTAAAATAAAAGATTCATAGATCTGACTACACTTAAAAATTGCATCTGATGTGGAATATTTATATAATGGAAAACTAGTAAGCCATAAAAAAGAATGAAATAATGCTATTTACAGCAACAGGGATGGACCTAGACATTATCACCCTAAGTGATGTCAGACAAAGACAAGTACACCATAATACTTATATGTAGAATCTAAAATGAACTTATTCACAAAACAGAAAGGGACTCACAGACACAGAAAACAAACCTATGGTGACCACAGGGGAAAGAAGAGTAGGGAAGGGATAAATTAGGATGTTGGGATTAACATATACACACTAGTAGATATAAAATAACCAACAGAGATCTACTGTACAACATAAGGAACTACACTTAATATACTGCAAGAAGAATCTGAAACGGAATATGTGTGTACACATGAGCATGTGTGTGAGTGAGTGTGTATGTGAATTAGTCACTCAGTCATGTCTAACTCTTTGGGGCCCCATAGACTATAGCCTGCCAGGCTCCTCTGTCCATGGAATTTCCCAGGCAAGACTACTGGAATGGGCAGCCATTTCCTTCTCCATGCTGCTGCTGCTACTGCTGCTAAGTCGCTTCAGTGGTGCCCGACTCTGTGCGACCCCATAGACAGAAGCCCACCAGGCTCCCCCGTCCCTGGGATTCTCCAGGCAAGAACACTGGAGTGGGTTGCCATTTCCTTCTCCAATGCATGAAAGTGAAAAGTGAAAGTGAAGTCACTCGGTCGTGTCTGACTCTTAGTGACCCCATGGACTGCAGCCTACCAGGCTCCTCTGCCCATGGGATTTTCCAAGCAAGAGTACTGGAGTGGAGTGCCATTGCCTTCTCCACCTTCTCCAGGGGATCTTCCCAACGCAAGGACTGAACCCAGGTCTCCTGCATTGCAGGCATATTCTTTATAGTCTGAGACAGCAGGGAAGCCCCATTTATATAATATACACACACATATACATATATATCTGAATCACAGTGCTGTATACCTGAAACTACCAGAATATTGTTAATTAACTATACTTCAATAAACAACACCACTTGCTAGGTTTATAAACACTGCATTTGATACCTCCTATACATCTACTTCACAGTAAGAGTCTTAACTCTGTATAAATAGACTAAATTTTGTACAAAAAGTTTTTCCTTGAGAATATGCTGCCTTCTAACATTTTAATAGGCAATTACAAGAGTTACACCTATTGAAAACTGTACTAGGCACTTCTACAAACACTAATTAACTCACTAGCTGTAATGATTCTAGAAAGGAAAAAGTTAAAAATATGAGTAAGCTGCAGCCTTTTCTCCAGGTCTTTGGACTCTACTAGTCTTCTTACATCAAACCACATGTCTCTAGTACAAACATATCAATACAAAATAAGCTTCCTATTTCATTCATGGTACATACACTAATGGTAAATAAGCTAAAATTTAGAAAGCTCTTAGAAAACTATGAGATTATTTGCTGCTGCAATAACTTTCATTATCTCTCCATAATGTTTAAAATAGTAAGATGGGGAAAACACAATGAAAAACACTTAATAACTATCACTAAATATATATTATGCCATATCTATCACTGTTTTTAAAAGTTCATTGTACTGAAATAGAACATTCACAGAGCAGAGTGCTCATTTTCTCACGAGTAGAAGAATCACATCCAAAATGTGGTCTCTAAACTGCCTATAGTTTCCTCCTTACCATTAGGGGAAGTGATAAACTAACCTAATGATCAATCGAGGAAGTGAAATTATTACTAAAACCCAGAATATCTTTAATTGGTAGCAAGAGTTTTTTTTGTTTTGTTTTGTTTTCCCTTGGTGCGGGGGAGGCACTTTTATAACTTTATTCTAAATAAAGAACTTTTTAAAGTGTTCAAAAGTGTTTTTACAACTAATGTCGTAGTTTTTACAAAATGAAAACCAGTAAATGATGTGAAAAGGTCGTTGACAGGGTATTGGTTAAAGAAATGACAGTGGAGCCAAGAATGGACTCTGATTCAGACACTGAAGCTGATGAGGTGCATGGAGTGACTGACACGTTCACTCCAAAGCAGAGGGACTTGGTTGGGTAGCACAGTCGATGGTGGACCACACATGGTCTTCCTTGCCTAAACCACAATCAGGGTGCTGGCTCCTCTGAGATAGTCACAAAAGATTTGAGATCAATTCCTATGGAAAATATTAAAGGCCTCTCCTTGGATGCCTTCGTATGTCACAACCTGACTGCTCTAGACAAATGGATTTGAATTACAAATACTACTTTCCCGAGCTCTTCCCAAGAGCTTTTCATTGTGGCAGATCTGCTGCTAGGACCTCGGGGATGGGACCCAGTCCATATTTGAGAGGGACATCGGGTGTGCAAGCAAATTTCTCTGCTGTGAGATGCCACTCAAGAACTCTGCAGAAGGAAGGACAACCAACTTCAAGAGTGTCTGGTTTCTACCAACTGCTGGAAAAAAAATTCCTGCACCTCTCAAGGATGCCAGTTAACACCTGTCCTTGAGGACTCTGCTGTGAGGGAGAATGCAGCTGGGAAAGCTGGAGCCAGCTCTGAGCTGTTCATGGGCCAGGTGGACTGGAGGGCTGACGGGCACAGAGGGAGGGGGGTCCACGACCCTCAGCCACCTACCAGATTGAAGGCCAGAGGCAACTTGGTGTAAAATTATGCACGATGGTCCCTCCCAGCGCCCCTTCTCTTCTAGACCTATTCACTCATGAATGGTCTGTCAAGGCTAAAGGATTGGTTGCCTGAGGTGGGCTGAGAGCTTAACCTCCAGTTTCTACACCATTCTCAACCCTGTGGTTTCTCAGGATCTATTGTGTGAGCTACTGATGTGACCTCTTCCTCCCTCTGCTCGAAAAAGTGCACCCAGCATGTCAGGATCATACAATTCTTATTTCTGGCCTTGTTACTTTGGGAACTTTGAATTTCTTTTCTTTTGTTTTTAACAATTAACCTAAAATTTCCTATAACACTAAACAAAATGACACTAAATAAATGGTATTTTTTAAAAAGGGGATATTATAAATAATATTGATAAAATCATGTTAGAAATTTGAAATTTTTACCAAAGATTACTCTACCTTATTCAGATTATTTCTGTCAGTCTTCACTATCACTTCTACTGCTTGGAAAGTGAGTTCTAGGTGCTGTTTCACTTTAACTTCTTTACTATATTGGTCTTCTTTTCTTCTTAAATGCTCCCTCATTTTTTCATATAACATCTCGGCATTTCTTCTATTCTCTTCTTGCTTTAAAGTGAATCTGCAAAATTTAAAACTCTTCTTAGAAAATCATGAGATTATTCACTGCTGCAATAACTTTCATTCCGTCTTCACAATGTTTAAAGTAGTAAATGTGGGGGGAATACAATGAAAACACTTAAAAATGGTCACTGTTTTCAGACAAAGGGTTAAGAAAAAAACTGTATAAATTTTGTTTTCATTTTCTCTTGAGAAAAATGGCTACTTCGTGAATCTGCAGGTGGGAATGTAAAGTATATAAACTTTCCTAAGAATAGTTTATAAATATAGATTACAGACCATTTTTAAGTTCTCATACATTGAACAAATTATACGATATTATTAAGAAAATGCACATTTAAAATAATTAGAAAGGTAGAAATGAATTTATAGAAAAGGTGTTCCTTGCAGTATTAAATAGAATACAAAAAAGTGAAAAACAACTGAAAGTCAGTTGCAGTTCAGTTCAGATGAGTTGCTCAGTCATGTCCGACTCTTTGCGACCCCATGAATCGCAGCCCGCCAGGCCTCCCTGTCCATCACCAACTCCCGGAGTTCACCCAGACTCACGTCCATCAAGTAAGTGATGCCATCCAGCCATCTCATCCTTTGTCGTCCCCTTCTCCTCCTAATATGCCCCCTCCCAGCATCAGAGTCTTTTCAAATGAGTGAACTCTTGGCATGAGGTGGCCAAAGTACTGGAGTTTCAGCTTTAGCATCATTCCTTCCAAGGAAATCCCAGAGCTGATCTCCTTCAGCATGGACTGGTTGCATCTCCTTGCAATCCAAGGAACTCTCAAGAGTCTTCTCCAACACCACAGTTCAAAAGCATCAATTCTTCGGCACTCAGCCTTCTTCACAGTCCAACTCTCACATCCATACATGACCACAGGAAAAACCATCGTCTTGACTAGACAGATCTTTGTTGGCAAAATAATGTCTCTGCTTTTCAATATGCTATCTAGGTTGGTCAAAACTTTTCTTCCAAGGAGTAAGCGTCTTTTAATTTCATGGCTGCAGTCACCATCTGTAGAGATTTTGGAGCCCAGAAAAATAAAGTCTGACACTGTTTCCACTGTTTCCCCATCTATTTCCCATGAAGTGATGGGTCCAGATGCCATGATCTTCATTTTCTGAATGTTGAGCTTTAAGCCAACTTTTTCACTCTCCACTTTCACCTTCATCAAGAGGCTTTTTAGTTCCTCTTCACTTCCTGCTGTAAGGGTGGTGTCATCTGCATATCTGAGGTTATTGATATTTCTCCCAGCAATCTTGATTCCAGCTTGTGCTTCTTCCAGCCTGGCATTTCTCATGATGTACTCTGCATATAAGTTAAATAAGCAAGGTCACAATATACAACCTTGACATACTCCTTTTCCAATTTGGAACGAGTCTGTTGTTCCATGTCCAGTTCTAACTGTTGCTTTTGTAAACGTGTAATAAGGTTTCCATTATGGTGGGCTTCTGTATGCTCATGAAAATGATGATTTGGAAAATTATACATTAAGTTATTAGAAGCTTTCACTGTTAAGAACCTGCTATATTATTTCCAAGAATTTCACACTTCACAATACTAGTAACACTTTCTCCTCTGTAAAATCCTAGAGGATAAGTTAGTCCTTACAACACATCTATGTCTCTGCAGTATTAAAGTAAACAATAGTTCAAATATTTCTTTAAAAGCGAGGTGTACAGTACCTCAAGCTGCCGAGCTCTTGTTCCCACTCCACTTTCTGATGCTCTAACTGTGATTTCACTTCTTTGGTTTCTGACAGCTCTTTTTGTAGCCCACAAACCTCACTTTTCATTCTGTAAAATTCTCCTCTAAGTAGTTCACAGTGGCTTCTTTGGCTTCTTTGAAAATCTACTAATATTTCATGCAAAAGAATTGTATCCTGAACTTTCAACAAGCTAACAGAATCTGCATGATGAAGAAAACAAAGATAGAAACAAACAAACAAAAAATTATGTGAGGAATTTTTGAGTATAAAGGACTGTGCCTTTCACATTCACTCATCCATGCACTGAACAAGTATTAAGGGTCTATAATGTGGAAGATATTATTCTAAGCTCTGCAAATAAAACAGATGCCCTTGGGTCTTGTTTAGCTTGAAGTCTAGTAGGAGACAAGGACAAATAAAATAATTATGAACTCATATAGATACTCTAAGAAAAGAGAGTTCTATGATCACATAACAGAACTTGACATAGACTGGGTCCAGGAAAGATTTCCCTGGGGAAGAGATGTCACACTGAGAAATGAAAGATGAGCAGGAAGTAGTAAGTAGAGTAGGGAAAACAACCCTGTGGACAGTCTCCAGCTGCCATTACATTTTTAACCAAGACAGAGTGAACAGCTACTGATTTACCTTCCTGAGTGGAGTGAGCAAAAACAGTGCCGGCAAAATACATTAAACAATGATTTTCATGACAAAGGACTTCAGGGAATGAAAGACAATGATCCTGGAAACACATGAGGTTAGCCTAAGGAATGTCTGTGCTCACTGCCTTGAGAGAATTTCCAGGCCCCAACACGGGGAGAAGGAATGGAAGCTGAGTTAGCCAGACTCCATGATAGTAGGTGATGAAGCTGAAAGTCTGGTGAACCAAAGTGGGCAGAGATCACAGATCAGAACCGTGGAGAGGCGAGAGTGGAATAGAGAGAAAAAGGACCTTGGAGATCTGAGGAGGAGCCCCTTGGGTATTCAGCAGAGGAAGGAACAGAGCTCATCTGGGAGAAACCACCTGAGACCAGGAAGAAACCATCTGATCAGACTATAGGAACCTGTGACTGGTGCTCACTCAGTCCCAGGAATTCTATCTATTCTCATGAGCCAGGCTGGAAAATTTCTAGGTACCAGCAGAATGAACAGGGTAGTCAACAAGGTCTTGCCTCCAAGGCAGAAAATAATCAGCCCTAGCCCCAGAGCCCCTCTGGATGCACCTAACAAATCATGAGAAACAAGAGCACAGAAGGATCTCTGGGAAATTCTCAATATTTGGACATTAAATCACATGGGTCTAAATAACCCTTGGATCAAAGAGGTAATGAAAAGAGAAAGTACAAAGTATTTTGAACTGAAGGAAAATGAAAACGTTAAGACCAGCAGACTTTAGGGAACTGACAAGCTGATTCTAGAATTCATGTAGGAAGAAGAGTGACAACTAAAACCAGATGGAACCACACAATTGTGACCTTTAACCACGCAGCAAAGAGAGGCAATGGTTGGGCTTGAAGCAAGGGGGTAGAATGATGAGACCTGAATGTTTAAAAATAGGCAATAATTACAGTTGCTGTGCAGACCAAGGTTCTGCCAGGTGGAGTGGCAGGGAAAGAAGTCCTGGGATTATTTCAGTTACTCTAGGAGGAAAATGATGCTGACCTGACCGTGGGTGAAGGCACAGGAAAGAAGAAGAGTCAACAGAAGGTACAGTGAGTAAGAGTATCATAGGCCTGTGGCTCAGAGTATACACTCACTTTCATGTCCTTTTAATGCAAAACAAACTTCTGAGATGCACAGCACTGTAGCATATCCCTGGCTCTAGAGCTGTACTGAAAAGGTGTTCATATACACAGACAGGCTTTCCGTTAACATTTACACTGCAGTCCTACCTTTACACCCCACTTTGAGAGGTTCTACTTACAACATAGAATTCGTAAAGCACGTCACCATCCTCAGAAACAGTCTCAGACGACTGAGTTAAGTCATTCAGTTCGTTCACGTAATTAATTAGTTCTTTGACCTACACGTAAACAATACTGTTTCACAATGTCCTTAAAATATGTATAAATACACCAAGTGTACAGAGGTGATAAATCTCTGTAGCAAAACAAAAACTGACATTTCTTAAAAGAAGAGATTTTTATCAAAAGGATAACTTTATCAACAGTGTTTCTAAATGATGTGTTCAAAGTAAACTTCTCTACAACAAAGGAAGATTTTCTGTTTTACCATTATTCCTTTGACGAAGTATTTTCGACAAGGATACTATTTTTGAAAGTTCTTTTTTTTTTTTTTTTTTTTACTATAACTTCTTCTTTTCGTATGGCGTTTTCCTTGCAGGCCTAAAAGAACAAATGATTCTTTTCAGGCTAATATTAAATATTCAAAAATACAAACAATACCTTAACTTTTCTTTTGTATATAAACTCTTTGCTTTGGCAAGTAATTGTCTATAAAGGATGCAGAAATAAATAAGAGCAGCATTAAAGGACACAGAAAATATATCAGTAATATTAATAAAGTATTAAAGTTAGATCCAAGGAAAAGGGAAAACATAAAGTTACTTGTGTTGTGTGATAGGAAACAGTATACCAGTGTTTTTTTGCACCTGTTCTTTTCCATAAGAACTAACTTTTATGGCAATACGACCTATCTGGGTGGTTTTCCTTCAGTCCTTCTAAGAAAGAAATCCACTTGAATAACCAAGATATTAGCTTTTTGAGGACGTCCTATGCATTGGCTATGCATTATTAGAAACACCTGACATGTCCTAAAGGCATTTTCATCCCCACAGTCATTCTGGGAGATAGGTATAGGAAGAAATGGAGCACACAAAGGCTGAGGAACTTGCCCAAGCCCACTCAGCGTGTCACCAACAGACCCAGAATTCAAACCCAGGAAATCTGGCTTCAACACTGCTGTTCTAAAATATGCTGAGAAAGTAATATTGAAAAGAATTTTTAAGTAATGCGATAGCAAATGAATCTATAGTATTATTTCAGGTCTAGCTATAGCTATAAATAATAATTTCTGAATCTTAAAACATATTTCTCAAAAATTAAAAAGATTTCAGAGGTAGGCAAGCCTGCAAATCTACTGTCAATAAAGTTTTGTTTTCTGTAAAGAAATTCATCAATAGGCATTCATTCACACATTCTGCTGTTTCTTCATGCATCTGACATACATGTATTAAGCACACAATATGTGTTAATGACACGCTTAGTAAAGGAAGCAAGGGTTTTGTCATTTAGATCTCTATCATGCAAAAGAAATAATTTGTGAAAGACTGCTAATAATGTTTTTCTATTGAATATAAACAAAATCTTCCCCTTTTCCCTGGAATCTATAAACAACTATGCAGTTAATATGATGTGATGTTTCAGAGTACCTTACAAAACCATAGCTACTCATCATGTTGCTATCAACTAGAATCATCAAGGAATGACCATATCCCTATTCAGTATAGCCTACATGTTTGTAAATTCACAATTATGTAATTTTTGAAAATCTGTATATGATAGAATTAACTCAAGCAATCATCTGCATATTCCATTACATAGAAATATTACACTTTAGAACCAATGAACAAGCCCTTACCATAAAACTATACATGAACACAGTAGTATGTACAATTAGTTCACCGTAATAGTTTAAAGATAATGTCATACAATCAATAAGCTTTCTAGTGTTAGAAATGCAAACAAGACTAAACTAAATAAACACGCCATATGCTGGCTCATTTGCAATAGCATGCTGCTGCTACTGCTAAGTCATTTCAGTTGTGTCTGACTCTGTGTGACCCCATAGACAGCAGCCCACCAGGCTCCCCCATCCCTGGGATTCTCCAGGCAAGAACACTGGAGTGGGTTGCCATTTCCTTCTCCAATGCATGAAAGTGAAAAGTGAAAGTGAAGTCCCTCAGTAGTGTCTGACAAATAGTGACCCATGGACTGAAGCCTACCAGGCTCCTCCATTCATGGGATTTGCCAGGCAAGAGTAATGAAGTGGGTTGCCATTGCTTTCTCCCTCCAATAGCACACATACTCTAAAAGCTCCCTTCTTAACATAGAACAAATAACACTGCGAACTCCACATTCCTCTTCAGTTACCATCCAGTTCTTCATTGCCTGTCCCAATAATATTCCCTACTGAATGTTTATGTATATTCATTACAGTCCCGCTTCCAAGGGGACTATTTACTGAAATGACTTCCAGCCAAAGGCACTGGTCCTCACCTTAACCTTTCAGCAGTGTTCGTCCACTAGAGTTGAGCAATCTCTTGTCTTGCCCTGAGCACTGTATATTGCTGCTCTATTTCCAGAAGAAGAATTCAGTGCTAATATTTCTTCCCCTACAAACAAGGAATCTGGAGAATGTACCTGTCATCACCCTGATCCACTTCCCTTACAATGCTGTCATCATTCACGTGCAGCAGACCACCAGTCAGTGAATCGGTCTTTACAAATATTAGTGCAATCACACGTTCGTCCAGTGTCCACTTGTTATCGTTCTTTTTCTTTACTTCCTTCCTGTGCACACCAGGATCACTACTTTAAAAAGTCCACAAAAAAGCCAATATTTTCCAATAATTCAACCGATAAAGAATAAAAAACTACCAATTCTTAAAAAATTCCAACTCCTAGCCATCTTAAGTCATTGATTAATTCACAAGACAGTTATAGAGTACCAACCATATGCAAGAAAACAAATTCTTCCTTCAAACACAGATATGATTATGATACAATATGATATATAAAACGACATATGAAAGTGATAAGTGAAATAAGGAAGGATTTGCAGAAAAAGTGAAGAGAGGTCATGAGAAACAGAAAAGGGAGAAAAGTATTCTACTTGGAGATTCTAATGTGAGCACAAACATCAGGCACAGGGCATCTGGGTTGTTTCCGAGGAACCTGGAAGGAACAGCGCAAAATACATGGAAGAAAGTAAAGAGATGCATCTGAAAAGACACTGAGAAGAACCTCAAGGGCTACACTGCAAACCTGGAGTCCACTGGCTAAGTGCCATGACTCTTAGACACGAGAGTCATAAGTAGATTTACACTATATGTTTTGTTTTGCTTCTAAATAAAATAATGGTGAATTTAGGGACTTTCCTGGTAGTCCAGTGCTTAGGAGTCCACCTACCAATAAAGGGGGAAAGCGTTCCATTCCTGGTCAGGGAAGATCCCGCATGCCATGGTGCAACTAAACCGTGCTCCACAGCTACTGAAGCCAGCACCCTAGAGCCCACGCTCAGCATCAAGAGAAGCCACCACACTGAGAAGCCCAAGTGCTGTGGTGGCAAAGACCCAGTGCAGCCAAAAATAAATGAAAAAGAGAATTCATAGAAAAAAGCCACACTTAATTTAGGTGGTATTTTAAATGACATGAGGCACATATACCATGAAAGAAGAAACCAAGGAAATATTTGGCCAGGGGAGGAGAGCTCACTTTTAAACCACCCACATGATGCAGTGACAGCAGCATCATGGCTGAAAGACCGATGCCTCATCGGTTCTCCTGACACCATCAGCAATTTGGCCTCCCTCTATGGACATACTCAAAGTGCTCGGAGAGAAAAACCTGCCAGCCAAGACTACTCTTTACAGAAAAGTTGTCTTTCAGAAATGAAAGAGAAATAAAAACTGTCCCAGACAAAGCAAACCTGATGGAGTTAATCACCACTAGTCCCACCTCATGAGAAATGCTGAAAGAAGTCCTCAAACTGAAATGAAAGGATGTTCACTAGTGACAAAACAAATTTAAGTATGCAACACTGATTAAGGCAAATATGCAGTCAAATCCAGAATACTCTAATATGTAACATGGTGGTATGTTAAAAAAGGAACTCTAGTAATAAGGCTAAAGGACAAGAGTATTAAAAATAACTATATCTCTAGTAAAATATAAAATCTGTACATCACAAACATTAGCTCAAGTTAGAAATTATTTTATAGGAACATAACGAGGGATGTGCTGTTCAATATTGATATAGGATTACCTATCAGAAGCCCCATTCTGCATAGCAGGAACTCCTGGTTGCTGTTTCCTCCACTCTTTCTCTGGTGAAACAATCCACTCTCATCAGCAGCATCGCATATGTTCTCTGATACTTCCACTTTACTACTTTTGTGCTTCTTTTCTTCTTCAACGTTTAATGGAAGTTTGACACTAAGAATAATTGCTATGTGTTGATTACAAAGATCTTTGTTTTCAATTTTATTATTTGACTCAGTGCTCACCCTGAATTTAAGTGATAAAAATATTTTGTGTTTATTTAATTTTATCACTTACAAGTCACTGAAATTTTTGTAAAATCTGCTCCTTTCTGTTTGAGAAAAAGAAACAAAATTCCCCAAAATTTCAAAAATGGTTTTCTTAATAAGATGCAATTATTCATATTCAGTCTTCCCCATCTGACTGGCAGAGACAGAGAAATAAAAAGACAAAGACACAAAATCTGTCCTCTTTGGTCTTTACTACCTGGATTTTCCATTAAACAGCTGGATGTAGAGGATGTGACACCTTCGTGCCTCAGAAAGGAAACATTCTTCTCTCTGCACTAAAGCTATTCTTTCCCCTCTGCCTTTTACAATTCTTTTTTCACTTGGATCCAGGAGATAGCAAAAAAGTGACAGTGTTCACTAAATTAAATGAACCAGAGTTTACCAAAACACAAGGAGCAGAATGAAATTGAGGAGTTGTTAGTTAGTGTGGAATTCTGAAATATAAGAAATGCTTCCCAATTCCTCATTCAAAAACCATCAAACCTTACAGCGAGAGGGTATAGAAATAATTATCTAGTATTGCCCCACTATTTACCAAAAAAAGCAATAAAATTAAAAAAAAATGTTCAAGGTTTTGTTTAAGGCCCCTAAACTGGCACTCCCTAGCATTTTATGGGACCAAAAGAGATGATACAATTCTGGAATGTTGATTGTTATGTATAACCAAATGAATTCATTAGATTAATCAGATAAGTTAAAAGCGTGACTTTGGCACAGTAACTCAATGCCTTAGTAGGGGGTAGGGCTCATCTCTCTCTTTTTTTTTTTTTTTTACAAGTGAATACATAGAGTTTTTTGTTTGTTTCTTTCTTTCTTTCTTTTTTGTCTTTTGGTCTGTTGTTCAAACTCAGTCAAAGCACCTCTTACACAAAAGAGCAAACAAACAATTTTAAAAACCTATTACTGAAGAAAGAAAAATCTCATAGCATCTCAGAACTCAGTCTTCTCCTTTGTAGATAAATACTTAATTTTTTTTTTCTTTTTTGCTCGGGGTTTATACTACCTATGGGCTTCCTGTTGGCTCAAATATTAAAGAATCCCCCTTCAGTGTGGGAGACCTGGGTTCGATCCCTTGGTTACGAAGATCCTCTGGAGAAGGGAACAGCTAGCCACTCTGGTATTCTTTCTGGCCTGGGGAATTCCATGAGCAGAGGAACCTAGCAGGCTACAGTCCAAGGGTTCACTAAGAGTTGGACATGACTGAGCAGCTTTCACACACACAGACACACACACACAGTATCTATGTAACAAAATCACACATGTCAAAACTCTACATTTTAGTAAACAGCATAATGGAAAGTTCTGTCTCAAAAGAAACATCTGAGAGTGCTGATTAAAGCATATGTGGGAGTACATGTATTTGTTATTAAAAAGATCCTGAAGTGGCCATATTGGAAATCTAAGTGCCCAGCGATTGCGGAAAGCAGAAAATATCACACATATTCAACCACAATGAAGAGATTAGAGGGAACACATGTTCAAATCCCATCTCTCAGTCACTGATTTCTTCCCATTCTATGGAAATATAACTTATATTTAACCCAACAGATTTAAAGGGGGGGAAAAAAGATGCAAATCCTTAGCTGATTATTCTTCTTAAGCAATTTCCTTGGTGCTTATTCTGGCTCAGAAGCCCACATGATACATAGCTAAAAGAGTTTCCGAGTCCATATGAAGACCGACGGAGAAGAATTAGGTATGAGAATTGATTGAAGGACAAAAGCCATGGAAATAGTTTCCTGAATTCCTGTTATTGAGATAATAATTTGTTGGGGGCCAGAGTGAGGTACTCCACCCATGGCAAAGGTCATGAGGAAGGAGGCTCGACATACGCAAAGGCAGGATCGAGCCTCAGGAGTCCCCCTGGAAATCCTCGAGCGTCTACCCCCATAACCAGAGCCTGCCTACTTTACTACTTTGTGCTCTTACCTACACCTCTGACTTTACGGGGGGCTGTCCCCCACCACCTCTTTCGGAGAAGGAGTTAACCGAGAGCTCCAGTCAGTAAAAACTCTTGGGTGTGACAAGAGTGTTTTAACCTACAAACTCCTCTGAAGGTTCTCTAGCCTGCCTGACAGGCTCGTCCGGGCACATGTGATTGCTCACAGCCTCCCAACCGTGAGAGGCACGAGATGCTTTAAACCCTCTAAAAACAGGTTCTTTAGAGAAGTTAGAAAACTATAAGTATAGTGGGCTAATTAGAAATTGTGTTGGTGAAGGGTTTTTCATTTGTTGAGCCAATGTTCGTTGCTAAGTCTCCACATCCCCTGCCCTTACACACATTAATGAATATATAGAAGAAATAAGTATTAACCTTTGATATTAATCACGTTAGACCTTAGGCTAAGTAAATTCTTTCCTTAACTAAAACCCACTACACCCTCACCCTATAGGAATGTAACTTTATTTGGGTGGCGTCTGTTTTGAGAATAATCAGCCCTGGAGAAATAAGTGTCCTGATTGACTGACTGTTGTCACAAGGAGAGGGTCATAAATTGTCAGCAGGCCCCCCTGGCCAGAAGATGATGTAACACCCCTAAGACCTCTGTATACATTTGTATGAAGCACCTGACTTTGATAAAAGTCAGGACTGCTGACCTCGCGTGACTTTTGCATAACATCTCAGTGTATAAAAGTAGACCATGGAAAATAAAGAATTGGGATCAGTTTCTCGAAATACTGGTCTCCCCATGTCGCTCTCTCTCTCACTCTGGTTGAGTCTCCATCTGGAGCGCGGAACCCACCATGCTTACTAATTATGCCTGGGCTTCTAAGATCCGACTGGGGAGGCCTCAGTGTCTCCTCTCCTTCGGGAGAACGGAAGGACGCCTGCGGCCTACGTAAGTGGTGCAAACTTCTTGTCTTGAAGTTTTATTGGTCTCTCGCGTAAACCAAGCTACTCAGCCTCTTTTCTCCACTGAATTTTCCTACTGAGCTATCCTCATCCTATTACTCTTTTTATCTTTGATAAAATATTTAAATAAATAGGTCTCTGATGCCGTCCCCGCTTCGAATACCCTGGATCAGCCGGAATTACCTCTTTGGATAACCCCATTTTATTCATAAATGGAAAATCAAAATGGACGACATCATCAAGAAAGAGAAAAACCAAAGCAAGAGAAAATGAGAAACTCTTTTGTAAGTTAAATTTTCTCTTTTTCCAGAGCCAGCAACTCTACTTGAAACATGTCTATTTCATTCTTAAACCTCTGCATATTCTTGTCTAATTCTTCATTTACATACACTTCAGATGTGCTATGACTATTAGGTGGAGAAGAATTCCCATTTTCTAATTGGGGTTCCATGCTTTTATTGTCACTAGTGCTGCAATTATCTGCATGCAGTGGCTTCTGGAACCAGTCCTGTATTGCTTTATTTTTCAGATCAGTATTTTAACAACAGCAAGGGAAACGTGAATTTTTATTTGAATTCTATGTTTCATCTTACCATAGTAGACAAGCCACAGACTAGAATGACATGCCTGTCCCGTGTCCAATTTCCGATTAGTTAGCTCTTACCTCATATTTTGTGATATTTGCATATCAATCTCTTGGTCTTTCACTTCAAATATAACTACCGGCTCCCCTACATTTTTTATTTTCTGTATCATTATAAAAACTTTCCTCAATTTTCATAAACACATGTTCCATTTCTAGTTGATGATTTTCAAAGTCTACTTTATTTGCAGGGAAACAAAGCTTTGAAAATGACCCACAAGTCTATCCAAGGGACCCAGAGTTTACAGACCACGGAAAAGCATTTTTGAAAATGGGTTCTTTTTGTTCAGGAAATGCTTGGAATACTAGAGAGACAGATACTCCAAATGCAACTTTTTCCTCACAATCAGGTATATAATTTGTGAGATCAGGAGACATTTCCTTTTGGTTTGCTCCTTCTTTAGGGTTATCATGTAGTGGATCTTCCTCAGGAGAAATGGTAATTTGGTATTCCTCACAAAATTTCACTGAACTTCCGCTTTAACTCATTTGTGATGGGTGTTGACTTATCTTTCTATTCTAATTTGCCTTGTTTGATATACATTTTCTCATACATTACTATACCAGATATTGAAATTTACAGTTTTACACACCTGTGCATGGTTATTCTCATCTTCATCAAGTTTTTCTTGTTCTTCCTCTGTTATTATTTCCAAGTCTAGTTCTCTTGACAGATCTGCATGTTTAGTTAAAATTACTTAGAATATTTAGATAAAAGACATAATCCTCGTTTAAAACAGAGATCTAAAACATTGTATGAGATGAAAGATTAAATCAATCTTAATCTTCAGCTGAGTATTTACTTCTTTAAGAACTACTTCCAATGACCTGAAAACTTCAACAAACCATTTGGGAAATACCAGATGTCACCAGGTTACAGGCATACAAACGGCTCAAAGATTCAGTCACAGATTGATCCAAACATCAGTGAACAAATCAATCAGAAACCAAACAAAATACAGGACAGACATATAAAGTCACCATACATTCTCTTCTCTACTTCATAACAGGACCTTTTTAACAACATGCCAAGCATTAACTGCAACATTATTCATGGTTTACAAAATTCCTCTTACTTTTTAGCTTTTATCAGTTCCTTCATCTGAAATGCTTCCCTCTAGTCTTCTGACAAATTACTTTTCATCTTTTAAGGTTCAACCTGCTTTGTGAAGTTGTCTTTGATTACTGCCATCTTTCCACTGATAAAGAGGTATGCCTTTCCTTGCAGCTCCCTTAGTACTTTAAAGATTTTTCTAGTGTATCTTTCTAGATTTTCCCAGTGATAGATATAGATCTGAACTGTAAATTATTTCTTTACATGTCTATCCTCTTGGCTCCTAAACTGCAGAGGACAAGCTCTTAAAAGTCACCTCAGTATATATAGCAATTATTATTATTATTTATTTTTTTATTGAAGGATAACTGCTTTACAGAATTTTGTTGTTTTCTGTCAAACCTCAACATGAATCAGCCATAGGTACACATATATCATCCCTTTTGAAACTCCTTCTCATCTACCTCCCCATTCCACCCCTCTAGGTTGATATAGAGCCCCAGTGTCTCTTATTCAATAATTACTTCTCAGATTTCCACTCAGTACTAGACACTGAAGTTTCACAAAAAATGCAGAAAAAGGTGTCAGGGATGGCTTTTCTAGAGATAATGTCTGAGTGTAGACTTACACAGTTCAAGGGAACAGAGGGCAGAAAGGGAGAGCATTTCAGGCTGTAGTAAGATGGGGAGAGAAGCACACACACCACAGGGTAGATGTTTGTCCAAAGTGAAGGGATGGGACTGACGAAGGTCATGGCATCCAGTCCCATCACTTCGTGGCAAAGAGATGGGGAAACAATGAGAACAGAAACACACTTTATTTTATTGGGCTCCAAAATCAATGCAGATGGTTACTGCAGTCATGAAATTAAAGGACACCTGCCCCTTAGAAGAAAAGATATGACAAACAGCGTATTAAAAAGCAGAGACGTTACTTTGCCGACAAAGGCCTGCCTAGTCAAAGCAAAGGCTTTTCCAGTAGTCATGCATGTATGGATATGAGAGTTTGACCAAAAAAAAAAAAAGATTGAGCACCGAAGAACTGATGCTTTTCAACTGTGGTGTTCAGAAAGACTCATTACAGTCCCTTGGACTGCAAGGAGATCCAACCACTCAATCCTAAAAAAAATCAGTTCTGAACATTCACTGGAAAGACTGACGCTGGCGCTGAAGCTCCAGTACTTTGGCCACCGGATTCGAAGAGCTGACTCATTAGAAAAGACCCTGATGCTGGGAAAGGTTGAAGTCGGGAGGAGAAGGGAATGACAGAGGATGAGATGGTTGGATGGCATCACCAACTCCATGAACATGAGTTGAGCAAACACCGGGAGATGGTGAAGGACAGGGAAGCCTGGTGTGCTGCGGTCCATGGGGCCATGTAGAATTAGACACGACTGAGCGACTGAACAACAACAACAGGGACAAGTGATGAGGGCACCAGCAGCAGTTCAGAATTCTAGAGCAAAGGACTGAAAGGGCTAGAGATAGAGGGTCAGGCAGAAGTCCGATTATCAGAGATTTAAGAGGTCTAGACATTAATGTGACTCAGAGTGCCTCATGGTCACGTGTGCTTTTGAGATTGGTGACTCTAAACACCACGGGAGGGAGGAATCTGAAGGGCATGCGAATAACCAGAGGAAGGCAAATCTGAAGGCATTAATACTGGGAATAACAAGGTGATGCAGGCCTGAACTGAGGGAGTGTTTACAGAAATATTTAGGCTATAAAACTTTCAGGGTACAGTATAGAATAAATCTTTAAGAAAAAAATAAATGTACACATCCAGGGACCCTGAAGGATAAAATGACTGCTCATTATTTTATAAAATGTATTGACTGAGAGGAAAATGATCAACATGAACTGACTGAAGTGGCTTCTATCTATTTTGTAGTTTTCCTATCTCACATCGTCCACTGTTGAAGGGACTCGTGTAGGCACTTTTTTGAATTTGTATTTCTTGGACCTACCAAGCTCATGGAGAGACAAAAGCAAACGACTCAGTTGTATAGATTAAAAGAAAAACAGACAAACATGTTGAGTTTAGAGCCTATAGTCACTATTCTAGGAGATAACTGAGAATATTCTGTAAATGCAAAGTGAGGATACAAAAGAAAAAAGTACAGGAGTGAAAAAAGAAAAAGTGGATGATTTCTTACCATAGTGCCGGGGTCCAGCCCCGGTGGATCCAGGGAAATCCGAAGGAGAGACGGCTTTGGTGATCAGGATACAATAGCTTTAATTAAATATTAATTATAGATATAAAGAGTAATAGAATGAGGATAGCTCAGTAGGAAAATTCAGTGGAGAAAAGAGGCTGAATAACTTGGTTTACATGGTTCCAAAAAAAAAAAACTTGGTTTACATGGAAAGCTAGTAAAATTCCAGGGCAAGGAATTTACGTCACCTACATAGGCCGCAGGCGTCCTCCCGTTCTCCTGAAGGAGAGGAGACACTAAGGCCTCCCCGGTCAGATCTTAGAAGCCCAGGTATAATTAGTAGGCTTGACGAGCCTCCACGTTCCAGATAATTCAGCCAGAAGGTAAGAGAACAACATGGGGAGACCATGTTGTTCCGAGGAACTGATCCCATTTTTTATTTTTCCAGGGTCTGTTTTTATACACTGAGATGTTATACAAAAGTCACACGGGGTCAGCAGTCCTGATTTTTATTAAAGTCAGGTGCTTCATACAAATGTATACAGAGGTCTTAGGGGTGTTACATCATCTTCTGGCCAGGGGGTCTGCTGACAATTTATGACCCTCTCCTTGTGACAGCGGTCAGTCAACCAGAACACTTATTTCTCCAGGGGTGATTATTCTTAAAACAGATGCCATCTTCTGAAGGTACCAGATAAAGTTACATTCCTATAGGGTTAGGGTGTAGTGGGTTTTAATTAAGGAAATAATTTGTTTAGCCTAAGTTCTAATGTGATTAATATCAAAGGTTAATACTTATTTCTTCTATATATTCATTAATGTGTATAAGGGCAGGGGATGTGGAGACTTAGAAGCAAACATTGGCTCAACAAATGAAAAACCCTTCACCAATACAATTTCTAATCAGCCTACTATACTATACTAATAGTTTTCTAACTTCTCTAAAGAACCTGTTTTTAGAAGGTTTAAAGCGTCTCATGACTCTCACGGTTGGGAGGCTGTGAACAATCACATGTGGCTGGACAAGCCTGTCAGGCAGGCTAGAGAACCTTCAGGGGAGTTTGTAGATTGAAACACTCCTGTCATGCCCAGGAGTTATTATTAACTGGAGCTCTAAGTTAACTCTTTTTTAGAGAGAGGTGGTGGAGCTCTAAGTTAACTCTTTTTTAGAGAGAGGTGGTGGGGGACAGCCCCCGTTAAAGTCAGAGGTATAGGTGAGAGCACAAAGCAGTAAACTAGGCAGACTCTGGTTTTGGGGGTAGATGCTCGAGAATTTCCAGGGGGACTCCTGAGGCTCGATCCCACCTTTGCGTATGTCGAGCCTCCTTCCTCATGACCTTTGCCACGGACAGAGCTCCTCACGCTGGCTCCCAGCACCATAGTCTTGACTGTATGACTGATTAAGGGTGCTAAATTAATTAGTATTTATGGACAACACATTCTTATACGTGGTTACTCAATAGACTGGGCATCCTAGTAGAATCAGAATTGGGTTTCTATATACTGCTTTTAAGTGATACACCACTCCTTTATACCAACCTCCCTTGTGAACTCTTAATTCATTACAAATACTAACACAAATTGATATACTATGTGAACACAGCTGAGAAGGATGTACTATGTAGCAAATTTCCCATGACTCCCATTCCCACTGGGAAAGCCAATTCTAAAACATACGAAGTCACAGAAAACACAAGATATATTTTAGTATTTGGTATCAGAGTTGCTTTTACAATTATACTTCATATAATCATGACTCATACTTATGAATTGACAGCCATATAAAAATATTGCTACGAAGTCCCGTTTTGAGAAGGCAGTCTCTAGATGGCTACCTAGTCTCCCAACTAGTCCCAGAGTTTTAACATAATCCTGCTACCCACTCTCAGGTGTATGCTAAACACCAGCCTGAACGAACTTACGTTTTCCTAACTCTCTTTGTTATTTATTGTATTACTATGGTCAGAGGGAGAATGCAAACACCTTGCTAAGAGGTATTGATTGGCTGTAGGTTGCATAAAAGGAGTCCGCACAAGGTAGACTTTGCCACAGAATCTAATTTGGAACCCTCAGAAGGATGGTAAGGCCGTGCCCAGATGGCCCACAGCTGAGCGCTCTGGGCTCCTGCATTACCTTCTTTGCTTCCTCTGTTTCCTGGCAGCTTGGGCTTGCATAGTTGACAGAACGAGTAATTCCCTACTGGGAACACCACTACAGTCTTCATCTTCATTTTATCTATTACGTTTTTCTGTCCAAATTCTGTGGATGCTGGCTGATTTTTGGTCATTGAATGGGACACCAACACACACTGACCATCAACTTTCAAATGTCTGGGTCTTTGACAAGTCTCATTATTGAGGCTCAAGGCAGCAGAAGCCCAATTTGAAAAATGTGAAAACAAAGTCTCTATTTATTAGAATGTGAGAATACAACTCTGATTAACTTGTACAAAGTCTTTCTTCAGAGAATCAGTTCCATGACCTCCTCTCCCCTGAAACTTACTAGTCCTTCACAGCTTACAGTATCTCACACGTCACTGTCATTTATGAAGAGATGTAAACTAGTGTGTCTCATTTCTTCTACTTTTTAATTGCCTTGTATTACTGATTTTGATTCACTCAACTTCTATTACATATTCTGTATTCCATAAGAACTTTACAAATAATTGTTTTTTCAACATCAGTTCAGTTAAGTTCAGTCACTCAGTCGTGTCCAAATCTTTGCGACCCCGTGGACTGCAGCACGCCAGGCTTCACTGTCCATCAGAACTCCTGGAGTTTACTCAGACTCAAGTCCCATCGAGTTGGTGATGCCATCCAACCATCTCATCCTCTCTCTTCCCCTTCTCCTCCCGCCTTCAGTCTTTGCCAGCATCAGGGTCTTTTACAGTGAGTCAGTTCTTCACATCAGGTGCTCAAAGAATTGGAGTTTCGGTTTCAGCATCAGTCCTTTCAATGAATATTCAGGACTGAATTCCCTTCAGATGAAGTGGTTGGATATCTTTGCAGTCCAAGGGACTCTCAGGAGTCTTCTCCAACACTACAGTTCAAAAGCATCAATTCTTCTGTGTTCAGCTTTCTTTATAGTCCAACTCTCACATCCATACATGACTATTTTTCAACATACAAATATATTATTAAGGAAATGTATATCTACCTTATTTTACACTTAATTATGCCTTATAATACTGTGTGCTCTAGAGACCATGGTTTTACAAACACTTTTAATGAATGCTACTACTTTAATTAATGTTACAAACCTAGACAACATTAAAAAGCAAAGACATCACTTTGCTGACAAAGGTCTGTACAGCCAAGGCCATGGTTTCTTCAGTAGTCATGTATAGATGTGAGAGTTGGACCATAAAGAAGGCTGAGTGCCAAATAATTGATGCTTTCAAAGAGTGGTCTAGAGAAGACATCTGAGAGTCCCTTGGACAGCAAAGAGATCAAACCAGTCAATCCTAAGGGAAATCAATGCTGAATATTCACTGGAAGGACTGATGCTGAAACTAAAGCTCCAATACTTTGGGCACCTGATGTGAAGACCTGAATCACTGGAAAAGACCCTGATGCTGGGAAAGATTGAGGGCAGGAGGAGAAGGATACGGCAGAGGATGAGATGGTGGGATGGCATCGCTGATGCAATGGATATGAACTCAGGCAAACTCTGGGAGATGGTGAGGCACAGGGAGGCCTAGTGTGCTGCAGCCCATGGGCTCACAAAGAGTTGGACCCGACTTAGTGACTGAACACCACCACCAATGACAACTTCTTTCATTACAATGAGATGGTCTTTCCTCAGATTATCAATATCTTCATAACTGATTTTTTAAGCCCTGGATAGACATCATAAACTTATATGAGACATGATAGTCTTGTGGGTGACTAATTGTTTCCATGTGAAAATAGGATAAGTCTAGGACCACACCGGATCCAAAGAGCGCAGAGCACCATGGGGAAGAATGAACGCAACACAGAAATATTTGCTTTAAAAAAAAAAAAAGAAAAAAAGGAACTCTCAGATCTAAATTTCTTAAGATAAAGAAATAAGAAAGAAGTGTAAAATTGAAACTTTAAACCCCATGTCAACACAAAGGTCCCTCTATCATTTCACATCCAACCATGCCAATGGTTTAAAATGGTGGTTCGGTAGTGTGCCTTGAGAATCCCTGAAGTCCAGAGACCCACTGTACCAGGGGATCCAAGAGGTCAAAACTCTTTTCACAATAACTCTAAACGTTACTTCCATGCTCAATTATGTTCTGAGTGCACACACGAGTTCTCCAGAGACACGATATGTGATATCAGAACTCTAATGACTAATGGAATGAGCCATTATGATTGCGTGTGCCTGTATTTTTACCTTTCTTAGTTTTATTTTACAGGAGTCTCTGGCTAACATGATAGTTGGAGGTGGCCTGCTGCACTGTCAGGGTCACTGAGTGCAGCAGTGCATGCATAGGACCTGTTGAAGGAGGTGCCATTATCTTCATTACCTCCATCATAGTTTGGCCTCAGGTCAAACAACAGGGAGGGAACAAAGCTACACCCATTAACAGAAAACTGGATTAAAGATTTACTGAGCATGGCCCCACCCATCAGAACAGGATCCAGTTCCCCTCTCAGTCAGTCTTTCAGATGAGGAAGTTTCCATAAGCCTCTTATCCTTATCCATCAGAGGGCAAGCAGACTGAAAACTTCAGTCACAGAAAACTAACCAAAATGATCACATAGACCACGGATCAGATCAGATCAGATCAGTCGCTCAGTCATGTCTGACTCTTTGCAACCCCATGAATCGCAGCACGCCAGGCCTTCCTGTCCGTCACCAACTCCTGGAGTTCACTGAGACTCACGTCCATCGAGTCAGTGATACCATCCAGCCATCTCATCCTCCGTCGTCCCCTTCTCCTTCTGACCCAAATCCCTCCCAGCACCAGAGTCTTTTCAAATGAGTCAACTCTTTGCATGAGGTGGCCAAAGTACTGGAGTTTCAGCTTCAGCATCATTCCTTCCAAAGAAATCCCAGGGCTCATCTCCTTCAGAATGGACTGGTTGGATCTTCTTACAGCCCAAGGAACTCTCAAGAGTCTTCTCCAACACCACAGTTCAAAAGCATCAATTCTTTGGCTCTCAGCCTTCTTCACAGTCCAACTCTCACATCCATACATGACCACAGGAAAAACCATACCCTTGACTAGACGGACCTTTGTTGGCAAAGTAATGTCTCTGCTTCTGAATATGCTATCTAGGTTGGTCATAACTTTCCTTCCAAGGAGTAAGCGTTTTTTAATTTCATGGCTGCAGTCACCATCTGTAGTGATTTTGGACCCCAGAAAAATAAAGTCTGACACTGTTTCCACTGTTTCCCAATCGATTTCCCATGAAGTGATGGGACCGGACGCCATGATCTTCGTTTTCTGAATGTTGAGCTTTAAGCCAACTTTTTCACTCTCCAATTTCACTTTCATCAAGAAGCTTTTTAGTTCCTCTTCACTTTCTGTCATAAGGGTGATGTCATCTGCCTATCTGAGGTTATTGATATTTCTCCCGGGAATCTTGATTCCAGCTTGTGTTTGTTCCAGTCCAGCGTTTCTCATGATGTACTCTCCATATAAGTTAAATAAACAGGGTGACAATATACAGCCTTGAAGTACTCTTTTCCATGTCCAGTTCTAACTGTTGCTTTCTGACCTGCATACAGATTTCTCAAGAGGCAGGTCAGGTGGTCTGGTATTCCCATCTCTTTCAGAAGTTTCCACAGTTTATTGTGATCCACACAGTCAAAGGCTTTGGCATAGTCAATAAAGCAGAAATAGATGTTTTTCTGGAACTCTCTTGCTTTTTCCATGATCCAGCAGATGTTGGCAATTTGATCTCTGCTTCCTCTGCCTTTTCTAAAACCAGCTTCAACATCAGGAAGTTCATGGTTCACATATTGCTGAAGCCGGGCTTGGAGAATTTTGAGCATTACTTTACTAGCGTGTGAGATGAGTGCAATTGTGCGATAGTTTGAGCATTCTTTGGCATTGCCTTTCTTTGGGATTGGAATGAAAACTGCCCTTTTCCAGTCCTGTGGCCACTGCTTTGTTTTCCAAATTGACTGACATATTGAGTGCAGCACTTTCACAGCATCATCTTTCAGGATTTGGAATAGCTCAACCAGAATTCCATCACCTCCACTAGCTTTGTTCATAGTGATGCTTTCTAAGGCCCACTTGACTTCACATTCCAGGGTGTCTGGCTTTAGGTCAGTGATCACACCATCGTGATTATCTGGGTCGTGAAGATCTTTTTTGTACAGTTCTTCTGTATATTCTTGCCATCTCTCCTTAATATCTTCTGCTTCTGTTAGGTCCATACCATTTCTGTCCTTTATTGAGCCCATCTTTGCATGAAATATTCCTTTGGTATCTCTGATTTTCTTGAAGAGATCTCTAGTCTTTCCCATTGTGTTGTTTTCCTCTATTTCTTTGCATTGATTGCTGAAGAAGGCTTTCTTTTCTCTTCTTGCTATTCTTTAGAACTTTGCATTCAGATGTTTGTATCTTTCCTTTTCTCCTTTGTTTTTCACTTCTCTTCTTTACACAGCTACTTGTAAGGCCTCCCCAGACAGCCATTTTGCTTTTTTGCATTTCTTTTCCATGGGAATAGTCTGGATACCTGTCTCCTGTACAATGTCACAAACCTCAGTCCATAGTTCATCAGGCACTCTATCAGATCTAGGCCCTTAAATCTATTTCTCACTTCCACTGTATAATCATAAGGGATTTGATTTAGGTCATACCTGAATGGTCTAGTGGTTTTCCCTACTTTCTTCAATTTCAGTCTGAATTTGGCAATAAGGAGTTCATGATCTGAGCCACAGTCAGCTCCTGGTCTTGTTTTTGCTGACTATATAGAGCTTCTCCATTTTTGGCTGCAAAGAATATAATCAATCTGATTTCGGTGTTGACCGTCTGGTGATGTCCATGTATAGAGTTTTCTTTTGTGTTGTTGGAAGAGGGTGTTTGTTATGACCAGTGCATTTTCTTGGCAAAACTCTATTAGTCTTTGCCCTGCTTCATTCTGTATTCCAAGGCCAAATTTGCCTGTCACTCCAGGTGTTTCTTGACTTCCTACTTTTGCATTCCAGTCCCCTATAATGAAAAGGACATCTTTTTTGGGTATTAGTTCTAAAAGGTCTTGTAGGTCTTCACAGAACTGTTCAACGTCAGCTTCTTCAGTGTTACTGGTTGGGGCATAGACATGGATTACTGTGATATTGAATGGTTTGCCTTGGAAACGAACAGAGATCATTCTGTCATTTTTGAGATTGCATCCAAGTACTGCATTTCAGACTCTTTTGTTGACCATGATGGTCACTCTGTTTCTTCTGAGGGATTCCTGCCCGCAGTAGTAGATATAATGGTCATCTGAGTTAAATTCACCTATTCCAGTCCATTTCAGTTCGCTGATTCCTAGAATATCGACATTCACTCTTGCCATCTCTTGTTTGACTACTTCCAATTTGCCTTGATTCATGGACCTGACATTCTAGGTTCCTATGCAATATTGCTCTTTACAGCATCAGACCTTGCTTCTATCACCAGTCACATCCACAGCTGGGTATTCTTTTTGCTTTGGCTCCATCCCTTTATTCTTTCTGGAGTTATTTCTCCACTGATCTCCAGTAGCATATTGGGCACCTACTGACCTGGGGAGTTCCTCTTTCAGTATCCTATCATTTTGCCTTTTCATACTGTTCCTGGGGTTCTCAAGGCAAGAATACTGAAGTGATTTGCCATTCCCTTCTCTAGTGGACCACATTCTGTCAGATCTCTCCACCATTACCCTCCCGTCTTGGGTTGCCCCACGGGCATGGCTTAGTTTCACTGAGTTAGACAAGGCTGTGATCCTAGTGTGATTAGATTGACTAGTTTTCTGTAAGTATGGTTTCAGTATGTTTGCCCTCTGATGCCCTCTTGCAACACCTACCATCTTACTTGGGTTTCTCTTACCTTGGGCATGGGTATTTCTTCATGGCTGCTCCAGCAAAGTGCAGCCATTGCTCTTTACCTTGGACAAGGGGTCCTCTAGGCCCTCCTGCACCCACGCAGCCATGGCTCCTTGGACACACAGACTTGTCTAACTCAATGAAATTATGAGCGAGCCATGCTGTGAAGGGCCATCCAAGACAGACGGGTTATGCTGGAAAATTCTGACAAAACATGGTCCACTGGAGAACGGAATGACAAAACAGTTCAGTATTCTTGCCTTGAGAACCGCATAAAGAGTATGAAAAGGCAAAAAGTTAGGACACTGAAAGATGAACTCCCCATCAGCAGGTCAGTAGGTGTCCAGTATGCTACTATAGATCGGTGGAGAAATAAATCCAGAAAGAATGAAGAGATGGAGCCAAAGCAAAACAACACCTAGCTGTGAATGTGACTGTTGATGCAAGTCAAGTCCAAGGCTGTAAAGAGAAATACTGCATAGGAACCTGGAATGTTAGGTCCATGAATCAAGGCAAATTGGAAGCGGTCAAGCAGGAGATGGCAAGAGTGAACATCGACATTTCAGGAATCAGTGAACTAAAATGGGCTGGTTTGTGATTTAGGCCGTAAGTCGTGTCCGTCACTTCTGGCCCCATGGGCTATTTGTAGCTCACCAGACTCCTCTGGTGATAGGATTTTCCAAGCAAGAATGATGGAGTGGGTTGCCATTTCCTTCCGGACGAGATCTTCCTGACCCAGGCATCGAACTCAGGTCTTCTGCACGGCAGGTAGATTCTTTACCGACTGAGCTATGAGTTCAGTTCATTTCAGTTCAGTCGCTCAGTCATGTCCGACTTTTTGTGACCCCATGTATTGTAGCACACCAGGCCTCCCTGTCCATCATTAACTTCCGGAGTTCACTCAGACTCACGTCCATCGAATGAGTGATGCCATCTAGCCATCTCATCCCCTGTCGTCCCCTTCTCCTCCTGCCCCCAATCCCTCCCAGCATCAGAGTCTTTTCCAAAGAGTCAACTCTTCGCATGAGGTGGCCAAAGTACTGGAGTTTCAGCCTTAGCATCATTCCTTCCAAAGAAATCCCAGGCCTGATCTCCTTCAGAATGGACTGGTTGGATCTCCTTGCAGTCCAGGGGACTCTCATGAGTCTTCTCCAACACCACAGTTCAAAAATATCAATTCTTCGGAGCTCAGCTTTGTTCACAGTCCAACTCTCACATCCATACATGACCACAGGACAAAACATAGCCTTCACTTCATAGACCTTTGTTGGCAAAGTAATGTCTTCTGCCTTTACTAAAACCAGCTTGAACATCAGGAAGTTAACGGTTCACGTATTGCTAAAGCCTGGCTTGGAGACTTTTGAGCATTACTTTACTAGCATATGAGATGAGTGTAATTATGCGGTAGTTTGAGCATACTTTGGCATTACCTTTCTTTGGGGTTGGAATGAAAACTGACCTTTTCCAGTCCTGTGGCCACTGCTGAGTTTTCCAAATTTGCTGGCATATTGAGTGCAGCACTTTCACAGCATTATCTTTCAGGATTTGAAATAGCTCAACTGAAACTCCATCACTTCCACTAGCTTTGTTCGTTGTGATGCTTTCTAAGGCCCACTTGACTTCTCATTCCAGAATGTCTGGCTCTAGTTGAGTGATCACACCATCGTGATTATCTGGGTTGTGAAGATCTTTTTTGTACAGTTCTTCTGTGTATTCTTGCCATCTATTCTTAATATCTTCTGCTTCTGTTAGGTCCATACCATTTCTGTCCTTTATCGAGCCCATCTTTGCATGAAATGTTCCCTTGGTATCTCTAATTTTCTTGAAGAGATCTCTAGTCTTTCCCATTTTGTTGTTTTCCTCTATTTCTTTGCATTGATTGCTAAGGAAGGCTTTCTTATCTCTTCTTGCTATTCTTTGGAACTTTGCATTCAGATGCTTATATATTTCCTGTTCTGCTTTGCTTTTCACTTCTCTTCTTTTCACAGCTATTTGTAAGGCCTCCCCCAGACAGCCATTTTGCTTTTTTGCATTTCTTTTCCATGGGAATGGTCTTGATACCTGTCTCCTGTACAATGTCACGAACCTCAGTCCATAGCTCATCAGGCACTCTATCAGATCTAGGCCCTTAAATCTATTTCTCACTTCCACTGTATAATCATAAGGGATTTGATTTAGGTCATACCTGAATGGTCTAGTGGTTTTCCCTACTTTCTTCAATTTCAGTCTGAATTTGGCAATACGGAGTTCATGGTCTGAGCCACAGTCAGCTCCTGGTCTTGTTTTTGCTGACTATATAGAGCTTCTTCATCTTTGGCTGCAAAGAGTATAATCAATCTGATTTCGGTGTTGACCATCTGGTGATGTCCAAGTATAGAGTCTTCTCTTGTGTTGTTGAAAGAGGGTGTTTGTTATGACCAGTGCATTTTCTTGGCAAAACTCTATTAGTCTTTGCCCTGCTTCATTCTGTATTCCAAGGCCAAATTTGCCTGTCACTCCAGGTGTTTCTTGACTTCCTACTTTTGCATTCCAGTCCCGTATAATGAAAAGGACATCTTTTTTGGGTGTTAGTTCTAAAAGGTCTTGTAGGTCTTCATAGAACCGTTCAACGTCAGCTTCTTCAGTGTTACTTGTTGGAGCATAGACTTGGATTACTGTGATATTGAATGGTTTGCCTTGGAAACGAACAGAGATCATTCCATCATTTTTGAGATTGCATCCAAGTACTGCATTCCGGACTCTTTTGTTGACCATGATGGCCACTCTGTTTCTTTTGAGGGATTCCTGCCCGCAGTAGTAGATATAATGGTCATCTGAGTTAAATTCACCTATTCCAGTCCATTTGAGCTCGCTGATTCCTAGAATGTCGATGTTCACTCTTGCCATCTCTTGTTTGACCACTTCCAATTTGCCTTGATTCATGGACCTGACATTCCAGGTTCCTATGCAATATTGCTCTTTACAGCATCGGACCTTGCTTCTATCACCAGTCACATCCACAGCTGGGTATTCTTTTTGCTTTGGCTTCATCTCTTAATTATTTCTGGAGTTATTTCTCCACTGATCTCCAGTAGCCTATTGGGCACCTATTGACCTGGGTATTTCCTCTTTCAGTATCCTATCATTTGCTTTTTCATACTGTTCCTGGGGTTCTCAAGGCAAGAATATTGAAGTGGTTTGCCATTCCCTTCTCCAGTGGACCACATTCTGTCAGATCTGTCCACCTTGACCTGCCCATCTTTGTTGCCCCATGGACATGGCTTTGTTTCATTGAGTTAGACAAGGCTGTGGGCCTATTGTGATTAGAATACTAGTTTCTGTGAGTATGGTTTCAGTATGTCTGCCCTCTGATTCCCTCTTGCAACACCTACCATCTTATTTGGGTTTCTCTTACCTTGGGCATGGGTATTTCTTCAAGGCTGCTCCAGCAAAGCGCAGCCACTGCTCCTTACCTTGGATGAGGGGTATCTCCTCACTGCCACCCTTCCTAACCTTCAACATGGGATAGCTCCTCTAGGCCCTCCTGCACCTGTGCAGCCACCGCTCCTTGGACGTGAGGCCCCAAATGGACTGGATGGGTGAATATAATTCAGATGACCATTATGTCTACTACTGTGGGCAAAAATCCCTTAGAGCAAATGGTGTAGCCATCACAGTGAACAAGAGTCCCAAATGAAGTACTTGGAAGCAATCTCAAAAATGACAGAATGATCTCTATTCATTTCCAAGGCAAACCATTCAATATCACAATCATGGAAGTCTATGTTCTGACCAGTAATGCTGAACAAGCTGAAGTTGAATGGTTCTGTGATGACCTACACGACATTCTAGAACTAACACCGAAAAAAGATGTTCTTTTCAATATATGGGACTGGAATGTACAAGAAGGAATTCATGAGATACCTGGAGTAACAGGTAAATTTGGCCTTGGAGTACAAAATGAAGCAGGACAAAGGCTAACAGAGCTTTGCCAAGAGAATGTACTGGTCATAGCAAACACTCTCTTCCAACAACACGAAAGAAGACTCTACACACGGACATCACCAGATGGTCAATGTCGAAATCAGACTGATTCTATTCTTTGCAGCCAAAGATAGAGACACTCTATACAGTCAGAAAAAAACAAGACCGGGAGCTGACTGTGGCTCAGATCATGAACTCCTTATTGCCAAATACAGACTTAAATTGAAGAAAGTAGGGAAACCCACTAGACCATCAGGTATGACCTAAATCAAATCCCTTAGGGTTATACAGTGGACGTGACAAATAGCTTCAAGGGATTAGTTATGATAGACAGAGTGCCTGAAGAACTATGGACGGAGATTCGTGACATTGTACAGGAGGCACTGATCAAGAACATCCCAGAGAAAAAGAAATTCAAAGAGGCAAAATGGTTGTCTGACGATGCCTTACAAGTAGCTGAGAAGAGAAGAGAAGCTAAAGGCAAGGGAGAACAGGAAAGATATACCCATTTGAATGCAGAGTTCCAAAGAATAGCAAGGAGGGATAAGAAAGCCATTCTCCGTGGTCAATTCAAAGAAATAGAGGAAAATAATAGAATGGAAAAGACTAGAGATCTCCTCAAGAGAGTAAGAAATACCAAGGGACCATTTCATGCAAAAATGGGCACAATAAAGGAGAGAAATAGTATGGACCTAACAGATGCAGACGATATTAAGAAGAGGTGGTAAGAACACACACACAAAAACTATATAGAAAAGATCTTCAGGATCCAGAGAAGCACAATAGTGTGATCCTTTACTTAGAGCCAGACATCCTGGAATGCAAAGTCAAGTGGGCATTAGGAAGCATCACTACAAACAAAGGTAGTGGAGGTGATGGAATTGCAGTTGAGCTATTTCAAATCCTAACAGATGATGCTATGAAAGTGCTGCACTCAATATGCCAGCAAGTCTGGAAATCTCAACAGTGGCTACAAGACTGGAAATGGTCAGTTTTCATTCCAATCCCAACCAAAGGCAATGCCAAAGAATGCTCAAACTACCACACAATTGCACGCATCTCACACACTAGCAAAGTAATACTCAAAATTCTCCAGGCCAGGCCTCAACAGAACATGAAACGTGAACTTCCATACATTCAAGCTGGATTTAGAAAAGGCAGAGGAACCAGAGATCAAACTGACAACATCCACTGGATCATCTAAAAAGCAAGAGAGTTCCAGAAAAACATCTACTTCTGCTTTATTGACCACCCAAAGCTTTTAACTGTGTGGATCACAACAAACTGGAAAAATACTTAAAGAGATGGGAATACCAGACCACCTGACCTACTTCTTGAGAAATCTGTATGCAGGTCAAGAAGCAACACTTAGAAATGGACATGGAACAACAGACTGATTCCAAATAGGGAAAGGAGTATGTCAAGGCTGTATATTGTCACCCTGCTTATTTAACTTATACACAGAGTACATCATGCAAAATTCCGAGCTGGATGAAGCACAAGCTGAAATCAAGATATCCAGAAGAAATATCAATAACCACAGATATGCAGATGACACCACCCTTATAGCAGAAATTGAAGAAGAACTAAAGAGCCTTTGGATGAAAGTGAAAGAGGAGAGTGAAAAGGTTAGTTTAAAACTCAACATTCAAAAAAACTCAGATCATGGCATCTGGTCCCATCCCTCATGCAAATAGATGGGGAAAGAATGGAAACACTGACAGACTTTATGTGTGTGTGTGTGGGGGGGGGGGTGGTCCAAAAGCACTGCAGATGGTGACTGCACCCATGAAATTAAAAGACATTTGCTGCTTGGAGGAAAAGCTATGACCAACTTTGACAGCATATTAAAAAGCAGAGACATTACTTTGCCAACATCAGTCTGTCTCATCCAAGTTATGGCTTTTCCAGTAGTCATGTATGGATGTGAGAGTTGAACTGTACAGAAAGCTGCACACTGAAGAATTGATGTTTTTGAACAGTGGTGTTGGAGAAGACTCTTGAGAGTCCCTTGGACTGCAAGGATATCCAACCACTCTATCCGAAGGGAATTCCGTCCTGAATATTCATTGAAAGTACTGATGCTGAATCTGAAACTCCAGTACTTTGGACGTCTGATGTGAAGAACTGACTCACTGGAAAAGACCCTGCTGCAGGCAAAGACTGAAGGCGGGAGGAGAAGGGGAAAACAGAGGATGAGATGGTTGGATGGCATCACCAGCTCGATGGACTTGAGTCCGAGTAAACTCCAGGAGTTCTGATGGACAGTGAATCCTAGTGTGCTGCAGTCCATGGGGTCACAAAGAGTCAGACATGACTGAGCGACTGAACTCAACTGAACTCCCATATAGTAAACATCAATAGACATAAACAAAAGTTCCTTGGAATTCTCAATACTTTTTAGAAGTATAATAGGATCCTAAAGCCAACAACTTTCAGAATCACTGTTTCAAAGATTATGTCTATCCAATAGTCATTAAAGTATGATTACTTCCCCTACTTCTAATAATCAAAGACACCACAAACTCACACACACACACACACACACACACACAAACACAAGCACATAGAAACACACACACACAGAGCCTACTCATCAAAACATCTGATTGGCCTACATTCATCTGTGTAACAATACTATAATGAAACAATTATAAGCTGAAATACAACTGACATATTAGCAAATGAAGTTTTTCTCTAGGGAAAGTTTAGCCTTCAAACAAGCATTTTTGGACATTCGAAAAAACTTAGAGTCTAAAATTTAATCTCGGAGAGTTCCTGAGAAGTATAGAGATTCCAAACTGAGAACTTCACAGTGTCGAAGCATATACGGAAACACGTTGAATTGAAGCTTACAATTTAAAATTTTCTTGTTCTTATCCTTGTAAATATCTTTTGTTTCAAAACACAGGTATCAACATTAACATTTGCTTTATGTATATCCAATTCTTCAATTAAATTTTCAAAGAAAATATTAGAAGTATGAGGACTGAGCATTTCAAATAGTTCAGTGTCCCTCTTTCCAGAGTTAACTGTGTACTGCAAAATTTACCTGAACTGGATGTTTGTAAATCCTTCATTCTGACTTTTATTAGGAACAGACTCTTTCATTCTGACTGCTGGCTGAATGGGGTTTGGAAACAAGTTGATTACTAAATAATGTACAAAGGAGACGATCCCCAGTTCAGAATTCAAGATAAAATCATAAACGTTTTTACCTTCATGTTAGGATATTTCCTCAGATCAGATGAGATCAATCACTCAGTCGTGTCCGACTCTTTGCAACCCCATGAATCACAGCACGCCAGCCCTCCCTGTCCATCACCAACTTCTGGAGTTCACCCAGACTCACGTCCATCAAGTCCATGATGCCATCCACCCATCTCATCCTCTGTCATCCCCTTCTCCTCTTGCCCCCAATCCCTGCCAGCATCAGAGTCTTTTCCAATGAGTCAACTCTTCACATGACGTGGCCAAAGTACTGGAGTTTCAGCTTTAGCATCATTCCTTCCAAAGAAATCCCAGGGCTCATGTCCTTCAGAATGGACTGGTTGGATCTCCTTGCAGTCCAAGGAACTCTCAAGAGTCTTCTCCAACACCACAGTTCAAAAGCATCAATTCTTTGGCGCTCAGCCTTCTTTACAGTCCAACTCTCACATCCATACATGACCACAGGAAAAACCATAGCCTTGACAAGATGAACTTTTGTTGGCAAAGTAATGTCTCTGCTTCTGAATATGCTATCTAGGTTGGTCATAACTTTCCTTCCAAGGAGTAAGAGTTTTTTAATTTCATGGCTGCAGTCACCATCTGCAGTGATTTTGGAGCCCCCCAAAATAAAATGTGACACTGTTTCCACTATGTCCCCATCTATTTACCATGAAGTGATGGGACCGGATGCCATGATCTTCGTTTTCTGAATGTTGAGCTTTAAGCCAACTTTTTCACTCTCCACTTTCAATTTCATTATGAGGCTTTTTAGTTCCTCTTCACTTTCTGCCATAAGGGTGGTGTCACCTGCATATCTGAGGTTATTGATATTTCTTCTGGCAATCTTGATTACAGCTTGTGTTTCTTCCAGCCCAGCGTTTCTCATGATGTACTCTGCATATAAGTTAAATAAACAGGGTGACAATATACAGCCTTGATGTACTCCTTTTCCTATTTGGAACCAGTCTGTTGGTCCATGTCCCGTTCTAACCATTGCTTTCTGACCTGCATACAAATTTCTCAAGAGGCAGATCAGGTGGTCTGGTATTCCCATCTCTTTCAGAATTTTCCACAGTTTATTGTGATCCACACAGTCAAAGGCTTTGGCATAGTCAATAAAGCAGAAATAGATGTTTTTCTGGAACTCTCTTGGTTTTTCCATGATCCAGCAGATGTTGGCAATTTGATCTCTGGTTCCTCTGCCTTTACTAAAACCAGATTGAACACCAGGAAGTTTACGGTTCACATATTGTTGAAGCCTGGCTTGGAGAATTTTGAGCATTACTTTACTAGCGTGTGAGATGAGTGTAATTGTGTGGTAGTTTGAGCATTCTTTGGCATTGCCTTTCTTTGGGATTGAAATGAAAACTGCCCTTTTCCAGTCCTGTGGCCACTGCTGAGTTTTCCAAATTTGCTGGCATATTGAATGCAGCACTTTCACAGCATCATCTTTCAGAATTCGGAATAGCTCAACTGGAATTCTATCACCTCCACTAGCTTTGTTCATAGTGATGCTTTCTAAGGCTCACTTGACTTCGCATTCCAGGATGTCTGGCTGGTGCACTGGGACGACCCAGAGGGATGGTATGGGGAGGAGGAGGGAGGAGGGTTGAGGATGGGGAACTCACGTATACCTGTGGCAGATTCATTTAGATATATGGCAAAACCAATACAATATTGTAAAGTTAAAAAATAAAATTAAATTTAAAAAAAAAAAAGGAAAAAGGGACACAAAGTTAATTACATGTAAATATGAAAGTCAGCTGTACATTCATGCAGAGTTAGTACTGAGCAGAATCCTCACGCTCAGCCTTGGCACTGAATACATTCAGTTTAGTGTCTTGTTTTTAGGGGGATCTTAGGACACTGGTAAGAAAGACATAGGAATCCACTAAAAATAGTAAAAAGGAAATACTACATTTAATTGCCACAGAATTATTAGAAATTAAAAATCTTGCATGTTTCAAAATCAGTGTAGTATTTATTAAAAGTATTTCTAGCATTTAGGGAATGAACCCTATTAATCTGTTTGGCTTCAAAATTTAGTTTGGTTTGGTACATCATGCTAATGCTTCAAAGGATTTCTATGAAACAACTTTCAAAGAATCAGCTATCTTTCAAAAAAAAAAAGTCAATGCCTCCTTTTTCAAATTAATCTAATTTGAATAACAAATATCAGCACAACATATATCTTTGATGCCTAAGAGTTACTCAGAGGGGCTGTGGTTTCCCCCACTTCTAGCACCCCCTCCCACCTCCCGGATTCTCTGGAGCAATAATGGTCTTATCTCTTTTCAGGGCAAATACACTGAAGTCATCTAGAAGGAGTTCTCTCAAGTGTGCTCATCAACTCCAAACTCACCTCTCTAAGGCCTTCCTTTCCTCCCTTTGTCCTTTCACTAAATTCTCTCCTATCCAAAGGGTAGTAATCTCTGGATCTGTGGACTTAAATCTTCCCGCTTGACATCCTTTCTATGGATCATCCCTACCTGTGGTCTTCTTTACAGACTGGGGCCTGGTGGACTGGAGTCGACCAAAAGAAAGCAAAAGAGAGAGGCTAATATTCCCTGGGTTACGTGGGAAACCAAAAAAGCCCTAGAATAGGCTTGTACCGCTCACTAAGGCACAGGGTGTCCTCTCAAGGAGGTCCTGGAACCCCGGGCAGGAAAGTGAGCTCGGCAGGCCTCCATGCTCCAAAGAACTAGCCAGAGAAACAAAGAAGGACATGGGAGACCCAAGTCTCTAGTGGAACAAGGGTGAATTATTCATGTTTGTGTGAGTTTATATATTGTTATACAAGGAAGCTTTAGGCAAAAAAATAAAGTTAAGAAAAGAACAAAAGCCAGATGTATAACAATGGTCACCAAGGGAATAGCAAGGAATAACAATCTCCACAAGGCCAGAAGACAATCCATATCTGAGTAAGAGGGTCGTGACTAAACACTTCTACTGTAGGGTAAAAGTTACTGAAAGAAACCCATGTATGCATTCCATCCCATGACCTCAGTCCTGGGAACAGCGTGCTGCTTCACTTGTTCCTGTATACCAGGAACTGATAAGGAACAGAGGGTTCATGAGAAACAGAAAACAACATACAGGAGTCCTAAAGTTAAACATTCCCTGACACCTACTATTTCTTTCTCCCTCTCTGCTTAGCAATGGTATCTTACACCTATAACTGCTACTTCAACTATTTGCTTCCCTCTGGCTATAAACACGCTCAGAAAGAAACACAAAATAATGCTTTTCCTTGATCCTGTTATGTCCTGCACTATCCAAAGCTCTTCTTCCAGATTTCTCTATATGTAAGGCTACACCCTTGCTACTCAGAGAGCTTGTTAGAAACACAGAATCTCAGACCTCCTGTTCAGCATGTGCACTTCACACATGGTCCCCAAGTGACTAATTAAAATTTGAGAAACTCTGGTCTACACGGAGTCTGCTTCTACATGACTTCAACTTAATTCATTCTCCGGAAATCTCAGCCTCCGTTTCCTTACATGAACACGTCCCCCCAAACTGAAATGGCACTAGAAGTTGGAAACCTTCTAGTGGACTCTCTATGAAGCTGTGGGTTCCTTGGTCTCCCCATGACGCCCCTGCTCTCTCCTTTCCAGCTCTCTTGTTTTGTCCCATGTGACATCATGCTGGAAAGCAGCAACATTTCGTATGACACCAATTTGCACACATTACAGCTGAGCACCTATGCCCACGCTCCCCCAGAGGATGACACACTGCTCTGCACGCCCAGGGACTGCAGTTCTGAACGTCTTCCTAATAACAAGTAAACAAGAAGAGGCGAGAACTTTGCTGTTTTTCTCTGACAAGTTTTGTTGCCAGAAGCTCACTTCAAATTCACCGTCCATCTCAAGTACTCTCCCTTTATCTAAAGACCTTCATTACTAATTGCCCCCTTTCCCCACACATCTGTGCTTCCTTTTCTTCATTTCCTCCCTGTACCCTCTACCTCTCTCATCCTTCATTCCCTCTTGTCTCTTATTTTTTGACTTTCCTTAGGTCATAAAGTATCTTGAAACAGAACTAATAATTTGTTTTTGGCCATGTGTCACATGGAATCTTAATTCCCTGGGCAGGGATCGAAACTGTACCACCTGCATTGGGGAGTCTTAACCGGACAAAGTCTTAAACAGTGGACTGTGAAGTAAGTCTAAGAACTAATAATTTAGCTCCTTAAACTGGATTATCAATGTAATCTGTGGTAGACACCTGATAAGATACATAATTGCCCTCCTTTTCTCATCTTTTTTCTCATTACCCATCTGACAGGTGATTTTCTTTGCCTATTAAAATGTATCAGCATTCCCATTTTCAGTCAACGTTCTATCAAATGATTTTTCTGTAAAATGCAGTTCTTCTGCTTGTCCATTTAATGTCTTTTTTCCTCTTTGACCAGCAGTCAGGTAAATGATCCACATACTTCTGTGGAAGGCTCTCAGAGATACTCTGCTAGAATGGATGATAACAATGAGTTGCATGAAGTTTTCCTAATTACTTTTGAAGAAATACCCTACTTTTAACCTGGTTAAGACAAGTTTTGCCAAGATCTCACAGTTGCTATATGACAGGACCAAGAAGCTGAATTCAAACACGGTGGTGCATCACCAAGCAGTGACTGCCAAATCTAAGAGATCAGGCTCTTCTTATCTCCTTCCATAGCTGCCACCTTCAAACAGGGCACCGTTACTTTATGTTACTTCAAGTATGGCTGCCATAAAGGTACTCTGCACGTGCTACTTAAGCTATGCAAAAAGCTAACTGCTGTTATTATAGCCCCACATATGTATTACTATTTCCCATGCTTTGGCTTCTCTTGAAATGTTCCTTGCATATCAGCTTGACAATCCAAATGTAGCAATACTTTCAAGCCTCAAGCACTATCTTGTCAACATCGATTTGGTAAAAAACCACAGTAGAAATAAAAATCAAAACTACAATGAGATACCACCTTATACCAGGCAGAATGGCCATCATCCAAAGTCTGTTACCTCTGCTGCTGCTTAGTCACTTCAGTCATGTCCGAGTCTGTGCCATCCTAAGACTGAAGCCTTCCAGGCTCCCCTGTCCATTGGATTCTCCAGGCAAGAATACTGGAGTGGGTTGTCATGCCCTCCTTCCCGACTCAGGGATCAAACCCAGGTCTCCCACTGAAGGCAGATTCTTTACCGCTCAGCCACAATGAGATACCACCTCACACCAGTCAGAATGGCCATCAACAAAAAGTCTACAAACAATGAATGCTGGAGAGGGTATGGGGGGAAAGGGAACCCTCTTGCACTGCTGGTGGCAAGGTAAATTGATACAACCACTATGGAAGACGGTATGCAGGTTCCTTAAGAAACTAGGAACCATATGCCCCAGCAGTCCCACTCCTAGGAGTATACCCTGAGGAAACCAAAATGGAAAGAGACACATGAACCCTGATGTTCACTGCAGTGCTGTTTATGATAGCTAGAACATGGAAGTAACTTAGATGGCCATCAACAGATGAATGGATGAAGATGTGGTGCTACATATATACAAGCGAACATTACTCAGCTGTAGAAAGGAATGCATTTGAGTCAGTTCTATTGAGGTGGATGAACCTAGAGCCTAATATACATAGTGAAGTAAGTCAGAAAGAGAAATATAAATATCTGATACTAACGCATGTGTACGGAGTGTAGAAAGATGGTACTGACGAATTTATTTGCAGGGCAGCAATGGAGAATCAGACAGAGAGAACAGACTTAGAGACACGGGTGAAGGGGAAGAGGGGAGAGGGTGACATGGATGGAAAGAGTAACATGGAAACTTACAGTTCCATATGTAAAATAGATAGCCATTGGGAATTTGCCCTATCACTCAGGGAACTCAAAAAGGGGCTCTTCAACAATTTAGAAGGGCAGGATGGAGAGGGAGATTGGAAGGGGGTTTGGGAGGGAGGGGACATGGGTGTACCTAAGACTGATTCTTGTTGATGTCTGACAGAAAACAGCAAAATTTTGGAAAGCAATTATCCTTCATTTAAGAATAAATGAATTTTTTACAACCCTATTTGAACATTCAGAGGGTTTACTGCCTCTTCCCTGTAAACAGCAAACTAATGACTATAACTTCTTATCTATGTCTTCTGGAATGACAGGTAAAGATTAAAGGATTTCAGTCCCAGGAACTCTGTACAGCTCTGCCCGTTCCTGCAGCAACTGATGAGGAAGAGAGAATCCTTGAGAAATGGCACACAAAAGAAAAGAATAACATATTGGATTCCTTAAAGCTGAATGTCCCCAGACATTACTCCTTTAATTTTCACTTTTATAAGCTACTTTCATGTTGCAAGAAAAAAGACCCTATTTTTAAAGCAAACTCCATGTATATATTTCATAATTTTTGTGACTTTGTTTTGTTTTTCTAATATTGTATTTTTCAGAGTCTAACCTCTACTCTAGATGTTTAATCTTTGCTTTTTGGTATTTGTTATCAATTTTGTACCTTTAAGAACCCAATCTTCAGTACCCATTTTTACTTGGGAGTGTGATTACTGGCTTGATAGCTCTCTCCCCTTTTTGCCTCTGCTTTGTCTCCACCAGGTTGCCTCTATCTCCTCCCTCCCCTTTCTTTTCTCCACCCAACTCTGTGAATATTTTTGTGTGTTCTGGACTGTGGAGAATACTTAGGGACCTGATTAGTGCTGTCTCTCTCCTTTTCATTCACCTTTTTCTCATCCTGGCCACCTCTGTCTCCTTCTTTCCACTTCTCTTCTCTTTGTAACTCTGTGAACCTCTCCAAGGGGTCCAGACTGTGGAGAGCACATAAGGAATTGATTATTGGCTAGCTTTCTCTCGCTCCTTTTGATTCCCCCTCTCCTACTTCTGGTCACCTCTATCTCCCTTCTCCCTCTTGTCTTCTCCATGTAACTCTGTGAACCTCTCCAGGTGTTCCTCACTGTGGAGGAGCTTTTCATCATTAACCTAGATGTTTTATCATTGGTGCTGTATAGATGGAGAAGTCTTGAGGCTACTGTAAGAATAAGACTGAAAACCAGAGGCAGGAGGCTTAAGTCCAAAACCTGAGAACACCAGAGAACTCCTGACTCCTGGGAACATTAATCGATAAGAGCTCATCCAAAGGCCTCCATACCTACATGGAAACCAAGCACCACCCAAGAGCCAACAAGTTTCAGAGAAAGACAAGCCATGCAAATTCTCCAGAAACGCAGGAACATAGCCCTAAACTTCAATATACAGGCTGCCCAAAGTCACACCAAACCCATAGGCATCCCAAAACTCACTACTGGACACTTCATTGCACTCCAGACAGAAGAAATCCAGCTCTACCCACCAGAACACCAACACAAGCTTCCCTAACCAGGAAATCTTGACAAGACAACCGTCCAACCCCACCCACAGTGAGGAACTTCCACAATAAAGAGGAACCACAAACTGCCAGAATACTGAAAGGCCACCCCAAACACAGCAATCTAAACAAGATGAAAAAGCAGAGAAATACTCAGCAAATAAAGTAATATGATAAATGCCCATGGAACCAAACAAAAGAGGAGGAGATAGGGAGGCTACCTGAAAAAGAATTAAGAATAGTGATAGTAAAAATGATCCAAAATCTTGAAAACATAATGGAGTTACAAATAAATAGCCTGGAGAAAAGGATTGAGACAATGCAAGACATGTTTAACAAGGACCTAGAAGAAATAAAAAAGAGTCAATCAATAATGAATAATGCAATAAATGAGATCAAAAACACTCTGGAGGGAAGCAACAGTCGAATAGCAGAGGCAGAAGATAGGATAAGTGAGGTAGAACATAGAATGGTAGAAATAAATGAAGCAGAGAGGAAAAAAGAAAAAAGAATTAAAAGAAATGAGGACAACCTCAGAGACCTCTGGGACAATGCTAAACGCACCAACATTCGAGTCAGAGGAGTCCCAGAAGAAGAAAACAAAAAGAAAGGCCATTAGAAAATACTTGAGGTGATAATAGTTGAAAACTTCCCTAAAACGGGGAGGAAAATAGTCATCCAAGTCCAAGAAACCCAGAGAGTCCTAAACAGGATAAACCCAAGGCAAAATACCCCAAAACACATATTAATCAAATTAACAAAGATCAAACACAAAGAACAAATATTAAAAGCAGCAAGGGAAAAACAACAATTAACACACAAGGGGATTCCCATAAGGATAACAGCTGATCTTTCGATAGAAACTCTTCAGGCCAGAAGGGAATGGCAGGACATACTTAAAGTGATGAAAGAGAAAAACCTACAACCCAGATTACTGTGCCCAGCAAGGAGCTCATTCAAATATAAAGGAGAAATCAAAAGCTTTACAGATAAGCAAAAGCTGAGAGAATTCAGCACCACCAAACCAGTTCTTCAACAAATGCTAAAGGATCTTCTCTAGACAAGAAACACAAAAATGGTGTATAAACTCGAACCCAAAATAACAAAGTAAATGGCAACAGGATCATACTTATCAATAATTAACTTAAATGTAAGTGGGTTGAATGCCCCAACCAAAAGACAAAGACTGGCTAAATGGATACAAAAACTAGACCCCTATATATATTGTATACAAAAGACCACTTCAAAACAGGGGACACATACAGACTGAAAGTGAAGGGCTGGAAAAAGTTATTTGAAGCAAATGGAGACCAAAAGAAAGGAGGAGTATCAATACTCATATCAGAAAAAATAGACTTTAAAATAAAGGCTGTGAAAAAGAGACAAAGAAGGAAACTACATAATGACCAATGGATCAATCCAAGAAGAAGATATAACATTTATAAATATATATGCACCAACATAGGAGCACCACAATATATAAGGCAAATGCTAACAAGTATGAAAGGGGAAATTAAAAATAACACAATAATAGTGGGAGACTTTAATACCCCATTTACACCTATGGAGAGATCAACTAAACAAAATTAACAAGGAAACACAAACTTTAAATGATACAAGGGACCAGTTAGACCTAAATGATATCTATAGGACATTTCACCTCAAAACAATGAATTTCACCTTTTTCTCAAGTGCACATGGAATCTTCTCCAGGATAGATTGCATCCTGGGTCATAAATCTAGCCTTGGTAAATTCAAAAAAATTGAAATCATTCCAAACCTCTTTTCTGACCACAATGCAGTAAGATTAGATGTCAATTACAGGAGAGAAACTATTAAAAATTCCAATATATGTAGGCTGAACAACACGCTTCTGAATAACCAACAAATCACAGAAGAAATCAAAAAAGAAATCAAAATATGCATAGAAATGAAGGAAAATGAAAACAAAACAACCCAAAACCTAGGAACATTGTAAAACCACTGTTAAGGGCAAGGCTCATAACAATACAGGCTTACTTCAAGAAACAAGAAAAAAGTCAAATAAACAACCTAAATCTACACCAAAAGCAACTAGAAAAGGAAGAAATGAAGAACCCCAGGGTTAGTAGAAGGAAAGAAAGCTTAAAAATTAGGGCAGATATAAATGCAAAAGAAACAAAAGAGACCATAATAAACAAAGCTAAAAGCTGTTTATTTGAGAAGATAAATAAAATTGACAAACCATTAGCCAGACTCATCAAGAAACAAAGGGAGAAAAATCCAATCAACAAACTTAGAAATGAAAATGGAGAAATCACAACAGACAGAACAGAAATACAAAGGATCATAAGAGACTACTATCAGCAATTATATGCCAATAAAATGGACAACTTGGAAGAAATGGACAAATTCTTAGAAAAGTATAACTTTCAAAAACTGAACCAGGAAGAAATAGAAAAGCTTAACAGACCCATCACAAGCATGGAAACAGAAACTATAATCAGAAATCTTCCAGCAAGCCAAAGCACAGGTCCAGACGGCTTCACAGCTGAATTCTACCAAAAATTTAGAGAAGAGCTAACATCTATCCTACTGAAACTCTTACAGAAAATTGCAGAGGAAAGTAAACTTCCAAACTCATTCTATGAGGCCACCATCACCCTAATACTAAAACCAGACAAAGATGCCACAAAAAAAGAAAACTACAGGCCAATATCACTGATGAACATAGATGTAAGAATCATTAACAAAATTCTAGCAAACAGAATCCAACAACATATTAAAAAGATCATAATCATGACAAGTGGGCTTTATCCCAGGGATGCAAGGATTTTTCAATATCCGCAAATCAATCAATGAAATACACCACATTAACAAATTGAAAGATAAAAACCATATGAGTATCTCAATAGATGCGGAGAAAGCCTTTGAAAAAATTCAACATCCATTTATGGTAAAAATTTTCCAGAAAGCAGGAACAGAAGGAACATACCTCAACATAATAAAAGCTTTGTATGACAAACTCACAGCAAACATTATCCTCAGTGGTGTAAAATTGAAAGCATTTCCCCTCAAATCAGGAAAGATACAAGGGTACTCACTCTCACCCCTCTCACCACAAGGGTGCCCACTCTATTCAACACAGTTTTGGAAGTTTTGGCCACAACAATCAGAGCAGAAAAAGAAATAAAAGGAATCCAGATTGGAAAAGAAGAAGTAAAACTTTCACTGTTTGCAGATGACATGATCTTCTACATAGAAAACCCCAAAAACTACACCAGAAAATTACTAAAGCTAATCAATGAATAAATTAAAGTTGCAGGATATAAAATTAACACAGAGAAATCCTTTGCATTCCTATACACGAACAATGAGAAAAAAGAAAGAAAAATTAAGGAAACAATTCCATTCACCATTGCAACGTAAAGAATAAAATACTTAGAATATGCCTACCTAAAGAAATAAAAGCCATATATATATATATATATATATATATATATATATATATAAAACACTGTTGAAAGAAATCAAAGAGGACACAAATAGATGGAGAAATATACCATGTTCATGGATTGGAAAAATCAATATTGTGAAAATGAGTATACTACCCAAAGCAATCTATAGATTCAGTGTAATCGCTATCAAGCTACAGACAGTATTTTTCAGAGAACTAGAACAAATATCACAATTTGTATGAAAATACAAAAAAAACTTTGAATAGCCAAAGCAATCATGTGAAAGAAGAATGGAACTGGAGGCATCAACCTGCCTGACTTCAGACTATACTATAAAGCTACAGTCATCAAGGCAGTATGGTACTGGCAAAAAGACAGAAATATAGATCAATGGAACAAAATAGAAAGCCCAGAGATAAATCCGTGCACCTATGGACACCTTATCGATGACAAAGGAGGCAAGAATATACAATGGACAAAAGACAGTCTCTTTAACAAGTGGTGCTGGGAAAACCGGTCAACCACTTGTAAAAGAATGAAAGAAGAACACTTTCTAACACCATATACAAAAATAAACTCAAAACGGATCACAGATCTAAACATAAGACCAGAAACTATAAAACTCCTAGAGGAAAACATAGGTAAAACACTTTCCTACATAAAGCACAGCAGGGTCCTCTGTGACCCACCTCCCAGAGTAATGGAAATAAAAGCAAAAATAAACAAATGGGACCTAATTAAACTTAAAGGCTTTTGCACAATGAAGGAAACTATAAAGATGGTGAAGAGAGAGCCTTCAGAATGGGAGAAAATAATAGCAAATGAAGCAACTGACAAAGAATGAATCTCAAAAATATACAAGCAGCTCCTGCACCTCATTCCAGAAAAAATAATGACCCAACCAAAAAATGGGCCAAAGAACTAAACAGACATTTTTCCAAAGAAGACATACAGATGGCTAACAAACACATGAAAAGATGCTCAACATTACTCATTATCAGGAAAATGCAAATCAAAACCACCATGAGGTACCATCTCACGCCGGTCAGAATGGCTGCTATCCAAAAGTCAACAAACAATAAATGCTGGAGAGAGTGTGGAGAAAAGGGAACCCTCTTACATTGTTGGTGGGAATGAAAACTAGTACAGCCACTATGGAGAACAGTGTGGAGATTCCTTAAAAAACTGGAAATAGAACTGCCATACGACCCAGCAATCCCACTGCTGGGCATACACACTGAGGAAACCAGAATTGGAAGAGACACGTGTGCCCCAATGTTCATCGCAGCACTGTTTATAATAGCCAGGACATGGAAGCAACCTAGATATCCATCAGCAGACGAATGGATAAGAAAGCAGTGGTACATATACACAATGGAATATTACACAGCCATTAAAAAGAATATGTTTAAATCAGTTCTAATGAGGTGGATGAAACTGGAGCCTATTATACAGAGTGAAAGAAAACTACCAATACAATATACTAATGCATATATATGGAATTTAGAAAGATGGTAATGATAACCCTATATGCAAGAAAGCAAAAGAGACACAGATATAAAGAACAGTATTTTGGACTCTATGGGAGAAGGCAAGGGCAGGATGACTTGAGAGAATAGCATTAAAACATGTCTATTATCATATGTGAAACAGATCGCCAGTCCAGGTTCGATGCATGAGACAGGGTGCTCAGGGCTGGTGCACTGGGATGACCCAAAGGGATGGATGGGGAGGGAGGTGGGAGGAGAGTTCAGGATGGGGAACACATGTACATCCATGGCTGATCATGTCCATGTATGGCAAAACCACTATAATATTGTAAAGTAACAAGCCTCCAATTAAAATTAAAAATAAATAAATAAAAATAACGTGGAATGTACATGTTGCTAGAGATATTTTTAAAAGAAAAAATATCTTCCACAGATAATTTTAAAAACTCTGGCGGGAGTTTTTCTTTCCTTATGATTTAATAATAACAAATAGTCTATATAAATGGCAACCCACTCCAGTGTTCTTGCCTGGAGAATCCCAGGGAGGGGGGAGCCTGGTGGGCTGCCGTCTATGGGGTCGCACAGAGTCAGACACAACTGAAGTGACTTAGCAGCAGCAGCAGCAGTCTATATAAGAAAAAAGCATAAATCATGATTTCATTCACTTAATGTATGTAATTACCCATTATCTGCTGACATTCAGAAAAAAGAAATCAGAATCTCTCCAGAGGAAAAAATATACTTCTACATTTCTTCCTTCAGACTGTTGCAGCTGAAAATTTTCTCATTTAATGAAGAGAGATTAAGAATCTCATTTATAAAATTATAAATTATAATTTTAGTAAAAAGAATAGATAAAATGCTTATGTATTTCCTCTTTATTTTCAGAAAGATCTAAAACACCCACCAGGGTTATAGCAAACAGTAAGATAAATTAAATAAGTACATTAAGTATTTAGCGTCAGACACGACTGAGCGACTGAACTGACGAAGTTAGAAACCACAAGAAACAGAAGGGCCAGAAATTCTTAATTCATAATACATAATTCATAATCTGAGCGCCTAAAACAGGGCTCATCTTGAATTATCTCTAAACGAAAGTTATGCTAGGTTAAATAGAAGACATTGCTTCATTAATTTCAAAGTGAGAATTTTTTTAAAAAGAGAAATCACTTCAAATTCAAATGAACTTCCAGAGGGAACTATATTCAATACGCACACACACACACACACACACACAAGTATAAACAAATCACATTGCTGTACACCTGAAACTTACACAGTATTTTAAACTGACTACACTTCAATTCAACAACAACAAAAAAGAACCACCACCAACCTTGAAAACAACCACCACAAATAATAAGGAACACATTTTTTTTTAGTTCTTCATAAAAATCAGCTATATGTCATTCAAAAGAGTATGAGCATTGTTTTTATTTTTACAACCTCACTTGCTCTTCTTAAGTTGAATTTGAAATAATTTCTCACATATTTATAATATAGAGTTCCTGGTCTGACTGACCCCACTATTTCTGTTGTGTTTGTGTAATATCTGTCTCATCTTCACCCTCATTCTATCTTATATTTATCTTGTCCTTCTTAAAGGAATTCTTCCCCTTCATCCTCCTCCCCATTTTCATATTCATATAGTTGTTTTTCCTCAGTGCTTTGTAATTCTTTTCTTTCATAATGGCATACTTAGTATGCCAATATTTATAAATCTGAATCATGCACATGTATGGCTGTTATTATCACACCATTTCATATCGTGACTTTGAGGGCTTCTATTTCTGTCGTTTAACTTATATGCAGAGTACATCATGAGAAACGCTGGACTGGAAGAAACTCAAGCTGGAATCAAGATTGCCGGGAGAAATAACAATAACCTCAGATATGCAGATGACACCACCCTTATGGCAGAAAGTGAAGAGGAACTAAAAAGCCTCTCAATGAAAGTGAAAGAGGAGAGTGAAAAAGTTGGCTTAAAGCTTAACATTCATAAAATGAAGATCATGGCATCCGGTCCCATCACTTCATGGGAAATAGATGGGGAAACAGTGGAAACAGTGTCAGACTTTATTTTTTGGTCTCCAAAATCACTGCAGATGGTGACTGCAGCCATGAAATTAAAAGACGCTTACTCCTTGGAAGGAAAGTTATGACCAAACTAGGTAGCATATTCAAAAGCAGAGACATTACTTTGCTAACAAAGGTTCATCTAGTCAAGGCTATGGTTTTTCCTGTGGTCATGTATGGATGTGAGAGTTGGACTGTGAAGAAGGCTGAGAGCCGAAGAATTGATGCTTTTGAACTGTGGTGTTGGAGAAGACACTTGAGAGTCCCTTGGACTGCAAGGAGATCCAACCAATCCATTCTGAAAGAGATCAGCCCTGGGATTTCTTTGGAAGGACTGATGCTAAAGCTGAAACTCCAGTACTTTGGCCACCTCATGCGAAGAGTTGACTCATTGGAAAAGACTCTGATGCTGGGAGGGATTGGGGGCAGAAGGAGAAGGGGACAACAGAGGATGAGATGGCTGGATGGCATCACTGACTCAATGGAAGTAAGTCTGGGTGAACTCCGGGAGTTGGTGATGGACAGGGAGGGCTGGCGTGCTGCGATTCATGGGGTTGCAAAGAGTCAGACATGACTGAGCGCCTGAACTGAACTGAACTGATTTCTGTGGTGGGATACTTTTTGTCACCATAAGGTTCAGGGGACTGGTATGTGAACAAATACAGTGAAAGAAGAGTTACAAACAGAACAAACTTACCTTTGTACGACCAAGGCCTGCTATAGACTTGAGAAGTTTTGAAACAGGCTCAGGCGATGGGAAGGCAGGATGACAGATGCCCTCAAACCAGGGTGATGGTTTGGGAAATGTTTCAACCACATCTTCAACGTTACTATCAGAATTATTGTCCTGAGAGAAAGTTGTACTCTCTGGTCTCAAAATGCCACATTTTGCTTCTACTACAGTGAAAACAGGAGAGAGTACATGAGAACATGTGTCATTTCAAATCAAGAAATAACACCAGGAGGACAGTCTTCAAATAACTTACTGTTTCTCTTGGATTGCTGAGAAGCCTTCATTAGCTTCATTAACTTTGATTTCAGGACATGCTAGAGAAGAAAATAAGAGCTTGAAGAATATAACAAGTATCAACCTGAATAAAAGCATTGTAACATCTCCCATTCCTCTATGATCTAACACAAAGAGCACAGGCTCTGAAGTCATTCAGATGTGGATTCAAATCCCAGTTCTGTCACTGACTGACCTGCTCATGGGGAAAGGATTATGACAGATGACATCAGAAGCCCCAGATCTTCCTCTCCTTACCCCTAATTGACTGATATACAAATACTAGGACACCGACTAGATTAATTTCTCTACCAAAATGTTCAAGAGTAATAATTTATCCCCAGTAGTTTAGAGCACTGTTGAAAAACTAAGACATTTAAATTAATTGTGATATTTTGAAATTTGCTTCCATGATTAATATATACATGGCTTATCACTTGTAAAGGGAAATATGAAAGTTTAGGTTTTAATAGAACCTTATTTAGATGGACTAGAACTGCAAACATGATAAGCTACTTCTGTTTTTCAAACATCTAGAGACCAATGAAACAGGGAAAACACGAGGTTAAACCCATAGGGCAATGATCATGAATGAAAGCCAAATTCTAAATAGAAAGCCATAAGCAAACATGTTCACAATAGAGACAGAGAGAGATGGACTTAAAGAACAGACACTGAAGAAATGTGTTCTGCAAGGAAAAATTAGGTTAATAGTAGATATTTGATATTTGGCAAAAATAATACAATTATGTAAAGTTTTAAAATAAAATAAAATTTAAAAAAAAATTTTAAGGTAGAAGAGGAAGAAAGGAAAAAGTGAAACATTCCTAATCAAGAATAAACTTTATGGAAATAAAAAGTGTAATAAGGTATGTGGAGAAACACATATATTTAGACTTTATATACAATAGATCAGTAACATATCAGTATTCTTAAGGATATATTATGAGCAAAGCCTCCGTTTCATGTGATTTTATTAATATATTTTTATGCATCTACACTGTTCTTGAAATTTTATGAAAATATCAACATTAGTTCAGCTCAGTTCAGTTGCTCACTTGTGTGTGACTCTCTGTGATCCCATGGACTGCAACAACCAGGCTTCCCTGTTCATCACCAATTCCCAGAGGTTTTACAAACTCTTGTCCATTGAGTCAGGGATGCCATCGAACCATCTCATCCTCTGTCATCCCCTTCTCCTCCAGCCTTCAAACTTTCCCAGAACTTGTATTTTCCAATGAGTTGGTTCTTTGCATCAGATGACCAAATTATTGGAGTTTCAGCTTCAGCATCTGTCCTTTCAATGAATATTCAGGACTGATTTCCTTTAGAATGGACTAATTGGATCTCCTTACAATCCAAGGGACTCTGAAGAGTCTTCTCCAATACCACAGTTCAAAAGAAGCAATTATTCAGCGCTCAGCCTGCTTTATAGTCCAACTCTCACATGCATACATGACTACTATAAATACCATAGCTTAGACTAGACAGAACTATGCTGGCAAAGTAATGTCCCTGCTTTTCAATCTTCTGTCTAGGTTGGGCATAGCTTTTCATCCAAGGAGCAAGCGTCTTTTAATTTCATGGCTGCAGTCACCATCTGCAGTGATTTTGAAGCCCCCAAAAAGAAGTCTGTCATAGTTTCCATTGTTTCCCCATCTACGTGCTATGAAGTGATGGGACCAGATGCCATGATCTTAATTTTCTGAATGTTTTGTTGTAAGTCAACTTTTTCACTCTCCTCTTTCACTTTCATCAAGAGGTTCTTTAGTTCTTCAATTTCTGCCATCATGGTGGTGTCATCTGCGTATCTGAGGTTATTGATATTTCTTCTGCATATCTTGATTCCAGCTTGTGCTTCATCCAGCCTGGCATTTCGCATGATGTATTCTGCATATAAGTTAAATAAGCAGGGTGACAATTTATATCCTTGATGTACTCCTTTTCTGATTTGGAACCAGTCAATTGTTCCATATTCATTTCTAACTGTTGTTTCTTTTCCTGTATACAGATTTCTCCAGAGGAAGGTCAGATGGTCTGGTATTCCCATCCCTGGTTCCTCTGCCTTTTCTAAATCCAGCTTGAACATCTGAAGTTCATGGCTCACATACTCTTGAAGCCTGGCTTGGAAAATTTTGAGCATTACTTTGCTAGCATGTGAGATGTGTGCCATTATGTGTTAGTTTGAACATTCTTTGGCATTGCCTTTCTTTGGGATTGGAAGGAAAACTGACCTTTTTCAGTCCTGTGGCCACTGATGAGTTTTACAGATTTGCTGGCATATTGAGTGCAACACTTTCACAGCATCATATTTGAGGATTCGAAATAGCTCAACTGCAAGTCCGTCACCTCCACTAGCTTTCTTCATAGTGATGCTTTTTAAGGCCTACTTGACTTCACATTACAGGATGTTTGGCTCTAGGTGAGTGATCACACCATCCTGGTTATCTGGGTCATAAAGATCTTTTTTGTAGAGTTCTGTGTATTCTTGCCACCTCATCTTAATATCTTCTGCTTCTCTTAGGTCCATACCATTTCGTCCTTTATGGTGTCCATCTTTGCATGAAATGTTCCCATGGTATCTCTAATTGTCTTCAAGAGATCTCTAGCCTTTCCCACTCTATTGTTTCCTCTATTTCTTTGCATTCATCACTGAGAACAGCTTTCTTATCTCTCTTTGCTATTCTTTGGAACTCTGCATTCAAATGGGTATATCTTTCCATTTCTCCTTTGCCTTTTGTTTATCTTCTTTCATCAGCTATTTGGAAGGCCTCTTCAGACAACCATTTCGCCTTTTTGCTTTTCTTTTTCTTGGGGATGGTCTTGATAACTGCCTCTTGTACAATGTCATGAATCTCCATCCATAGTTCTTCAGGCACTCTGTTTATCAGATCTAATCCCTTGAATCTATTTGTCATCTCCACTGTCTAATCATAAGAGTAAATACTACATGAAACTAATTTCAGAGCAGTAAAAATAATTTCACAACAGAACACTTTACCTGGTTTTAAAATCTAAGACTTCATAGTTTGATGTAGGCCCTAAATCAACGCCAGGTTTGTTGGGAAACCTTTAAAGCAAAAACATACAATAAAAATCAGCGGGCTCATGTCCTTGAACAAAAGAAAAAAAAGTGAAATTTTGTCTATGTATTAAATGAACTTTCTTGACATGAATAAAATTTGGCCTGTTTTAAAACAGCATTTTTTTTTTTAATTTTTTTAAAGATTTCTTGATGTGGACCACTTTTAAAGTCTTTACTGAATTAGTTCCAATGCTGCTTCTATTTTATGTTTTGGCTGTCTGACCCTGGGTCATGTGAGATCTTAGCTTCTCTGACCGAGTATCAAACCCACACTGCCTACATTGGAAGATGTCTTACTAACCATCTTAACCACTGCACCCCCAGGGAAGTCTCCAAAAAAGTTTTTCGTTACCTATTTTTGCATCCATCTCTCCCAACCTATGAAATATCTAGTTAACACTCATTCTTAGTTTCCATAACAGAGAGTGACAGCCAATGTATTGGCAGAGCCTAAAAATAAATTGTTTTCACTAAAAGTTCTAATAGCTGAAGTGAAAATCCAATTGATGGATTGAAATAATTCTTGTTTGCCCAAACCAGAATAAACCTAATGACTTAAAGTGGAAGAATAGGCTTTTCCTTCTCCATTGTCTGTTCAAGGTTCAGAGATGAATCTGAGTCCGTCCAAAATGGCAGTCTTGGTCCGTCAGCAGGGATACCACTTACTGAGATGGTACCACTTCTCTCCTTTACTCTAAGGGAGTACCGGAGTTTCCCCACAATGTCGAAACTTAAAATGTACACAAGTCAAAGAACTAATTTATATCTTTAACTTATATGCTACATAGGTACTTCTCAGTCTCTGCTGAGGGCCATGGGAGTGGACACGGGAGCCAAGAAGGCCAATTGTCAAATCACAGATCAGCTCATTTTAACCAGGATCAATTCACTAACCTCCTGAAACCACAGTTGCCTAATTAAGTAAAAGTAGGACACAGCTACTTTACAAAGCTGCTGTGATGACTCTATGAGGTCACAAATGTTAAGCACGTAATGCAGTGTCTAACCCAGAGTAGAACACTCAACAACCATTAGTTTCTCTTCTCCATGTTCCCTTAGTTAAACATATAATTTAAAACATCCATAAAATCCTACCTCCTTGAAGAGTCCCCTTCAGAACTCTCATCCACTATTAAAGAAAAAAGCAAGATACATTTAAATCAATGGAAGAAAAATACAGACTATTAAAACCTCAATACTGAGGCTTTGTTTAAAAGTATTCCTTTCAAACCACAACTGGAGGCCACACTAGAGGAAGGGAACAGTGGTTTTACTATACTCATAGGCCACTAATGCCTAAGAACCACTCCTCCCCTTTATAGTTATCAAATGCAAAACAAAACAACAAAGAAAAGAACTGCTGCTTACAATGACCATAATCCTAACCAAACTCCAGGAGACTGACAGAAAATGATACTATACCATTAATGCAATCAGTACTATAAGCTGACAATAGCATGCACAGTATTAACAGCACAGTATTTCTGGATTTCTATTGCCTGGAGCACTGAACAGAGACTATAGGTGTCTTGCTGGGACATGACAACTTCTCTGGCTCTTCAGTTCACAGTGAAAATGCCCTATCACAGGGAAGCTTGGTCAAAGGCACTGAACCTCAGAGCAAGGTAAAACATTGGAAGCAAAAGTCTTCTCTTCCTGGCCCTCTTTCCAAAGGCAAGAGAAGTATGAGAGATGTAGTGATTCCAGGCTTAGAAAGGATAATCTCTTGAAAGGCAGATGGGGGAGGGCAAATGGGTAAAGGGGCTCAGTTCAATGCTGAGAATGGGGACTAGACTTGTAGTGGTGAGCATGAAGTAGGGTACACAGAAGCTGAACTTTTTTAAAAACTTCCATAAAAAGTTCAGCTTCTGTGTGTGTGCGTGTGTGTATATATATATAACTTTTTTTAAAAGTTCAGCTTCTGTGTGTGTGTGTGTTCACACACAGGGAACTTTTTTAAAAGTTCAGCTTCTGTATATTTGTATATATTCTAGCATGTTTAAAAAGAATCTCTTGAGACTATCTCCTTCCATTGCTCAAGAGTATCTGGACCACACAGATTAGGATGGTCCAAAGAGCGCTGTGTACTAGTGAGGGATATCATTATATCAGTCCTTCCCATTATATGGCAAATGTTTATAGAAATCATGCTTTTTCAGCTTGGAAGGCATACATCATCACATCCTAAGCTGATGAACAAGGGGAGGGAGGGAAGAATGGAGGGAGCCACGGACTCTGGTGCTGTTGAACAACATTTCCCAGGGGTCATCATGATCTGATGCTGGAGGGATGACTCACATGCAGTGACTCCACAGGGAGAGTAGTACTGCAAGCTTGAGCAAGGAGAGCAGGGGCAGTGATTTTTAAATGTTTTCATCCTGTGACATCAGAACAATGCTTAGTACATAGAAGACACTTGAAATTTATCTGTTTAGTGAACAAATGAACAAATAAATAAGCATGTTTTCTTTGAAATTTTTCTTTAAAAAAATACAGAAATTAACCAGAGAAAAACTCTATTCTGAGCGTATTGAAGACCAAGACACTGTCATCTCTGTATCTCTTCTGACTTGTGTAATGAGCCAACCTATAGTTCTTTGACAGATGTTTTTGTTGTTCAGTCACCAAATCGTGGCTGACTCTTGTGATCCCATGGACTACAGCTCACCAGGCCCTTCTGTCCATGGGATTTCCCAGGCAAAAGTACTGGAGTGGGTTGCCATTTTCTTCTCCAGGGGATATTTCCGACACAGGGATCAAGCCATATCTCCTGCATTGGTGGGTGGATTCTTTATTACTGAGCCACCTAGGAAGCCTCCTTTGATTAGATAGAGGTCTACTCAGTTAAAGGTATCCTTGGATACCCTGTACAATGTGATAGATGCCACATCCAGTGGACCTAATGCTGTTTTTTGTTAATGCAAATATTTTTGTGCTTTTATTAGAACCTGCAGAGTCCCAGGTTGTTCTATTTGAATATCTATTATGATAATCTTTTAACTGATGGCAAGAGAACATCATGTTCTTACAAAATTATACTCTCATGACAATTGTCCAACACACAAAAGAAAATATATGATCCAAATGAAGTCAACCTATCTCACTCTCTCTGAATCTGTAAGGAATGAAGTTGGTAATCTAGACCTGCTTGGTACAATAGGCAAAATAACTGGTTCTCAACTAGGCATTGCTTTTCTGTCTTCTGTACAATTGGTAGGAATCTTTCAGAAATAATCCCTCACTACTATGCTGCACACTGGCTCAGCTTTGCAGTTATTGTTTATCATTTCTTATCCTACCAGGAAGGGATTATTCAAGTTCTCAGTTTTAATTATGGTAACTATTTTAGTAAGACTAATCACTACACAGTAACTACTAACTATTCATTCACTAAATGCAAACCATTTCTAAAAATGAAAGTTCACTTTCATAAGACGTCCAGTCTGCTGTACTATGACTATAGATGAAATATACATCATACTCACTTAAAATTTTTTATGATTTACACAAAAATCTAATATAGGACTTTAGGGGCCATATTAAAGAGATGTATTTCTTCTCAAACAATACTGTTTTTCATGTTAAATCACCTACAATTAACTTCTTAAAAAATTCTGAATACTAGAGTATAAAGAAACTAATTTTGAAAAAAATAAAATATACATGCAATTTGCACTTATTTTTTAATAGTTCCTTCATTATTGAAACTTCCTCATTCCTACTTTATCTATGGTAGAATCACCAAGAGTAATTTGGTATCAGATGATGTACCTGGGTTGGTTTTTTCCAGGAGAAGTTTTAGATCTCTTTTCTTTATATTCAGAAATCAGTTGGCGAAAGCTATGTATTAAAAATGCGATAAATAATATTTTAACACTGATATGAAAAACAACTACCAAATTCTTAGATCATTTCAGACAATGTCAGAGATAATACCAAAACTTCAATTGTCACATACATGTCAAGTTTCTAAGTTCTATAAACTTTTATTTAGCATGTAGTAAAGGAGAAAGTAAAGGTATATTTTTGCCCTGCTTATTTAACTTATATGCAGAGTGCATTATGAGAAACACTGGGCTAGATGAAGCACAAGCTGGAAACAAGACTGCCAGGAGAAATATCAATAACCTCAGATATGCAGATGACACCACCCTTATGGCAGAAAGTGAAGAAGAACTAAAAAGCCTCTTGATGAAAGTGAAAGAAGAGAGTGAAAAAGTTGGCCTAAAGCTCAACATTCAGAAAACTAAGATCATGGCATCCGGTCCCATCACTTCATGGCAAAAAATGGGGAAACAGTGACTGATTTTGTGTTTTGGGGCTCCAAAACTACTGCAGATGGTGACTGCAGCCAAGAAATTAAAAGACGTTTACTCCTTGGAAAGAAAATTAGACCAACTTAGCATATTCAAAAGCAGAGACATTACTTTCTCAACATAGGTCCGTCTAGTCAAGGTTATGGTTTTTCCAGTAGTCATGTATGTATGTGAGAGTTGGACTATAAGAAATCTGAGTGCAGAAGAATTGATGATTCTGAACTGTAGTCTTGGAAAAGACTCTTGAGAGTCCCTTAAATTGCAGGGAGATCCAACCAGTCCATCCTAAAGGAAATCAGTCCTGGGTGTTCATTGGAAGGACGGATGTTGAAGCTGAAACTCCAATATTTTGGCCACCTGTTGCGAAGAGCAGACTCATTTGAAAAGACCCTGATGCTGGGAAAGATTGAAGGCAGGAGGAGAAGGGGACAACAGAGGATGAGATGGTTGGATGGCATCACCGACTCAATGGACATGATTTTGGGTAAACTCTAGGAGTTGGTGATGGACAGGGAGGCTTGGCATGCTGCGATTCAAGGGGTCCTAAAGAGTCGAACACGACTGAGCAACTGAACTGAACTGAAAGGGGAAAGAAAAGGAAGATGAAGTAGTCATGAACTCAGGGCAGTACAGCTCCAATAATTAACTAGATTTAGCTTGGCATATGAAAAATCTCTCGAGCTTGCAAATCCTACCTCTATAACCAACTTCTCTTTGTTCCTGGAGGAGTTGTTTCTCTTCAGTTCAAAGTCTTCCTCTGCACAACTGGAATATTACTACCTTATTTCACAAGAGGATTAATAGGATGCAATGAGATAATAAACCCCCAAAATGCTTGCAGAAACAGTCAAAGAATGGAATAATTTCATCTTCAACTTTATTGCTGTAACTACTTTGGAATTCCAAGTAAATCCCAATGTGTGCTTTTTCATAAGTTTAACATTCAAGTGAAACTGTTATTAATTCTGGTGAATAACTCTTCTTTGTGGTTTGTAATTTAGAGAATTTCAGCTTTTAGATAATGTGTACCTAAATTTATTTATAACATATGAATTCACTACATTAGAGAACATAATCATCCCCCATTATTGCAGCTAATTACACCAAGAGCAGAAAACTAATCACAATCAAGACTTGGCCTGGACCACTACTCTTCCTTCTCTACCTACTCAAACTCTGAACCAGCAGATCTTTCTGACAATGATGTTTAATCTCCATGTTCCTCTCCAATTCCCTTGGAAGACATATCCCTACTCTTACAGTGGGTGCTGGCAAGTTCTAGACAGGGCTTACCTCTCTGAATTCCAACTATCTTACTTGAGATTTAGGGATTTCTGCTGAATGGGTTCCTTATGGGGCAGATTCTGAAAACATTTTAGATGGAGGCAGACGGAAATCCGTTGGAAGATTTTCAGTATTACAGGAAAGAGGTCCCATGAGGGGCCAAGCATAATTAGGGAATCTCAGGCAAGCTGGCACCCACTACTCTGGGAAGGATGACAGGGAACCTGTGACCTAAGAAAAGGTGCCCCCACAGGACAAAAAGCCACCTTGAGGTTCAAGTCTAGATACAAAGGAGAAAGGGAAGTCTGCTCAATCCCTGCAGGAGCACTTGACCCTCTCTGACAGCCTAAAATGGTCCCCACTGACATCTGCTAGCAGAAAAGACAAATAAGAGCCTCAAGGGCACCTCATCATGAAGATCTAGGCTTCCACATGGGCTCCACATAAGGTCTCTGAGTGAGGGGGGAAGGTAGGCGGCCCAGCTGCCCAAACTGGGTGCTGGAGCTGTGTTTGCAACAGTGACTGAGCAACAAGCATACATATGAGAACAAAGGACCTCTCACTCTAAAGTCGACGTGTGCATCACCTTAAAGGTTGGTGAACCTGGACCCAGAGGAGCAGCCTGGGAGCAAAGGTCAGTTGTGAGCCCACTGCAGGATGAGGTGTTTTTTCTTTTCTTTTCTTTTTTTTTTTTCCTTTTAAAATGATTTTATTAAAGGTCTTTATAGAGCCAATCCAGACTCCAGATCCAGCTGCCAAGCAGACCCTGTCAAGACCAGCTGTAGCAGCAGTGCTGCAGCAGTAGAATCAATGCAAGGAACAGAATGATGAGAAGGAACTATTTTCTCCCCTCCAAATGACTTGTGGAAGAGGACTGTTTCGTTGATCTTAGGGAATCCTCTGGGTTCTTGGAAAATTCAAGCAGAAGTGTCTAGAGAGGCAAGCCCTCATGGGAAAATAGGATTTGCTGCTGAACTAAATATTTCAAGATCCAAAGAACTAGTTAGAAATATCACAACTGTGACACTGTTCATACATCATACCAAGAGGTCACACTTGGAATGAAATAGGTAATGTCAAGCTTTCTAAGGATCAAGGTCTACATGTCCTGAGATAAAGCACCCCAAGCCCACAGCCAATTATAACTAATTGGCCTTTGCATGGCTTTCAGTTCTTGAGGGGGAACATCTCACCACCATTCTCCAAACTCTCTGCAACAAACTGGAACTCTCATTGGTCACGTAGCAAGCTAACAGCTAAAATTATTTTTTGGCTGCAGTTTAGTGAGAACTGGCATTTTAATGTGAACACTTACATATTAAAACCACTAATAACAGCATATTCTTCTGCAGTCCATCCAAAAACATCTTGAGAAAAGATGTCAGCACCTTGTTGAAGAAATCTGATGACATTTATTGATTCATACTTGAGAGCAAGCATGAGGGCTGTTCTAAAACAACAGAGAGATAACTTCAGCCTCAGGAAGTTGAGTTGACTTACTTAAACAGTTAATTTGATATGATTTACCAAGTGAACACCTTGCCCTTTCATGAAGAACTGACCATTTACAGGCTCAAGTGTTCATCTTTACAAATTACCTCCAAGGCTAAAATGAAGGGACGGAAAAGAAGCCTCCTGTCCCACTGGGATGCCAGGTGGCAGCACTTACTATTTCAAAAGTCCCTGATGGGGACTTCCCTGGTGGGCCAGTGGATAAGACTTCAGGTTCCCAATGTGGGGAGCCTAGGTTCCACCCCTGGTGAGGGAACTTGATCCCATATGCTGTAACTAAGAGTTCCCACAACTAGGACCCCACGTAGCAAAATAAATAAATGTTTTTTAAAAATAATAATAAAGTCCTTGATGGACAAGAAACGATGCTGAGGTCACTTATCTGAGGCAGATGACGATTTAAGGGATAAATTCTCTATTTCCTCCTTAGTCTGATATATTCAGCTTCAAAGCCAGCTAGAGGTTGGGTTAAGGAAAGGCTACTTGCAGGTTTAAATAAAAAATATTGATAATAATGGGAATAAAAATAGTCATGGTTGGCAGTTAATGATGTGGACAAGCATGTGCTAGGTGCTAAAAATGAAATACTATATATCAAATCTTTCTTACACACAGGCACCTTTGAAAGATGCATTACTATTTGCCTTTTGTATCAGGAAACTTATTTGCTGATGATAACCCTAATCAGTAGGAAACCTAGGAATTGAACCTAGCCTGAAACTAAAGCCCATCATTTTTATCTGTATCATCCACCTCTGACTTGTCTTTATAAAGGAACTGTTTATCCGATCAAAGCTATCTTTCTTGCTTCTACCTTCATTAAAAATGAAAATATCAAAATGTACTGAAATGAGAAAGGATAAAAACTGATGAGCACACAGGATATGGTGACCGTGAGTAATAATCACCTTTTTGTGGCTGTTGTTATTTAGTCGCTATGTTGTATCTGACTCTTTTGCAACCTAGTAACATCAGCATTCTTCAAACAAAGTAATTTAAAACAAAGAGTTATCCAAAAGACAAAATCAAGTCTTTTAGGTTTACTATGCATCTTATAAAAATATATACATACAAAGTAGAGGTTAAAGAATTCTTTTAAAAGAATTAAGAAACACAATACTGTCATGAGGTAAACTAAAAAGCAGAATCCATATTTCACAAAGTTAATAAAACTAATTTGAAATGCCTCAGCTATTACAAGATCAACCAATCAAACAAAAAGAGGTTGCATGTGTGAGGGAGGAGCTAAGGTGGTGGAGGACTAGGACGGGGAGAACACTTTCTCCCCTACAAATTCATCAAAAGAACATTCAAACGCCAAGTAAATTCCACAAAACAACTTCTGAAAGCCGGCAGAGGACATCAGGCACCCAGAAAAGCAACCCAAGTCTTCAAAAGGAGAGAGAAGAAATACAGCTCCACTCACCAGAACACTGACACACGCTTCCCTAAACAAGAAACCTTGACAAGCCACCTGTACAAACCCACACACAGTGAGGAAACGCCACAATAAAGAGAACTCCACAAACTGCCAGAATACAGAAAGGACACCCCAAACTCAGCAATTTAAACAAGATGAAGAGACAGAGGAATATCCAGCAGATAAAGGAACAGGATAAAAGCCCACCAAACCAAACTAAAGAGGAAGAGATAGGGAATCTACCTGATAAAGAATTCCAAATAATGATAGTGAAATTGATCCAAAATCTTGAAATCAAAATGGAATCACAGATAAATAGCTTGGAGACTAAGATCGAGAAGATGCAAGAAAGGTTTAACAAGGACCTAGAAGAAATAAAAGAGAGTCAATATAAAATGAATAATGCAATAAATGAAATTAAAAACACTCTGGAGGCAACAAATAGTAGAATAACAGAGGCAGAAGATAGGATTAGTGAATTAGAAGATAGAATGGTAGAAATAAATGAATCAGAGAGGAAAAAAGAAAAACGAATTAAAAGAAATGAGGACAATCTCAGAGACCTCCAGGACAATATTAAATGCTACAACATTCGAATCATAGGGGTCCCAGAAGAAGAAGACAAAAAGAAAGACCATGAGAAAATACTTGAGGAGATAATAGTTGAAAACTTCCCTAAAATGGGGAAGGAAATAATCACCAAAGTCCAAGAAACACAGAGAGTCCCAACCAGGATAAACTCAAGGCGAAACACCCCAAGACACATATTAATCAAATTAACAAAGATCAAACACAAAGAACAAATATTAAAAGCAGCAAGGGGAAAACAACAAATAACACACAAGGGAATTCCCATTAGGATAACAGCTGATCTTTCAATAGAAACTCTTCAAGCCAGGAGGGAATGGCAAGACATACTTAAAGTGATGAAAGAAAATAACATACAGCCCAGATTATTGTACCCAGCAAGGATCTCATTCAAATATGAAGGAGAAATCAAAAGCTTCTCAGACAAGCAAAAGTTGAGAGAATTCAGCACCACCAAACCAGCTCTCCAATAAATACTAAAGGATATTCTCTAGATAGGAAACACAAAAACAGTGTATAAACTCGAACCCAAAACAATAAAGTAAATGGCAACGGGATCATACTTATCAGTAATTACCTTAAATGTAAATGGGTTGAATGCCCCAACCAAAAGACAAAGACTGGCTGAATGGATACAAAAACAAGACCCCTACATATGTTGTCTACAAGAGACCCACCTCAAAACAGGGGACACATATAGACTGAAAGTGAAGGGCTGGAAAAAGATTTTCCATGCAAATAGGGACCAAAAGAAAGCAGGAGTAGCAATACTTACATCAGATAAAATTGACTTTAAAACAAAGGCTGTGAAAAGAGACAAAGACAGTCACTACATAATGATCAAAGGATCAATCCAAGAAGAAGATATAACAATTATAAATATATATGCACCCAACACGAGAGCGCCGCAATATGTAAGACAAATGCTAACAAGTATGAAAGGAGAAATTAACAATAACACAATAATAGTGGGAGACTAATACCCCACTCACACCTATGGATAGATCAACTAAACAGAAAATTAACAAGGAAACACAAACGTTAAATGATACAATAGACCAGTTAGACCTAATTGATATCTATAGGACATTTCATCCCAAAACAATGAATTTCACCTTTTTCTCAAGCGCACATGGAACCTCTCCAAGATAGATCACATCCTGGGCCATAAATCTAGCCTTGGTAAATTCAAAAAAATAGAAATCATTCCAAGCATCTTTTCTGACCACAATGCAGTAAGATTAGATCTCAATTACAGGAGAAAAACTATTAAAAATTCCAACATATGGAGGCTGAACAATACCCTGCTGAATAACCAACAAATCACAGAAGAAATCAAAAAAGAAATCAAAATTTGCATAGAAACTAATGAAAATGAAAACACAACAACTCAAAACCTGTGGGACACGGTAAAAGCAGTCCTAAGGGGAAAATTCATAGCAATACAGGCATTCCTAAAGAAACAAGAAAAAAGTCAAATAAATAACCTAACCCTACACCTAAAGCAACTAGAAAAGGAAGAAATGAAGAACCCCAGGGTTAGTAGAAGGAAAGAAATCTTAAAAATTAGGGCAGAAATAAATGCAAAAGAAACAAAAGAGACCATAGCAAAAATCAACAAAGCCAAAAGCTGGTTCTTTGAAAGGATAAATAAAATTGACAAACCATTAGCCAGACTCATCAAGAAACAAAGGGAGAAAAATCAAATCAATAAAATTAGAAATGAAAATGGAGAGATCACAACAGACAACACAAAATACAAAGGATCATAAGAGACTACTATCAACAATTATATGCCTATAAAATGGACAACGTGGAAGAAATGGACAAATTCTTAGAAAAGTACAACTTTCCAAAACTCGACCAGGAAGAAATAGAAAATCTTAACAGACCCATCACAAGCACGGAAATTGAAACTGTAATCAAAAATCTTCCAGCAAACAAAAGCCCAGGTCCAGACGGCTTCACAGCTGAATTCTACCAAAAATTTAGAGAAGAGCTAACACCTATCCTGCTCAAACTCTTCCAGAAAATTGCAGAGGAAGGTAAACTTCCAAACTCATTCTATGAGGCCACCATCACCCTAATACCAAAACCTGACAAAGATCCCACAAAAAAAGAAAACTACAGGCCAATATCACTGAAGAACATAGATGCAAAAATCCTTAACAAAATTCTAGCAATCAGAATCCAACAACACATTAAAAAGATCATACACCATGACCAAGTGGGCTTTATCCCAGGGATGCAAGGATTCTTCAATATCCGCAAATCAATCAATGTTATACACCACATTAACAAATTGAAAAACAAGAACCATATGATTATCTCAATAGATGCAGAGAAAGCCTTTGACAAAATTCAACATCCATTTATGATAAGAACTCTCCAGAAAGCAGGAATAGAAGGAACATACCTCAACATAATAAAATCTATATATGACAAACCCATAGCAAACATTATCCTCAATGGTAAAAAATTGAAAGCATTTCCTCTAAAGTCAGGAAGAAGACAAGTGTGCCCACTTTCACCATTACTATTCAACATAGTTCTGGAAGTTTTGGCCACAGCAATCAGAGCAGAAAAAGAAATAAAAGGAATCCAAATTGGAAAAGAAGAAGTAAAACTCTCACTGTTTGCAGATGACATGATCCTTTACATAGAAAACCCTAAAGACTCCACCAGAAAATTACTAGAACTAATCAATGATTATAGTAAAGTCACAGGATATAAAATCAACACACAAAAATCCCTTGCATTCCTATACACTAATAATGAGAAAACTGAAAGAGAAATTAAGGAAACAATTCCATTCACCATTGCAACAGAAAGAATAAAATACTTAGGAATATATCTACCTAAAGAAACTAAAGACCTATATATAAAAAACTATAAAACACTGGTGAAAGAAATCAAAGAGGACACTAATAGATGGAGAAATATACCATGTTCATGGATTGGAAGAATCAATATAGTGAAAATGAGTATACTACCCAAAGCAATTTACAGATTCAATGCAATCCCTATCAAGCTACCAACGGTATTCTTCACAGAGCTAGAACAAATAATTTCACAATTTGTATGGAAATACAAAAAACCCCGAATAGCCAAAGCTATCTTGAGAAAGAAGAATGGAACTGGAGGAATCAACCTGCCTGACTTTAGGCTCTATTACAAAGCCACAGTTATCAAGACAGTATGGTACTGGCACAAAGACAGAAATATTGATCAATGGAACAAACTAGAAAGCCCAGAGATAAATCCACGCACCTATGGACACCTTATCTTTGACAAAGGAGGCAAGAATATACAATGGATTAAAGACAATCTCTTTAACAAGTGGTGCTGGGAAAACTGGTCAACCACTTGTAAAAGAATGAAACTAGAACACTTTCTAACACCTTACATAAAAATAAAATCAAAATGGATTAAAGATCTAAACATAAGACCAGAAACTATAAAACTCCTAGAGGAGAACATAGGCAAAACACTCTCCGACATACATCACAGCAGGATCCTCTATGACCCACCTCCCAGAATATTGGAAATAAAAGCAAAAATAAACAAATGGGACCTAATTAACCTTAAAAGCTTCTGCACATCAAAGGAAACTATTAGCAAGGTGAAAAGGCAGCCTTCAGAATGGGAGAAAATAATAGCAAATGAAGCAACGGACAAACAACTCATCTCACAAATATACAAGCAACTCCTACAGCTCAACTCCAGAAAAATAAATGACCCAATCCAAAAATGGGCCAAAGAACTAAATAGACATTTCTCCAAAGAAGACATACAGATGGCTAACAAACACATGAAAAGATGCTCAACATCACTCATTATCAGAGAAATGCAAGTCAAAACCACTATGAGGTACCATCTCACGCCAGTCAGAATGGCTGCGATCCAAAAGTCTACAAGCAATAAATGCTGGAGAGGGTGTGGAGAAAAGGGAACTCTTTTACACTGTTGGTGGGAATGCAAACTAGTATAGCCACTATGGAGAACAGTGTGGAGATTACTTAAAAAACTGGAAATAGAACTGCCTTATGACCCAGCAATCCCACTGCTGGGCATACACTTGAGGAAACCAGAAGGGAAAGAGACACGTGTACCCCAATGTTCATCGCAGCACTGTTTATAATAGCCAGGACATGGAAGCAACCTAGATGCCCATCAGCAGATGAATGGATAAGAAAGCTGTGGTACATATACACAATGGAGTATTACTCAGCCGTTAAAAAGAATACATTTGAATCTGTTCTAATGAGATGGATGAAACTGGAACCTATTATACAGAGTGAAGTAAGCCAGAAAGAAAAACACCAATACAGTATACTAACACATATATATGGAATTTAGAAAAATGGTAACAATAACCTTGTGTACGAGACTGCAAAAGAGACACTGATGTATAGATCAGTCTTATGGACTCTGTGGGAGAGGGAGAGGGTGGGGAAAATTGGGAGAATAGCATTGAAACATGTATAATATCATGTATGAAACGAGATGCCATTCCAGGTTCCAAGCACGGTACTGGATGCTTGGGGCTGGTGCACTGGGACGACCCAGAGGGAGGGTAGGGTAGGGAAGGGAGGAGGGAAGAGGGTTCAGGATGGGGAACGCGGGTATACCTGTGGTGGATTCATTTCGATATTTGGCAAAAACTAATACAATATTGTAAAGTTTAAGAATAAAATAAAATTTTAAAAAAATGTTAAAAAAAAGAGGTTGCATGTGACATCGGTCAATATTATAAAGGAATATGAATCCTCCTGTACATTCCTGCTATATATTGTTCATGATTCCCAGTCAGAACCATTGATTTTCTACATAAGTGATGATGTGTTGATCACAAATGAATCCTCTTATTCATTTAATCTTTATATTAGCATCCTAGAACAGCACTAAGGATTTTAAAAAGAAAAAGAACAATGGTACCTTTTCTTCTTATCAACCGCATGTATATTTGCTTCTTTCTTTACTAAAAACTCCACCATTTGCCCTCTCCTTTCATGTATCGCAAGTAACAGTGGTGTCAGGTCATCCTGTAAAACAGGGAAAACCATTTCTAATGTACACAGTTAACCTATTTCTTTTGTGTGTGTGTGTCATTTTTTTTTCTTTTTCTAAAACATAAATTTATTTATCTTAATTGGAGGTTACTTTCTAAACTGAAATTAAAGTCATGCAAAAGATTCTCTGAACTTAAAAATAAAAGAAAATAAATGAAAGACAGCCCCCTCCTCATTGCCCAGTGCACCTTCTTTCTCTTTAATATGCTCCTCCTCTGGGCCTTCCCTGGTGGTCCTGTGGCTAAATGTCAAGCTCCCAATGCAGGGGGTGCAGGTATCATTTAGCTACTGTATCAACTGCATATTTTAGGGACAATGCTGAGGCAGAAATATAGAATACTATCTGTAGCATGCATAACTTATCCAACGATGACCATGAGTAAACTCAAAAGGTTTACAGACATTCCAGTGGGAATATTCTTCTCTACATGAACATTCAAAGAGAGAAACTTTTTTTTTTCTTTTTCAAAAAGTCAACTGTGGGAACCTTGTTTTACTGCGTTCTCAGAAATGTCTCCTGGAATTTAATCTTACTCATTCTTTCTTCCTTGCTTGCTCTTTCCACTGCCATTCCTTAAGTTAGACATTCTGGCTGAGAGGTCAGCATTAGCTAGATGCTAACTGCATGCAGAATGAGTGCCCTCCCCAGCTTATCTTCAAAGACCCTTCTTGATGACTCTCATGTGATTACCTCCAGACCACCAGGAGGAAGCTTCCAAAATCCTAGAGTTCTGGTGTCTGCCTTGCTTTACTGCTCTTAGTTAAAGATTGGAACGTAAAATTACCAATAAATACATGCTCAACATTTTCTCGGGGAGTTGCTCTTCCACCAGCTCCCCCTGTGCTGTCTCTTATAATCTTGTGTGTTTGTGAGAGTTATTCAGTGCGAAACTGCCACAACCAACTTAAAAATTCTAATTTGAAAAATTCAATGCCATTCTTAAGAGTTTTTTTAAATATGAAATCAATTATAGATTAATTAGACTGTCTTTAAAAACCTTCAAATATTTATCAAAATAAACTATCAATCAAAAATTGGAAACTCAAATGCTTATGGATGGAAAGCTGATGACCCGAGTAAGTGAAAAAGCCAGGTGAGACCAGTAACCCCAAAAACACATGTCCCAAACAGAAGGGGTGGCCTCTGCACACAGACCAAGAAGTAGGATGGGCTCAAGGGGGTCCAGATTTGGTCCTTGGAGAAGGCTGAACTTCTGCATGAGCCTCCTAAATTTGAAATGTTGACTCAATGTGTGGAGGTAAACTAAACATATCCAAGGACCATGTTTGGTTTATGGCCAACCTTTGGTTTTATGTTTGCTGTTTCCAAACAGGTGTGTATAAAGCAATTATTTGTATGTTAAACCTTTCCTTTCTTTAGTATCATATGTTTCACAGAAAACGTGGGTCCCAATATGTAATAAATACAGCTATTAAGACTCATAATTCAATTAAACATAAATTATATTAAAAAGACTCATAATTCACAGTCAAGAATGTTTCCACTGCCTGTTGAAACTACAATCTATCTCTAGAATTCTTCTAGATTGTTAATAAAATGGATCATAAGTTTCCAAGCCTGCTGAAAATAAATGCTTAAAACAATTCCCCTCTGTACTGTTACTAACTTCACGGGTTTTAAACCTCTCATCTGCTTATGCCAGGGATCAGCAATTCTAACAGACACACTGCAAGAGTCTGTCCTGAAGCTGACACCAAAAAAGGCTCATGAGTTACTATTACTGCAGTCAGGAAAACCCTGTTGGTAACAAACATCTGTTGACCTAATGACCTGGATGATAAGCGAAGGTGCAAAATCCTTAAAGATCAGACTCTACAGACAAAGTGACTTCACCATGAGCAAATCGCTAAAGACTCTCAGAGTGTCACTGAATGATGAGTGGTTGGAAGGAAAAGGAGTTATCGTTCAAGCCCATAGATACTGCCAAAGATACACTTTTTAATGTCTCAAACACAGGGGCAAAGAAAAAGTCAGGCTAATATTGTTGGAAAGGAGGGAGCTGATGGAAGTAGCTAGCACTGATCAAACTCCAATGCTTCAGGAGACTACTTTCTTTTGTGAAGGGTGCATTTAGAAATTACATGTACAATACATGTACATGTAGGAGGGAGGCAGCTAAGATGGCGGAGGAGTAGGACGGGGAGACCACTTTCTCCCCCACAAATTTATCAAAAGAACATTTAAACGCCGAGTAAATTCCACAAAACAACTTCTGAATGCTGGCAGAGGACATCAGGCACCCAGAAAAGCAACCCAAGTCTTCGAAAGGAGGTAGGAAAAAATATAAAAGACAAAAAAAGACACAAAAGAGAGAGGGACAGAATTCTATCCCGGGAAGGGAGTCTTAAAAAGAGAGAAGTTTCCAAACACCAGGAAACCTCCTCACTGCCGAATCTGTGCCAAGCCTTGGAAGCACAGAGGGCAACATAACATGGAGGAAAAATAAATAATTAAAACCTGCAGATTGCGAGCCCTATGGTAACTCCCCCAGCGGAGAAGCAGCGCAGATGTCTGCACATGCCACTAGCAAGCGGGGGCTGGGCAGGGAGGCATGGCACAGGCTGCATCGCTTAGACTAAGGATCTGACCTGAATACCCCGAGCGCTATCTAAGCAGAATAATTTGGGCTAGCAAACTAGACTGTGGGATATCTACCACGTGAAAAGCCAGCCCTAACCTAAGACACCGCTAGGCCCATGCAAGGAATAAAGGACTGAACAGAGATAGCCGGCTGCAGACCATCCCCCTCTGGTGACAAGCAGCCAGAGCCAGAAGGGGGCAATCGCAGCCCTAGAGAGACATGATCTATAAAACTGTAAACAGGCTTTTTTGTTAACTAAAACTTCTTGGGGGTCTGGACGGTCAACATCCGCCTGAGAAGGTGCGCTGGTTGTACACCTAGATAACCAAGCAGCGGGGAGGCGATAAGTTGCAGCAATCGCGCTCGCCAAACACCTCATCACCTGAGCTGCTCAGACCTGGGAAGGGCACAAAACGCAGGCCCAACTGAGTCTGCGCCTCTGAGGACTACCGGAGTGCCTGAACCTGAGCGGCTTGGACCCGGGAGGTGCAAGCAGCCCAGGGCCGGCCGTGGATGGTTCCCAGCAGAGCAACCTAGACCCTGAGCGGTGTGGGCGGGGAGGCTACACGCGCCGTGAGTGGGGGCAGACCCAGTGTGGCTGAGGCACTGCGAGCACACTGCGAGCACACTCCAGTGTTATTTGTTTGCAGGATCCCCACCCCCCCCACCCCGCCACCCCACAGTGTGACTGAACAAGTGAGCCTAAAAAAAAAAAGTGTCCACCACTGTCCCCTTTGTGTCAGGGAGGAAACCAGACACTGAAGAGACCAGCAAACAGAAGAAGCAATAACAGAGGGAACCACCTTGGAAGCTACAGGCAATAGATTAAACCCTGTGATTAGTACCGACTACATAGGAAGGGGCCTATAGATCTTGAGAAATATAAGTCAGACCAAGGAACTAGCCAAAAATGAACTGATCCCACAATACTCACAACAAAACCAGAGAAAGTCCTAGATATATTTTTAGTATTTTTAAGATCATTCTTTCTTTCTTTTTTTTTTTTTAATTTTTTAAAAAAAATTTAAGTCCTCTATTATTCCTTTAATTTTCACTTTTATAATCTACTATTACTTTGCAAAAAAAAAAGACCATTTTTTTAAAGCAAACTTCATATATATATATTTTATAATTTTTGTGATCGTGTTTTTGTTTTTTCTTCTTCTTTTATATAACATTTTATATCTGAAATTCCAAACTCTACTCTAGATTTTTAATTTATGCTTTTTGGTATTTGTTATCAATTTTGTACCTATATTTTCTTTATAATTTTTGAGACTTTGTTTTTGTTTTTGTTTTCTCTCTCTTTCTTTTTCTTCTTCTTCTTTTTTTTAAACATTGTATTTTTGAAATTCCAAGCTCTACTCTAGATGTTTAACTTTTGCTTTTTGGTATTTGTTATCAGTTTTGTACCTATATTTTCTTTATAATTTTTGCAACTTTGTTTGGCTTTGTTTGTTTGTTTGTTTCTCTCTTTCTTTTCCTTCTTCTTTTTTTTTTTTTATTATTAGACATTTGAGTGTGTACCTCTCTGGGGGTATAAAGCAATATTACATTGAAGTTTTTTTTAATTTAATTTTATTTTTTTTAACTTTTTTTTAAATTTTATTTTATTTTTAAACTTTACAATATTGTATTAGTTTTGCCAAATATTGAAATGAATCCGCCACAGGTATACCTGCACTTCCCATCCTGAACCCTCCTCCCTCCTCCCCTCCCCCCCCACCTTCCCTCCGGGTCGTCCCAGTGCACCAGCCCCAAGCATCCAGTACTGTGCATCGAACCTGGACTGGCGACTCGTTTCATACATGATATTATACATGTTTCAATGCTATTCTGCCAAATCTCCCCACCCTCTCCCTCTCGCACAGAGTCCATAAGACTGATCTATACATCAGTGTCTCTTTTGCAGTCTCGTACACAGGGTTATTGTTACCATCTTTTTAAATTCCATATATATGTTACTATACTGTATTGGTGTTTTTCTTTCTGGCTTACTTCACTCTGTATAATAGGCTCCAGTTTCATCCACCTCATTAGAACTGATTCAAATGTATTCTTTTTAATGGCTGAGTAATACTCCATTGTGTATATGTACCAAAGCTTTTTTATCCATTCATCTGCTGATGGGCATCTAGGTTGCTTCCATGTCCTGGCTATTATAAACAGTGCTGCGATGAACATTGGGGTACACGTGTCTCTTTAACATTGTATTTTTGAAATTTCAAACTCTATTCTAGATTTTTAATTTTTGCTTTTATGTATTTGTTACCAATTTTGTACCTTTAAGAACCCAATCTTCAATACCCATTTTTCACTAGGGAGTGAGATTACTGGCTTGACTGCTCTCTCTCCCTTTGGACCCTCCTTTTTCTCCACCAGGTCGCCTATGTCTCCTCCCTAACCCCTCTCGACTCTACCCAACTCTGTGAATTTCTGTGTGTTCACTTAGGGAACTGATTACTGGCTGGATCTGTCTCCCTCCTTTTCATTCCCCACTTTTATCCTCCTGGCCACCTCTGTCTCCTTCCTCCTTCTTCTCTTCTCTGTATAACTCTGTGAACATCTCTGAGTAGTCCAATTGTGGAGTGCACATAAGGAAGTGATTACTGGCTAGCCCACTCTCTCCTCTATTGATTCCACCTCATCTCATTCAGGTCACCTCTAACTCCCTCCTCCCTCTTCTCTTCTCCATGTAAGGCTGTGAACCTCTCTGAGTGACCCTCAGGGTGGAGAAATGTTTCATCTTTAACGTAGATGTTTTATCAATGGTGCTGTATAGAAGGAGAAGTTTTGAAACTACTGTAAAAATAAGACCAATAACTGGAAGCAGGAGGCTTAAGTCCAAACCCTGACTCCAGGGAACTCCTGACTCCAGGGATCATAAATTGACAGGAGCTCATCAAATGGCTCCATACATACACTGAAACCAAGCACCACACAAGGGCCAACAAGTTCCAGGGCAAGACATACCAAGCAAATTCTCCAGCAACACAGGAACACAGCCCTGAGCTCCAAGACACAGGCTGCCCAAAGTCACCCCAAACCAAAGACATCTTGTAACTAATTACTGGACACTTCATTGTACTCCAGAGAGAAGAAATCCAGCTCCACCCACCAGAACACTGACACAAGATTCCCTAACCAAGAAACCTTGACAAGCCACCTGTACAAACCCACACACAGTGAGGAAATGCCACAATAAAGAGAACTCCACAAACTGCCAGAATACAGAAAGGACACCCCAAACTCAGCAATTTAAACAAGATGAAGAGACAGAGGAATACCCAGCAGATAAAGGAACAGGATAAATGCCCACCAAACCAAACAAAAGAAAAAGAGATTGGGAATCTACCTGATAAAGAATTCTGAATAATGATAGTGAAATTGATCCAAAAATCTTGAAATGAAAATGAAATCACAGATAAATAGCCTGGACACAAGGATTGAGAAGATGCAAGAAAGGTTTAACAAGGACCTTGAAGAAATAAAAAAGAGTCAGTATATAATGAATAATGCAAAAAAATGAAATCAAAAACACTCTGGAGGCAACAAATAGTAGAATAACAGAGGCAGAAGATAGGATTAGTGAATTAGAAGATAGAATGGTAGAAATAAATGAATCAGAGAGGAAAAAAGAAAAACGAATTAAAAGAAATGAGGACAATCTCAGAGACCTCCAGGACAATATTAAACGCAACAACATTTGAATCATAGGGGTCCCAGAAGAAGAAGACAAAAAGAAAGACCATGAGAAAATACTTGAGGAGATAATAGTTGAAAACCTCCCTAAAATGGGGAAGGAAATAATCACTCAAGTCCAAGAAACCCAGAGAGTCCCAAACAGGATAAACCCAAGGCGAAACACCCAAAGACACATATTAATCAAATTAACAAAGATCAATCACAAAGAACAAATATTAAAAGTAGCAAGGGGAAAACAACACACAAGGGAATTCCCATAAGGATAACAGCTGATCTTTCAACAGAAATTCTTCAAGCCAGGAGGGAATGGCAGGACATACTTAAAGTGATGAAAGAAAATAACCTACAGCCCAGATTATTGTACCCAGCAAGGATCTCATTCAATATGAAGGAGAATCAAGAGCTTTACAGACAAGCAAAAGCTGTGAGAATTCAGCACCACCAAACCAGCTCTCCAACAAATACTAAAGGATATTCTCTAGACAGGAAACACAAAAACGGTGTATAAATTCAAACCAAAAACAATAAAGTAAATGGCAACGGGATCATACTTATCAGTAATTACCTTAAATGTAAATGGGTTGAATGCCCCAACCAAAAGACAAAGACTGGCTGAATGGATACAAAAACAAGACCCCTACATATGTTGTCTACAAGAGACCCACCTCAAAACAGGGGACACATACAGACTGAAAGTGAAGGGCTGGAAAAAGATTTTCCATGCAAATAGGGACCAAAAGAAAGCAGGAGTAGCAATACTCATATCAGATAAAATAGACTTTAAAACAAAGGCTGTGAAAAGAGACAAAGACAGTCACTACATAATGATCAAAGGATCAATTCAAGAAGAAGATATAACAATTATAAATATATATGCACCCAAAATGAGAGCACCACAATATGTAAGACAAATGCTAACAAGTATGAAAGCGGAAATTAACAATAACACAATAATAGTGAGAGATGTTAATACCCCATTCACACCTATGGATAGATCAACTAAACAGAAAATTAACAAGGAAACACAAACTTTAAACGATACAATAGGCCAGTTAGACCTAATTGATATCTATAAGACATTTCATCCCAAAACAATGAATTTCACCTTTTTCTCAAGTGCACATGGAACCTTCTCCAGGATAGATCACATCCTAGGCCATAAATCTAGCCTTGGTAAATTCAAAAAATTTGAAATCATTCCAAGCATCTTTTCTGACCACAATGCAGTAAGATTAGATCTCAATTACAGGAGAAAAACTATTAAAAATTCCAACATATGGAGGCTGAACAACACCCTGCTGAATAACCAACAAATCACAGAAGAAATCAAAAAAGAAATCAAAATTTGCATAGAAACTAATGAAAATGAAAATACAACAACCCAAAACCTGTGGGACACTGTAAAAGCAGTCCTAAGGGGAAAGTTAATAGCAACAGAGGCATACCTCAAGAAACAAGAAAAAAGTCAAATAAATAACCTAACTCTACACCTAAAGCAACTAGAAAAGGAAGAAATGAAGAACCCCAGGGTTAGTAAAAGGAAAGAAATCTTAAAAATTAGGGCAGAAATAAATGCAAAAGAAACAAAAGAGACCATAGCAAAAATCAACAAAGCCAAAAGCTGGTTCTTTGAAAGGATAAATAAAATTGACAAACCATTAGCCAGACTCATCAAGAAACAAAGGGAGAAAAATCAAATCAATAAAATTAGAAATGAAAACGGAGAGATCACAACAGACAACACAGAAATACAAAGGATCATAAGAGACTACTATCAACAATTATATGCCAATAAAATGGACAACGTGGAAGAAATGGACAAATTCTTAGAAAAGTACAACTTTCCAAAACTCAACCAGGAAGAAATAGAAAATCTTAACAGACCCATCACAAGCACGGAAATTGAAACTGTAATCAAAAATCTTCCAGCAAACAAAAGCCCAGGTCCAGACGACTTCACAGCTTAATTCTACCAAAAATTTAGAGAAGAGCTAACACCTATCCTACTCAAATTCTTCCAGAAAATTGAAGAGGAAAGTAAACTTCCAAATTCATTCTATGAGGCCACCATCACCACCAAAACCTGACGAAGATCCCACACAAAAAGAAAACTACAGGTCAATATCACTGATGGAAATAGATGCAAAAATTCTTAACAAATTTTAGCAATCAGAATCCAACAACACATTAAAAATATCATACACCATGACCAAGTGGGCTTTATCCCAGGGATGCAAGGATTCTTCAATATCCACAAATCAATCAATGTAATACACCACATTAACAAATTGAAAAATAAAAACCATATGATTATCTCAATAGATGCAGAGAAAGCCTTTGGCAAAATTCAACATCCATTTATGATAAAAACTCTCCAGAAAGCAGGAATAGAAGGAACATACCACAACATAATAAAAGCTATATATGACAAACCCACAGCAAACATTATCCTCAGTGGTGAAAAATTGAAAGCATTTCCTCTGAAGTCAGGAACAAGACAAGGGTGCCCACTTTCACCATTACTATCAACATAGTTCTGGAAGTTTTGACCATAGCAATCAAAGCAGAAAGAGAAATAAAAGGAATCCAAATTGGAAAAGAAGAAGTAAAACTCTCACTGTTTGCAGATGACATTATCCTCTACATAGAAAACTCTAAAGACTACACCAGAAAATTACTAGAACTAATCAATGATTATAGTAAAGTTGCAGGATATAAAGCCAACACACAGAAATCCCTTGCATTCCTATACACTAATAATGAGAAAACTGAAAGAGAAATTAAGGAAACAATTCCATTCACCATTGCAACAGAAAGAATAAAATACTTAGGAATATATCTACCTAAAGAAACTAAAGACCTATATATAGAAAACTATAAAACACTGGTGAAAGAAATCAAAGAGGACACTAATAGATGGAGAAATATACCATGTTCATGGATTGGAAGAATCAATATAGTGAAAATGAGTATACTACCCAAAGCAATTTACAGATTCAATGCAATCTCTATCAAGCTACCAATGGTATTCTTCACAGAGCTAGAACAAATAATTTCACAATTTGTATGGAAATACAAAAAAAACCTCGAATAGCAAAGCTATCTTGAGAAAGAAGAATGGAACTGGAGGAATCAACCTGCCTGACTTCAAGCTCTACTACAAAGCCACAGTCATCAAGACAGTATGGTACTGGCACAAAGACAGAAATATTGATCAGTGGAACAAACTAGAAAGCCCAGAGATAAATCCATGCACATATGGACACCTTATCTTTGACAAAGGAGGCAAGAATATACAATGGATTGAAGACAATCTCGTTAACAAGTGGTGCTGGGAAAACTGGTCAACCACTTGTAAAAGAATGAAACTGGACCACTTTCTAACACCATACACAAAAATAAACTCAAAATGGATTACAGATCTAAACGTAAGACCAGAAACTATAAAACTCCTAGAGGAGAACATAGGCAAAACACTCTCCGACATACATCACAGCAGGATCCTCTATGACCCACCTCCCAGAATATTGGAAATAAAAGCAAAAATAAACAAATGGGACCTAATTAACCTTAAAAGCTTCTGCACATCAAAGGAAACTATTAGCAAGGTGAAAAGACAGCCTTCAGAATGGGAGAAAATAATAGCAATTGAAGCAACCGACAAACAACTAATCTCAAAAATATACAAGCAACTCCTACAGCTCAACTCCAGAAAAATAAATGACCCAATCCAAAAATGGGCCAAAGAACTAAATAGACATTTCTCCAAAGAAGACATACAGATGGCTAACAAACACATGAAAAGATGCTCAACATCACTCATTATCAGAGAAATGCAAATCAAAACCACTATGAGGTACCATTTCACACCAGTCAGAATGGCTGCGATCCAAAAGTCTACAAATAATAAATGCTGGAGAGGGTGTGGAGAAAAGGGAACCCTCTTACACTGTTGGTGGGAATGCAAACTAGTACAGCCACTATGGAGAACAGTGTGGAGATTACTTAAAAAACTGGAAATAGAACTGCCTTATGATCCAGCAACCCCACTGCTGGGCATACACACTGAGGAAACCAGAAGGGAAAGAGACACGTGTACCCCAATGTTCATCGCAGCACTGTTTATAATAGCCAGGACATGGAAGCAACCTAGATGTCCATCAGCAGATGAATGGATAAGAAAGCTGTGGTACATATACACAATGGAGTATTACTCAGCCATTAAAAAGAATACATTTGAATCAGTTCTAATGAGGTGGATGAAACTGGAGCCTATTATACAGAGTGAAGTAAGCCAGAAGGAAAAACATAAATACAGTATACTAATGCATATATATGGAATTTAGAAAGATGGTAACAATAACCCAGTGTACGAGACAGCAAAAGAGACACTGATATATAGAACAGTCTTATGGACTCTGTGGGAGAGGGAGAGGGTGGGAAGATTTGGGAGAAGGGCAATGAAACATGTAAAATATCGTGTGGGAAACGAGTTGCCAGTCCAGGTTCAATGCACGATGCTGGATGCTTGGGGCTGGTGCACTGGGATGGCCCAGGGGGATGGTATGGGGAGGGAGGAGGGAGGAAGGTTCGGGATGGGGAACACATGTATACCTGTGGCGGATTCATTTTGATATTTGGCAAAACTAATACAATTATGTAAAGTTTAAAAATAAAATAAAATTAGGAAAAATAAAAAATAAAAAAAATAAAGAAAGCTGTCCAAAATGTGCAGAGTTGTATGTAAGGACCGGTAACTAGCCACAATGTATTTATGTAAAATACATGTCGAGAAATTTATATTTGGGCATGTTAGACTGTTGCTAAAAATTGGGGAGAAATTTCTTACTACAATAAAATAAGTTCTTAGGGAAAAAAAATAAATAAAAGCAAAGACACAATTTAAAAAAAAAAAGCTTCTGCATAACAAAGGAAACTATAAGCAAGGTGAAAAGACAGCCTTCAGAATGGGAGAAAATAATAGCAAATGAAGCAACTGACAAACAACTAATCTCAAAAATATATAAGCAACTTCTACAGCTCAATTCTAGAAAAATAAATGACCCAATCAAAAAATGGGCCAAAGAACTAAATAGACATTTCTCCAAAAGAGACATACAGATGGCTAACAAACCCATGAAAAGATGCTCAACATCAGTCATTATCAGAGAAATGCAAATCAAAACCACTATGAGGTACCATTTCATGCCAGTCAGCATGGCTGCGATCCAGAAGTCTACAAGCAATAAATGCTGGAGAGGGTGTGGAGAAAAGGGAACCCTCTTACCCTGTTGGTGGGAATGAAAACTAGTACAGCCACTATGGAGAACAGTGTGGAGATTCCTTAAAAAACTGGAAATAGAACTGCCTTATGATCCGGTAATCCCACTGCTGGGCATAAAGAATTGAAAGAGACACGTGTACCCCAATGTTCATTGCAGCACTGTTTATAATAGCCAGGACATGGAAGCAACCTAGATGCCCATCAGCAGATGAATGGATAAGAAAGCTGTGGTACATATACACAATGGAGTATTACTCAGCCATTAAAAAGAATACATTTGAATCAGTTCTAATGAGGTGGATGAAACTGGAACCTATTATACAGAGTGAAGTAAGCCAGAAAGAAAAACACCAATACACTATTCTAACACATATATATGGAATTTAAAAAGATGGTAACAATAACCCTGTGTACGAGACAGCAAAAGAGACACTGATGTATAGAACAGTCTTTTGGACTCTGTGGGAGAGGGTGAGGGTGGGATGATTTGGGAGAATGGCATTGAAATACGTATAATATCATATATGGAACGAGTCGCCAGTCCAGGTTCGATGCATGATACTGGATGCTTGGGGCTGGTGCACTGGGATGACCCAGAGGGATGGTATGGGGAGGGAGGAGGGAGGAGGGTTCAGGATGGGGAACACATATATACCTGTGGTGGATTCATTTCGATATTTGGCAAAACAAATGCAACATTATAAAGTTTAAAAATAAAATAAAATTTAAAAAAAAAAGAAATTACATGTATTCACTCCATCGTTATTCATCAAGGATTGGATCAGAATCTCAAGGGAATATTTCTAAATACACACGTCCAAGCGTTCCTCGATTTACTCAGTCAAAATTTACAGGGAACATCCTAGGCTTATACATTTTTAAAATAAGTTTTCCCAAATAATTCTGATTCACCAGCAGAATATAGCTGAGAATTAGTGCAGCAACCACTCGTCTCATCTCTTACTCACACAGCTAATTCCTTCTCTTACATGAAGGTTTGAATAAAAAAGAAAAGTCTAAGAGGCAAGAGTCATCAAAGCTGCAATTTTTTAAGGTTTCCTGGGTAAACAGTGGTAGAACAGGGACTAGTAAACCCAAAAGGCAACCTGATCTCATTATTTATAAACCACTTACTTCCTTCCCATCAAGACATTCTAGATTGGAGAGCAGAGTCTAGACTCTTATCTAAGTGGATGTTTCTGCCAGAATAGGATATTAGCAGGTAGTTATTTGCTCTTCCCTCTTAATTCACACTTAATCACCACCTGTTGACTGTCAGTCTGGTTTCATCAGAGTCTTCTTAAAACTGGCACCTAGGCAAGTTTACAGTTCACTCACAATCTTTTTCAAAATGACAACTATTGTCCCTGAAAACTGAAAAGCATATAAGAAATATATAAACTGAAGGGAATAAAAAGCACAAACCAAAATCTCGGGACTTCCGTGGTGGTCCTGTGACTGGGTCTCAGTGCTCCCAGGAAAGAGGGCCTGGGTTCGACCCCTGGTCAGGAAACTATATCCTACATGCTGAAACGAAGCCCAGATCAGCCAAATAAATAAATATTAAAATAAATAAATCCTCGTCTTGGCATTTCCCAACTGACAAAATTCCAGCTTGACTTGCATTTTTCACTTGCTTGCTCCTTTTCCTTTCCTTTTACCCTCTTAAGACTTGGACAATGAGAGAGAAACTGTGCTTATATAAACCAATTTTCATAAAATGGGAATTTGTGAACAGCAGCAAGATTTCTAATATGTTGTAAAATGCTTTCTTTATGTTTGAATTTTAAGACAAAGTCTACTGAGGCAAATTTTGCTTTACTGTGTTATTTTAGACTGATTACAAAAAAAAAAAAAACTTAATTGGGGAAAATATTTGGAAAATGTTTTACCTTTAACAGGACTTCCCTGGTGGCTCAGATGGTAAAGTGTCTGCCTACAATGCGGGAGACCCGGGTTCGATCCCTGGGTTGGGAAGATCCCCTGGAGAAGGAAATGGCAACCCTCTCCAGTATACTTGCCTGTAAAATCCCATGGATGGAGGAGCCTGGTTGGCTACTGTACATGGGGTTGCAAAGAGTCGGACACGACTGAGCAACTTCACTATTTTACCTTTAACAAGTGCAGTGTTACAACGAGTAACAACCATAAACACATAAAGGAATGCTTTACTCTCTAATCCTTGAGAAATATCATGATTTAAAGTGAAATCGTAGACAATTTGGTTCCTTCAAAATACTTTCACTCAGGGAAGGCTGGAGCTTCCAAAGATGGAAAACTGAGCCCACCTGTGAGAGTGGAGGGAGTTCCTGGCGGGGCTGCAGCTGCAGGACTTCACGTGTGTCCTGGAGAAAGCAGGAGGTGTGGCTTCGCCATCACCAGCTCCACATGCACAGCTGCAACCCCACCAAGGAGCTCCTGGGGCTGAGCGTGGGAGACCCCGAGGTGTACATCGCAAACCAAGCAGTCACCAGCACAAGTGAACGCCCTTGCTGGGAGTCAAACATGACCTGACCCTCTTGGCCAGATCTCAGAACCGGGGTCCTGCAGGGCTCAGGGGTCCAGGCCTGCTGCCTCCCAGGCCCATTTGCACTTACCCGGCTCCCCCTCATGGGCACTGGGTCTCCTTCCTCCTCCCACCCACTCCCAGGGGCACCCATTCCCTGAGCCCCTGGAAGCAGCCACTCCTCACATCACTTCATTCCCCCCAGGCCTTCATCATTTGTGGGCTCTGAGCCTACCACCCACGCCCAGGCACGTTCTGATGAGAAATCTTCCTTCTGGGATAGATGGTTGGCTGGGAGACAGAGCTTTGCCCTCTCTGTGGGCTCCAACATTTTTCCCCACCCCCTGCAGTGGCTTTGGAGTTGTTTCCATGGTAACAGGGCTTGATGGACACTATTCAGTTTACCTATTTACATAGTTAGAAATAAAACACTTCTAGTTTTAAAAAATGCTTTGCAGAATGCCGAGCGGAGGAGGCAGGAACCCGTAGGCAAGCAGGAGCTGGGTGGGGACCATGGCCGGGATCCCCACTATCGAGGCGGTGAAGCGCAAGATCCAGGTTCTGCAGCAGCAGGCCGATGATGCACAGGAGAGGGCCGAGCGCCTCCAGCGGGAAGTGGAGGGAGAAGGACGGGCCCGAGAACAGGCTGAGGCTGAGGTGGCCTCCTTGAACCGTAGGATCCAGCTGGTCGAAGAGGAGCTGGACCGAGCTCAAGAGCGCCTGGCCACTGCCCTGCAAAAGCTGGAGGAAGCTGAGAAAGCTGCTGATGAGAGTGAGAGAGGTATGAAGGTTATTGAAAACCAAGCCTTAAAAGATGAAGAAAAAATGGAACTCCAGGAAATCCAACTCAAAGAAGCTAAGCACATTGCAGAAGAGGCAGACAGGAAGTATGAAGAGGTGGCTCGCAAGTTGGTGATTATTGACGGAGACTTGGAGGGCACAGAGGAGCGAGCCGAGCTGGCAGAGTCCCGTTGCCGAGAGATGGATGAGCAAATCAAACTGATGGACCAGAACCTGAAGTGTCTGAGTGCTGCTGAAGAAAAGTACTCTCAAAAAGAAGACAAATATAAGGAAGAGATAAAGATTCTTACCGATAAACTCAAGGAGGCAGAGACCCGTGCTGAATTTGCTGAGAGATTGGTAGCCAAGCTGGAAAAGACAATTGATGATTTGGAAGATAAACTGAAATGCACCAAAGAGGAGCACCTCTGTACACAAAGGATGTTGGACCAGACTCTGCTTGACCTGAATGAGATGTAGAGCACCCCAGCCCCGCCCTGACGCTGCTCCTCCCTCTCACCCCGACTCTGCTGGGGCCAGCCTGCCCGAAGCTGACCTTTATTTAAACTGAGGGCTGATCTTTAACTGGAAGGCTGCTTTCTCCTTTCGCCACCTCTCCCACCCCCCTACTCCTGTGTCCTTTTCGCCAAACTGTCTCTGCCTCTCCCCAGAGATTCCAGTTGGGCTAGAGGCTGAGCACCTTTGGGAACAACGTTTAACGGAATGTGAGCACAATGCAAAGTGTCTTTAAAAGCATGTTGTGATGTACACATTTTGTAATTACCTTTTTTGTTGTTGATGTAACAACCATTTGTAAAAAAAAACATTCCAGATAATTCCGTAGTTCTGAAGCAGCAGTCTAATCTCTTTCTCACTTTTGGAAGGTAACATTTCAGCTTAATGCATATTGCCTTCTCCAGAGAGAAAGGGAAAAGGTTTGGGCCTGCCTTACTGAGAGCCTAGCAGTCCAGAGAAAGGCTCCATTTGAGGAAACCTCATTGCCCTGTAAAAAGTACCTGCCAAACCAGAAAGATCATACCAGGAGGAGTTACCAAAAAAAAAAAAAAAAGTGCTGTTCAGGTTTTCAGCTTTACAGTATCTTTGGACAACCTTTTTTTTTTTCTTTTTTCATCAGAAGCGACCAAACAATTAAGATGGTGAAACCTCTGAGGCCAAATCCTTGTCCTAGCTCTACCCTGTTCCCAACTGCTCACAGAATGGATCATGTGCCTCTTATGTTGAAGTGACCACTTATTTGCTCTCCTGCCTCCTTGAAAGAAAGGAAAGAAAATTATGTTTTGCCACTGATTTAGCCATATGAATCTCATCTCATCATCCTTTTCTGGGTCTGAAGCTGCTATCTCTAAAAGTGCCATCTCATTGTGCTTTGTATCGGTTAGTGCTGGAGAAATCTTGAAAAGCATATGTACAAAACTTTTAAATTTTTATATTATTTTGGAACTTTGCTTCTTTGGGGTTGAGGCACACTGGTCACCCCTCTGCCTGTAAGAGCTCTCTACAGTCTGTGGGCTAGCAGTGTGCTGATCTTTTAAAGTTTCTTTCCCTACCCAATCCCCCTTTTTTGATGAGGTTTCAGTGAGGTCTGTTAGGTGTGCATCTTGCAGCTTAATTGGCTTAAAATGTTCTCTCCTTTGGTGTCTCTTTGGGGACCAACTGGGAGAAAAAAAAAACCCAATAGTGTAACCATTTTGATACTGAAAATTGATAAATGTCTTTTTTAAATAAAGAACCAATACCTCCAAAAAAAAAATGCTTTGCAAATATTTTGTAAATAAAGTTAGTTGAGATATACCTTGTTCCTGGCTTCTATATTGGTGTTGCAGGAAAGCAGCTTTGCTGCAAGTGATATATTCTGGCAAAAGACAGCGTAGTGGAGAGCAGTGTTCCCACAGACGTCCATGACATTTGGGTCAGCACCATGCTCCAGCAGAAGAGTCGCACACTCCTCTTCTTGGCATTCTATGGCCTGTCAGTGTTGCACCAAGAAACAGAGTGTAAATTCTAGGAATTCAAAGTAAACAGTCCACAAGCTTCACCAGTTTGCTACATTTAATGAGATGAATTCACTTTTAGTGTCAGTAGTTAAATCACATCCACCTCCTGTGGACACGGTTCACTGCCCCGTACCTTCATCAGTGCTGTCCTGTTTTCATTGTCACATAGGTTATGCAGGCATTTTCTCTCCAGGAGCAGAGTGACCACTGCTGAATGGCCATTGGCACAGGCCACGTGGAGGGCAGTCTTATGAAAGCAAGAGGAGTTTTCAGGAAACTTTAGTGTTACTGTTTCAAAACAAACAACTGTTCCTGTGATTGAAAACATTCAATAGCATGCTATTCCTATGGCTCTAAAACAAATATTTTGTTTCCTTCTGGAGAAAGAACATTATATATTAGCATTAGCTCTTCTTAACACAATAATGAAAGAGCAATTTACTTGAATAGAATGACCATGACCTTGAGATTCAGCTCAACTTGGGTTTGAATTTGACTTTCACTCTGTCACTTAGCTGTCGCTCAGCCTCTCTGTGCCTCTCACAGGACAGCACTGCGATGCTTAAATGAGATTCATGCAAAGAGTTTACAACCATTCCTAGCACAGGTAACAGCTCAGTACCTGTTAGGTAATATAATCATACTTATTACTATTACTACTATTTTACAAGGACAACATCTCAATGAAGTCAAAGGATATCATACCTCCTTTGCAGATACATTTTGAGGATTAGAGACAACACTGTGCTTCAATGATTCTAATACCTTCATTTTCTGACATTTTAACGTCTCTGACATTGGAATGAAATTTGTAATTTACAATATCTGTACAACTATAATTGGTAGCATTTTTGTTTGCTCATTTCTCATTTTTCCTGTTGATCTAATTACCATAAGGTCTTTTTGTCTAAGGTTGCTTCTTTTTAATTAAAATACAGATGATGCACATTACTTATTATTATATGTTACAGGTACACAACATAGTGATTCACAATTTTTATAGGTCATACTCCATTTAAAGTTATTATATGATATTTGCTATATTCCCCATGTTGTACAATACATCCCAGTAGCTGGCAAGATTTTAGTTCCCCCACCAGGTATCGAACTCTGGGCCCACAGCAGTGAGTCGTAACCACTGGATGACCAAGGAACTTCCTAGATTCCCTTGACTTCTGAAAAGGCTGAAAGTCGTCAGAAAATATCAATCCTTAAAAAAATTCTAAATAAAAATTGGAAGTGAGAAATCATTTTTATCCATGCCACATTCCTATGAGTACCAAAAAGACAAGCCTTGTCTGCTAATCTGACTTGCCTATAGACAGCTTGATCTATAGAGAGTTTTAAATTTTTTATGTTGTTAAAATGTTAAATCAACATCCAGATTTTCTTTTTTTTTTTTTTCCTTTTCTTTACTTTCTTTTTTTTTTTTTTGATGCCGAAATCCAGGAAACTCCAGAATTCTTACTTTTGAAATCATTCTTAGAAAGGTGTTTGGGGTGGGAGGGAGGCTCACAAAGAAGGGAATATATGTATACTTACAACGGATTTATGATGTTATACAGCAGAAAACAACACAACATTGTAAAGCAATTATTCTCCAATTAAAAAAATTAAGGTTAAGAAACAGTAGAAATAGGAAAAACAGAACGTCTCTGTCAGCAGATAAAATTGTATAAATAGGAATCTGAGTTTTATTCTGGTACTTTTCTCACTGTGCATATTTGAAATGTTTGATCCATACTCTATCTGAAACTTTTTGGTGAGATAAAAATTGAGTTACTTTTCTCTTTTACCAGGTTATTTCTCCACCATCTACACACAGTTTATCATTTCTAATTGAAAAAGTCATCATTTTCAAGTTCTAAAGTTTTACATACATTTGGGTGTTTGGGCATTCTGTTCCATTCATTTATCTATCTTTTCAGTTGTTAGTAAACAAACACTTTATAGGCACTTATAGCACATTTTGACATCTAGAAGGGCAAATCTTCCTCTACTATACAAAACTTTTAATTTCATCACAACAATTAAAGACAGCATATGTAACCCAAAATCTTTAAAACCATGAAATGTTGATTTGCTTTAAATATAGAAAGACCATACATCCTAAGAAAATGTCTTCCTATTCAAGGACACAGCCAGCTTCCTACTTCAAAGCTGTCTTCTACGGTCCTTCAGCAAAGAACACATATACCTAAGTGTACACTAATATAAAATGGATATTGAATTGTATCTGAAGAATTTTTAATCCAGAAGTTGATTTGGCATGGGAATTACTTTGCCCAACTATGCAGTTTTCTGTAATATATAACCTTATGGTATAAAAAATGTATATATTAAAAATAAGATATTGACAACATCAGAAATCTGGCCACTGCCATGATCCACAACAGATGATCCATGAAGAAGTGCTTTCATAAATCGCATGAGAAAAAATGTGAGAGCCAGAATGTTCAGAAGATTTCTTGAAGGCTATGTAACTTGAGAACTGTTACTCATGAGTACACCATGCTAACCCATGCAAAGAAAAAGTAGGAGGAAGAAAGGAAAAGCAGATGCTATTCATGTTTCATTTCATTTCTGTGATTACCAACATTCAGGTAATGACTTCAAAACTATCAGTAAAGCTGTATAAGGGGAATTATAAGTGGGTCCAAAACCAGCGAAGGCTTTTTGCTGCCTATAAAGTCTGTGGGGTGCTGGATCCCAGGAAGGTATCCAGGAGCCTTGGAAGGGAAACTCACAGGAGGGATCTCTGCCAGGCCCTTCCACCCTGCTTACCTGTTCATCTTGTCCCTGTCGTTCAGGTCATTTTTTCCAAACAACAGAACATGCTGCACTTTGGCTATGTTACCCACAATGGCAGCTTTGTGGATCTTTCTGAGGTCTTTGTCTCAGATGAGGTTCCCGGGCTGGACGTTGATTCCATGATCTCTGTCTCTCACCGGGTTGATGGAGGAGCCAAAGGTTGGCACACCCTTCTTACTCCTGAAGCCAAAAATCTTCTTCATCACAGAGCCTACAGACTCCAAACACACCTCACCTCTCCCTCGGCTCTTCACAGCCCCCTAAACCCAACAAGAGCACTACAGGTAAGCCAGAGCCATCCCACCACAACCTCCCAGCTGGGAAGCTCAACAGTTTGGAATCTTTCATCGCAGAATGATCATTGCTAAGCAACACCTCTAAACACATTGCCCATGCTCACAGAGGCCTGGCGTGCCAGCCCAGTGCTCATATGCAAGAACTGTAAGTTCATTTCCTGAAAGAAACAAACAATATCAATAAACCCTTACCTAAATTAAGAAGGAAAGAGAGGAAACTGAAATATAGAAATGAAAGTGACATTATAATTGTATAACTGTCAAAATAACTATAGTATCCAAAGCAATCTACAGATTCAGTGGAATTTCTATCAAATTATCAATGGCATTTTTCACACCACTAGAACAAAAATTTTTACAGTGTGTATGGAAATGAAAGACCCCAAATAGACAAAGCAATCTTGAGAAAGAAAAGCTCGATGCTTGGGGCTAGTGCACTGGGACGACCCAGAAGGATGGTATGGGGAGGGAGGAGGGTTCAGGATGGGGAGCACATGTATACCTGTGATGGATTCATTTTGATATTTGGCAAAAACTAATACAATTATGTAAAGTTTAAAAATAAAATAAAAAATAAAAAAAATAAAAGCAAGAGCCGACAGAATCAGGTACCCTGACTTCAGACTACTCTGCAAGCTTCAGTAATCAAAACACAGTACTAGCACAAAAACAGAAACATATTGAATGGTCAATGGAACAAGAAGAAAGTCCAGAGAGAAACCTACTTACCTGTGGTCAATTAATCTAGGATAAAGGAGGCAGGACTATACAAAGGAGAGAAGACAGCCCCTTCAATAAGTGGTGCTGAGAAAACTCAACAGCTACATGTATAAGAAGGAAATTAGAACACTCCCTAACATCATACACAAAAATAAACTCAAAATGGACTAAACACCTAAGTATAAGACAGGTCCTGTAAAACTCAGAGGAGAATATAGGCAGAACACACTCTGACATAAATTACAGCAGAATCTTTTTTCATCCACCTCTTAGAGTAATGAAAATAAAAACAGAAATAAGCAAATGGGATATAATTCAACTTAAAAGCTTTTGCACAGTGCAGGAAATCATAAACAAGACAGACGACAACCCACAGAATATTTGCAAGTGATGCAATTGACAAGGGATTAATCTCCAACATATTCAAACAGCTCAGATAGCTCAATATCAAAAAGCAAACAACCTGGTCAAAAAATGAGTATAAGATCTAAATACACATTTCTGTAAGGAACACCTACAGACGACCAAAAAGCACATGAGGGATGCTCAGAAAGGATGCTCCATATCACTAATTACTATAGAAATGCTGAAATACTATAATAACATATCATTTCACACCAATCAAAATAGCCACCATCAAAAAATATACAGACAATAAATGCTGGAGAGAGTGTGGAGAAAAAGGAATCCTTCTACACTGCTTATGGAATGCAACTAGGTACACCCACTGTAGAAAACTCTATAAAGATTGCTATAAAAAACTAAATATAGAGTTGCCATATGATTCAGCAATCTCAGTCCTGGGCATATATTTGGAGAAAACCATAATTCAAAAAGGTACATGCACCCCAATGTTCACTGCAGAACTATTTGCAATAGCCAAGACACTGAAGCAACCTAAATGTCCATCAACAGAAGAATGGAAAAGAAGATGAGGTACACACACACACACACACAATGAAAATGGAATATTAGTTGGCCATAAAAAGAAATAATGGCATTTGCAGCAACACAGATGGATCTCAAAATTACAATACTAAGTGAAGTAACTCAGACAGAGAAAAACAAGTATCACATCACTTCCATGTGGAATTTAATAAAAATAAACTTATTTACACAACAGAAACCAACTCAAAATATCTCAAAATCAAATTATGATTATGAAAGGGGAAACATGAGGGGAAGGACAAATTAGGAGATTGGGAATAACATATATACACTATTTTCTAGTAGTCATGTATGGATATGAGAGTTGTACAATAAAGAAGGCTAACTGCCGAAGAACTAATGCTTTTGAACTCTGGTGTTGGAAGTAGACTCTTGAGAGTCCTTGGGCTGCAAGGAGATTAAACCAGTCAATCCTAAAGGAGATCAATCCTGAATATCCATTGGAAGGACTGATGTTGAGGCTGAAGCCCCAGTACTTTAGCCACTTGATGGGAAGAGCTGACTCATCAGAAAAGACCCTTATGCTGGGAAAGATGGAAGGCAAGAGGAGAAAGGGGACAACAGAGGATGAGAGGGTTGGATAACATCACCAAATCAATGGGCATGAATTTGAGCTAACCCCACAAGATAGTGGAGGACAGAGGAGGCTGGAGGGTTCCAGTCCACTGGTCGCAGAGTTGGACACGACTGAGTGACTAACATTTTCACTTTGAATATAGAAAACTTAACAGTGCTGGTTTTTAAATCGCTTAAGTTAGCTGCAGAGAAAATACTTAGTATCAAAAGTACTTAGATACTACTGTTTAAAAGTAGTATTCATACTACTTAAAAATAGTATTTTTTAAATACCATATAAATCTTCAACACACAAAAGTATTTCCCTTTAATAAAGATTTTCTCATCATGTTTAATGAGAAACAACTAAAATGTCATGGAAACAGTCCAGAAGGGAAATTTTTACTATTTATCTTTCAGATCATATATTTTTTTCTTCAAAATCTGTACATATTCTTGTGATGTTTTCAAAAGCAGGTCCTGAGACAGATTTGACCCATCTGTAGCTCCTAGAGGAGACAATACATAGGACTCAGATTCAAATTCAGCAGCAGCTGGAAAGAAAAAGAATTACATTCTTTATTTAAAATACTTGAGTTAACTCAGTATTAGGAAAAACAAACAAACAAACAAAAACCTGAGATATTTCTAAGTGCTCTGAAAAATGAAACACATCTATAAATGACAGAAAACAAAATACAAGATTACAATTATATAATCAACCCATGGTCCCACATGTGGCTGAGTATCAGAGCTTCTGGCTTTCTCATTCTTCAATCATTTGCTCAATAACTATCTGCTAAGGTGCTGTGACAAACACTGGAATTACAAAATGAATGTGACACAGTCACCCTGAGAAATGATAATGCCATAAACTGTAAAAATAGATGAACAGACAAGTTCTATATAGAGTCATAAATACTAAGACAGGTATACAAGATGGCACAAGGAACACTCAGAAGGGACAGCCGGCTTTGTGTCAATACTACCACCTTTTTGGTGGAGGTGCTATGGAAGTAGCTACCTGAAGGACAGGTAAAAGTATGAGTCAGAGGGGAGAAGCACGTACAAAGACCAGAGGTGAGGAAACAAATCTGTGGGATCCTATACAGTCTGGCTGGTTAGATGCACAGCTAAGGGGCAGAGTAAGGTGCTAAAGAGATAAGGCCAAGTACTTTGGAAGGACCCAAATTGATGCAGGTGTTTGGAGCTTTTCCTGAGGGCAAGAGATAAACTAGTGACAAAGTCAATGACACAGAAATTATAAAGTCACCCACCAAGTGACAGCTATGCAAACATGACTGCTTGAGTCTGGGTGTTCTAGCCTTAACCACTACCAGTCACTTGAGACATTGATGAACTCCATGCTTTCTGAGAATGGTGTCAGGGTGCAGATGGACAGTTCCACAGTGATGGCAGTAATAGAGAAAGGATACAGCCAGAAATAATAGAATAATAATAATAGAAATACATAGACCTTTTGAGATTTGTTTTTAAACTATGGAACATGATGAATAAATGAGGAAGAAGAATATTTTTGACTATGACTGCTCATGCTTTCACATTTTTCATTAGCTATGTATAAGAAAAAAATATTTAACATAGCATCTTTTATCCAAACAATGGAAAGAGATGCCATTTATTATTTACAGTGTATTTCAGAAATCAATATCTAAATTTAATTCATACATTTTGGCAACATACCTTCTCTTAGTTCTCTAGTTATACTCCTGTCCAACTCCTGCCACATCTGACATAAGTCAAATATTATTTATCTTTAAGTTAAGCAAGAGATATTATCATAGGAATGTTATACAGCTTAATAAATGTGACATTTAAATAATACTTTTAGAGACTAGACGTAACTTGAAGATTACTTAAGTAGAAAAATAATCACATAAATAAAAGAAAATGCATTCCTACTTATTCCACTTATAACAGAGAACATATATATGGAACATTAATCTGATAAAAAGTACAATAAATATCAGTCTATCGAGTACACATAATTTCAAAGAATTAGAGAATGACCCATGATCCTAGGAATGACCCACAAGATTACTATCTTCTGCCCCTAACAGCTCCTGCCCTAAATACATACTTCTGAGACTTTTATTTTGATTTCTAGGTAAGGATCCTGTTCAAGTGGAGGAAGTAGTTTGAGTTGAATGTTATTAAGGAGAACACACCCGCAATTTTCTTTAAACTTTTCCATTTAACAAAAATACAGAAAGGTGAGAAAATTATACACAAGAAAACAATGTACCAGCAAGTTTTTATTCTAAAGGTGTTTAGTGAGTAGGATTAACACATAACTGTTAGTTTCCCAACTATGTCCCAGAGAAGGGGAAGGTCCCACAGGGGTCACTGCAGGGTTGAGGAACTGAGAAGTCACAAGTGCAGAACCTCTGGCCACTCCTTTGGCTAAACGGCTTTATACTTGTCTCCGTTTTATATAATATGGTTCCACACAAAAGTGTTTTTTTCTTTTTTTTAAAGAAAGGTTGTTTTCTTTGAAAAAAAAAAAAAAACTTTTTGTAAAGTATGAGAGTCATGATTTAGGCAAAGTTCATAATTCTACAAAAGAAGTAAGAAAACCAATGACTTTCATACTGAGTCCAGAGTCCTATGCCAGCTACTTCCTCAGACTAAGAAAAAACACATAGATTTTTAAAATTTTAATTGGAGGCTAATTACTTTACAATATTGTATTTGTTTTGCCATACATCAACATGAATCCTCCACGTGTGTGCATGTGCTCCCCATCCTGAAGCCCCCACCCACCTCCTTCCCCATACCATTCCCCTGGGTCATCCCAGTGCACCAGCCGCAAGCATCCTGTATCCTGCATAGAACCTAGACTGGCAATTCGTTTCTTACATGATATTATACATGCTTCAATGCCATTCTCCCAAGTCATCACCCCGCCCACCCCCACCACCCCCCCACAGAGTCCAAAAGACTGTTATATATATCTGTGTCTCTTTTGCTGTCTCTCATACAAGGTTATCATTACCATCTTTCTAAATTCCATATATATGCATTAGTATACTGTATTGGTGTTTTTCTTTCTGGCTTACTTCACTCTGTATAATAGGCTCCAGTTTCATCCACCTCATTAGAACAGATTCAAATGTATTCTTTTTAATGGCTGAGTAATACTCCATTGTGTATATGTACCACAGCTTTCTTATCCATTCATCTGCTGATGGGCATCTAGGTTGCTTCCATGTCCTGGCTATTATAAACAGTGCTGCGATGAACATTGGGGTACACGTGTCTCTTTCCCTTCTGGTTTCCTCAGTGTGTATGCCCAGCAGTGGGATTGCTGGGTCATAAGGCAGTTCTATTTCCAGTTTTTTAAGGAATCTCCACACTGTTCTCCATAGTGGCTGTACTAGTTTGCATTCCCACCAACAGTGTAAGAGGGTTCCCTTTTCTCCACACCCTCTCCAGCATTTATTGCTTGTAGACTTTTGGATCGCAGCCATTCTGACTGGAGTGAAATGGTACCTCATAGTGGTTTTGATGTGCATTTCTCTGATAATGAGTGATGTTGAGCATCTTTTCATGTGTTTGTTAGCCATCTGCATATCTTCTTCGGAGAAATGTCTATTTAGTTCTTTGGCCCTTTTTTTTTTTTTTTTTGTGGTTAGAAATGTTTTATTTCTTTTTTTTTAATTTTATTTTTAAACTTAATAATATTGTATTAGTTTTGCCAAATATCAAAATGAATCCGCAACAGGTATACCTGTGTTCCCCATCCTGAACCCTCCTCCATCCTCCCTCCACATACCCTCCCTCTGGGTCGTCCCATTGCACCAAACGTAAGCATCCAGTATCGTGCATCGAACCTGGACTGGAGACTCGTTTCATACATGATATTATACATGTTTCAATGCTATTCTCCCAAATCTCCCCACCCTCTCCCTGTCCCACAGAGTCCATTAGACTGATCTATAATCAGTGTCTCTTTTGCTATCTCCTACACAGGGTTATTTTTACCATCTTTCTAAATTCCATATATATTGGTGTTTTTCTTTCTGGCTTACTTCACTCTGTATAATAGGCTCCAGTTTCATCCACCTCATTAGAACTGATTCAAATGTATTCTTTTTAATGGCTGAGTAATACTCCATTGTGTATATGTACCACTGCTTTCTTATCCATTCATCTGTTGATGAACATCTAGGTTGCTTCCATGTCCTGGCTATTATAAACAGTGCTGTGATGAACATTGGGGTACATGTGTCTCTTTCCCTTCTGGTTTCCTCAGTGTGTATGCCCAGCAGTGGGATTGCTGGGTCATAAGGCAGTTCTATTTCCAGTTTTTTAAGGAATCTCCACACTGTTCTCCATAGTGGCTGTACTAGTTTGCATTCCCACCAACAGTGTAAGAGGGTTCCCTTTTCTCCACACCCTCTCCAGCATTTATTGCTTGTGGACTTATGGATTTCAGCCATCTGACTGGCGTGAAATTGTACCTCATAGTGGTTTTGATTTGCATTTCTCTGATAATGAGTGATGTTGAGCATCTTTTCATGTGTTTGCTAGCCATCTGTATGTCTTCTTTGGAGAAATGTCTATTTAGTTCTTTGGCCCATTTTTGGATTGGGTCATTTATTTTTCTGGAGTTGAGCTGTAGGAGTTGCTTGTATATTTGTGAGATGAGTTGTTTGTCCGTTGCTTCATTTGCTATTATTTTCTCCCATTCTGAAGGCTGCCTTTTCACCTTGCTAATAGTTTCCTTTGTTGTGCAGAAGCTTTTAAGTTTAATTAGGTCCCATTTGTTTATTTTTGCTTTTATTTCCAATATTCTGGGAGGTGGGTCATAGAGGATCCTGCTGTGATGTATGTTGGAGAGTGTTTTGCCTATGTTCTCCTCTAGGAGTTTTATAGTTTCTGGTCTTATGTTGAGATCTTAAATCCATTTTGAGTTTATTTTTGTGTATAGTGTTATAAAGTGTTCTAGTTTCATTCTTTTACAAGTGGTTGACCAGTTTTCCCAGCACCACTTGTTAAAGAGATTGTCTTTAATCCATTGTATATTCTTGCCTCCTTTGTCAAAGATAAGGTGTCCATATGTGCGTGGATTTATTTCTGGGCTTTCTATTTTATTCCATTGATCAATATTTCTGTCTTTGTGCCAGTACCGTACTGTCTTGATGACTGTGGCTTTGTAGTAGAGCTTGAAGTCAGGTAGGTTGATTCCTCCAGTTCCATTCTTCTTTCTCAAGACAGCTTTGCTATTCAAGGTTTTTTGTATTTCCATACAAATTGTGAAATTATTTGTTCTGGCTCTGTGAAGAATACCATTAGTAGCTTGATAGGGATTGCATTGAATCTATAAATTGCTTTGGGTAGTATACTCATTTTCACTATATTGATTCTTCCAATCCATGAACATGGTATATTTCTCCATCTATTAGTGTCCTCTTTGATTTCTTTCACCAGTGTTTTATAGTTTTCTATATATAGGTCTTTAGTTTCTTTAGGTAGATATATTCCTAAGTATTTTATTCTTTCCGTTGCAATGGTGAATGGAATTGTTTCCTTAATTTCTCTTTCAGTTTTCTCATTATTAGTGTATAGAAATGCAAGGGATTGGCTCATTTATTTTTCTGGAATTGAGCTGCAGGAGTTGCTTGTATATTTTTGAGATTAGGTGTTTGTCAGTTGCTTCATTTGTTATTATTTTCTCCCATTGTGAAGGCTGTCTTTTCACCTTGCTTATAGTTTCTTTTGTTGTGCAGAAGCTTTTAATTTTAATTGGATCCCATTTGTTTATTTTTGCTTTTATTTCCAATATTCTGGGAGGTAGGTCATAGAGGATCCTGCTGTGATATATGTCAGAGAGTGTTTTGCCTATGTTCTCCTCTAAGAGTTTTATAATTTCTGGTCTTACATTTAGATCTTTAATCCATTCTGAGTTTAATTTTGTGTATGGTGTTAGAAAGTGTTCTAGTTTCATTCTTTTACAAGTGGTTGACCAGTTTTCTGAGCACCACTTGTTAAAGAGATTGTCTTTTCTCCTGGCACAGAGAAAATGAATATGTAAAACCTTCTTACATAGTTCAATAATGCTTGTGGCATGACATGACATAGTAGCTTTCTAACTAAATCATGTTTTAAAGGCAAGAACAAGAATAAATTATTGTCAAACTCCTATATGTAGCAGTCAGTTGATATAGTTAATTTATAAAGCATATTTTAAAACACACACACACACGACAGGGAACTTGAAGGAGAAAAGTTTCAAGGTGAGGACTTATACTCCTATCCTCCTTATGAAAGGTGAGGAGATTTACCTAACCAGTGAGTTTGGGAGAAGGAATTTCTCCCAAAGTGCTTGCTTGGTTCCAAATCTCTACTTTGAAAAGATGTATGTGCCCACAGCACCATGAACTTGGGTGTGCAGTAGGCAGCCTGTGTCTGGGATGGGGGTCAAGCATTTGCTTCCTCCTCTTAAGTGTCTGACTTAGGATGAAGTGTTCGGAGGCCCACTGTGACCACACAGCTAAAGCATGTACTCCAGTTTCACAGCTTTCAAGTACTAAGACCCAATGTAGATGCAGTGCTGTGAAAGAAACCTTAATTGCTCTCCTACGATGGCAAGAAGCCAAATGAGAAAACAGGTTGAGACTGCATTTAACAAGGGCTACTTTTCCGTGCATCACAAACATCAGGAAAACACCATTAAAACTATAAACCTGTGTGCACTGACTGAAATGGGTATTTTAATCACACTGATTGAACAGTGAAAACTGGTTGCAATTTAAAGACTCCCCATCATTGCTATCTTAGATATCATTCATCCAGGTGATGTCAAGGTAGAGATAAAGTGAGCATCATTTATAATGTTTAAATGTTTGAATTAACTACAAATCTAGAAATATTCTACAAATGCTCTGCAAGATTTTTTTTATTTAAAAACAATGCTATAGATAAAATAGCAATTAAAGAAAATGACAAAAATGTCATTTTTGTAAGAAACGACAAAATTTATGTAAGAAAATGACAAAAAATGTTAAGCTAAAACTAGAAATTAATGTTTTGGTTTAGTACTGTAAGTCTATTTAATTCATTAAAAAAATGATTTATCTAGGATTCCTTTAAACAAAAAGCATCTATATGTGGTTAGTGTTTAGATGCCAGTGATTCACTTATGCTTAGAGGCAGAAAAACTTCATTGGGTACAGCAGAGCTTGGAAATGATTATGAAACATTGCCAACTGAAATCAATTAGAAAGGAAGTGAAACATCTGAAAGAATACTTTTGGATACTAGGCAATAAGATTTCATTTCTAAAGTATAATTTAAATGCAGCTTTTCAAGAACTTTAATAATTTATTAAGTATCTCTTAAAATCAAGAACTCTGGGACAAAAAAAATCATAAAATTTCTGTCCCCTTTATTAGCACAGCTAATTATGACTTTTACGTAATGTGCATTAATTCAAATAAACAACTCAGAAGTTCACCAAATTAAAAACAAGGATCATTCATATCAGAAATCTGAAACCCAGTGGAAAAAATATAATAGAGCTAACCTTGGTCAAGTAAGTCTTCATACTGTTATTCAAATGGTGTGGAATTGAGGTAGAGAAACCTACATTTGTTCTTGGAGTAATATTTCCATTGAGCACTAAAAGATTATTGAAATTTCCAACACAAGGGGGTTCCAGGACTGGCCTCGTGCTAAGAGTGCTA